>NC_137059.1:12643321-13130821 GCF_032717465.1 Coenobita brevimanus
TCTGAAAGGGGTGGAAGAATGACACAAACTTATCCTTCATTCTGCTCAGAATCTCCTGGATCTTCCAGAGTGGGTTGGTTTGGGAAGGTACATCGCTGTTGGCGAAGTACAGGTTTCCCATGATGTTCCGGAAGCAATCTCTGGCCATGTACTTACTGAAGGTGGGTGAGGGTAGTAAGCAGTCCATGGACCAGTATTCTTCCAACTCATGCTTCTTTGAGTGTGGCATGAGAAGTATGAGGGCGAAGAACACACACAGCTCCTGCACTCCCAGCATGGTCCACTGTTGCATCTTCGCTGCACCTGCACCACTTGCAGCACATTGTTATTCGTACCTGTTTGTCTCATCACAATAGTGCTGCATGACTTCATCATCGAGGAAGGCCAAAAGGAAGTCCACACACTCAGCATCCTCGCCAAGAGTGAAGGCAGGCTGTATCCCTGAGGAACTCTCGTCAAAATGAAGATGTTCAGGGACGAAATCGGAACCTTCCATCCACACGAAGGCATCCAGGATTCCCTGTCATGGCGGTGTGGGGTGGGTGAGGGTGGAGGGTGTCTGTGAGGCAGACTGGGCTGTTTCAGGTCACTCTGACTGACCCTAGGTTGCCGTGTAGCACTAGCAGCCCTTACTGTACTTGCAACTCTACTTTTCCGACGAGTCAGGGATTTACCTCTTCTCCTACGGCCTGCCTTCACTGTAGTTGCTGGTGGAGACTCTGATGTTGAAGACTTAGGAGAAAATACCGCTGAAGATGAGGAAGAAATTAGTGAAGTGGGGCTGGGGGAGCGGGGAGGTGATTCACCTCGGGACTCATGGCGGGCTGGGTCACGCGAGGCCATTGTTCAGGGGCTAACTCACTGCCTTTTCACTCCCTTCCCAAATTCCTTCCCTTGCTGCACTAAGGGCTCCTTTCCCTTGGAGCTAGGGATAGCTTGGGACACTGAAGCACTCGTACTAGGAGTTTCTGTAACGATTTCCTCCCCAGGCTCATCATACGATTCACCTGAAGGATCAAAGTCACTATTCATCATTATCATAGATAATTCTGGAAGCTCACGTTCCACTGACGAGTCACTAAGTTCTTTACTGCTTCACACACAAGTTTTTCTAGGGGTTGAGGTCACAGGGCCCTTTGCAATGGGTGCAGAAGCGGCGGAAATGGCGGGGCGCGAGTGCGACATGGTTTCACCTCAGAGGACGACAAGGAACTGATTCCTGCGGTGTATATGGGCAGGCAAGGGTTGACAAGGTAAATAGGGTTACAGCTGCTAATTTACATGCTATGAAATGCTTGGCAGGAAATCTCAACAATACATAAAAAAATAGGTAGTTCCAGGTGAATGTAAATATCACTTAGGCTTCTTCCTTCCGTTCATATATAATATATATTTTTATTACGAGAATAGATTACACGGCATGTTTCAAGGGGAAATTACTGGGGGAAAATAGCGAACGAGTGCACGTGAGGTGTTGTCAGGTGATAATTAGCCAATTCCAGGTGTATGGCACTATCACGTTCCTTATTTTTTTTTGTATATATTATTTTGTATAAGAAAAGGGCATAGGGCTTATTTCAATGGATGAAATCGGTGGATAATTCCGGGGAAGATTTACTTAGCGCAGTGCGGCCGGGCAAAAAGAGGAGAGGGTAATGGAGGGGAGGTAGGGAGGGGAGTCCAGAACGGGAAAAATGGCTAAATTGTCAACAATGGATGTGAGTACAGATGAGATTAGGAGTTCTGACTAGTGTTGGACATTGGCAGTACTGATGGATGATACAAGCCACCACTTGTAAGCCAGGGAGAATTCAAAATAACGCAGAATCACAAAAGTGATGCCCTTGGTATGATCCATTGCACCCGAGCGTCACGAAAGTGATGCCTTGTGGTTGAGGGGTTAAGCTCAGTTTGAGTCAGTCAGGGCAGGTTTGGGAGTGTCATTGGTGACTGGGAGGGTCTTGGCCATACACCATTTATGCCATAGACTCCGTATCTCCAGTAATGCAACAGTTAAAGTTGCTGATGAATTAGCTGCATTATAGGCAAGCCGATTGTTATGTAGTTTACTGCTTTTCTTTAATGGTGAAATTCTGCTTCTTGGTAATGGAGTAAAATATCAACAGCAATAATTGAAAGTCCGAGCTGATTAATTATTTGTGACTGAGTATTTATGATTTTTAACGTGGGGTTTAATTCCCAGTACAGATGACTCTTTTCTTTTTTCCTAACTCCAAACATTGACTTTATTGTCCTCCAGATTGTAATAGTTTACAGTGCTATGAAGTGATGGTGTTACAGACACATATGCACTGTCTTGCTGTTTACACTGGAAATGGGAATGGTAGCTTGGAAAGCTTAAAAATATTTTGGTGGAGAGACACACCCTGCTGCATCAAATCTGCCTTCCTGCATGTTGGATGGTGATAAAATGAGGTTGTGGCCATGTATGTGATACTGTAATTAATACCTGATTCTCATTATTAGGCTACTGGTTTACCACAATGCTTTCAGATTTAATTTAGAAAGAATGAGTGACACTTATAACTTAGGTGAGAGACAGTTTTTCCTCCCTGTGGAGTGTAGAGGATGCTGATTTAGGGTTGCTAAACTGGGTAGCCTACTGGGATTCAAATTATTGTAACGTGACCTTGGCATACCTTATGAAGGTGACTTGGTGACTAGCGATAAAGATAATTAAGACTCTGTGAGTAATGGAAGAATGTTAAATTTTTTTATGCATGGTAAAATGAATCAAAGGCAGGAAGCCCTTAATTGTTCCCTAGAAAGAAAGAGAGAGAGAGAGAGAGAGAGACCAAATTCAAAATCCAATCATTTCACGATGTCTGGACACATTGCATTTAAAAGACTGGAGGGCATAGACAGAAGGAAACAGTGACAGAAGAAGACAGTTCTAGAGCTGACCTGCTGCATACATGAAGAGCTGGGAGCCTCAGTTAACTCTTGCATTAGAGAGCTGGACAGAAAAGAAGTGAGAGTTTGCAGCCAGATTGGTATTACATGCCACTGTAATGGAGGAGGAATGCAAGCAGACAATTCAGAAGAGCAGTGACCACTGAATTAACAATAGAACAGAGACAGAGATGCAACAGTGTGGTGAAGAGAGAGAGAGGTTGAAGGGAGAGTTAGGGGAGGAGAGTTAATGAGACAAAAAGCCTTTGATTCTAGCCTGGTGAGAAGAGCTGTATGTGGGGGGACCCCCTCCCATACATGAGAGTTGCATTCTACATAGGGGTGAATAAAACCCCTATATAAAGTCAGCAGCTGTGCAGAAATAAAGAATGCATGGAGTTGGCATAGCATACCTAATCTCATGCAGTCAGATTTTGCAAGAGAAGTAATATAATCTTCCTATGATAAATCCAGAGTGAAAGAAACCCCTAGTACATTCAGAGATGATGGGGAATGGCTGGGAGTAGGAGGGATGTGAGAAGAGAGGAAGAAATCAGTAGAGGCGTCAAGCGGCAGAGTGACGTATGCACCAGGGGATTACTTTCGAGTAATTAAAGCTTAAATTTGAAGAATGTGTACATAAAAGGTATAAAGAAAAAAACTAATGTTGTTTTATATCAATGTAATGCTCTCAAAAAATGCATTTTAATGAATCCATTGTTTAGAAAAAATAACAAACAAAAACCAAAACCAAACACACAAATGCACACCCCCCCATTAGGGGTCATACACAAAATATTAACATGGGTTATAATTATGTGATCCAAATAAAAATAAATATAAAAATTAATAAACTGTGAAAGTTTTATATTAATAATGCAATTTCTAGATTTTTGATTAATTTTTATAGTGTAAATTTTTAATCAAAAGCACTCAAAGCACTCAAAATGGGCAGAGGACAGAACAGCCCATCAACAACATGAGGTTTAGGGGGACACTGGTGGGGAATTGGCTGAGGCTGGGGGCTAGTACTGAGACGTGGCCTCCCAATGGCTAGCCGCTCGTGGCCCATACGTCCTTCTGCCATGTGGGAGCAGACTTCCTCTATGGGTTTTCAAGGCCTAAAACACGCAATGCTTGCCCATCTGCCAGCCAGCCTTATGGGTCCTTTTTGTATGTAGCTTTATACAAGGAGGATCTAGAAGGCTCCACCTACATATTGATAGGAATAACTCACCATCGGCCATTTTTGGCGCACACGTCACTCTGCCACTAAACGGCTCAGGATGGAAGTTGTGGAAGCAATGAAGAAAGTTAAAATGGGGAAAGCCCCAGGACTTGAGGGAGTGTGTTGTGAAATGCTGAAGTATGGGGGAGAGATAGTAGTAGAATGAATGTGGAAGATGTGAAGATTGGCCTGGGAGGAAGTTAAAATTGGGAAAGCCCCAGGACTTGATGGAGTGTGTGGTGAAATGCTGAAGCATGGGGGAGAGATAGTAATAGAATGAAGGTGGAAGATGTGCAGATTGGCCTGGGAGGAAGGCAGAGTCCCGGAGGATTGGAAGTCGGGTATAATTGTTCCCCTGAACAAAGGAAAAGGGAAAAAAAAGTGTGTGGTAATCATAGGGCCATTTGTCTTCTTAGTGTAATAGGAATAATATATGGCAGAATACTTACTGATAGAGTTAGGAAAAAACAGAGGAAGTAGTTGGAGAAGAACAGGGAGGTTTAGGAAAGGGAGAGGTTGTGTGGATCAGATATTCATTCTTAGGTCTTTAGTGGAAAAGTTTCTAGAGAAGGGAAAGAAGTTGTATGTGGCCTTCATGGATTTGGAGAAAGCACATGACAGGGTGGATAGACAAGGACTGTGGAAAGTATTAAAAATATATCGAGTAGATGGGAAGTTGCTGAAGGCCGTGAATAGTATGTATGAGGGTGCTAAGGCTGCAGTGCGTGTGGACAGTGAACTGAGTGAATTTTTCTATATGAAGGTTGGATTGAAACAAGAATGTGTCATGTCTCCATGGTTGTTCAATCTGTACATGGATGGGGTTATAAAAGAAATACAAGGTAGGGCAGTGGATGTTGGTGCGGCCCTAGTGAGAGAGGGCAGTGTTTGGAAACTGTCTGTACTGTTGCTTGCAGATGATACTGTGCTGTTAAGTGAAGACGAAGGGGAGCTACAAGGCTTGGTGGATGAGTTTGGGAGTGTGTGTAAGAAACGGAATCTAAAAGTGAATGTAGGGAAGAGGAAGTTATGGTCTTCGAGAGAAGTGAAGTCAGTGAATGTCCAGTGAGGCTGGATGATGAGGAAATGGAAAATGTGAGTGCGTGTAAGTACTTGGATAGTGTGATAAGTTGGGATGGAAGTTTAGAGGGTGAAGTGCTTGAAAAGGTACAACAAGAAAGAAAGGTTGCTGGTTCCTTGAAAGCAGTGATAAGAAACAGGGAAGTGAGCATGGAAGTGAAAAAGCTACAACATGACAGTATTATGATACCGACTTTAACGTATGGAAGTGAAGCTTGGACCTTGTTGGAAGGACACAAGTCAAGAGTGAGAGCAGTGGAAATCGAGTTATTTGAGAGGAGCATGTGGAGTCACATGGAGAGACAGACTGACAAATGAGGAAGTGAAGGAGTGTTGTGGTGTAAATGTGGATGTGATAGGAAGCGTTAGGAGAAACACACTGAGGTGGTTTGGCCATGTGGAGAGGATTGAGAGTGAGAGACTGTCAAGGAGAGTGTATGTGAATGAGGTGGAGGAGGGGAGTGGGAGGGGGAGGCCAAGGATGAGATGGAAGGATGGAGTGGAGAGGTATATGAGAGAGGGGGATGTGAGCTGGGAGCTGGGCATTGAAATGGCGGGGGACAGGGCACATGGAGGCGATTTGTTTGTGGCCACCCCTTACGGGATTGAGGCATCTTGCAATAGATAAATAGATGAAGGAATGAGTTGAATGTTAAATACCGTTGGATATTCCTCTAGATGATTATGGTGGGTCGAAAGATTTAGAAACTGAGCTTTGGATGCATTATAAACGACAGTGTTACTTTTACCTCAGTCAGAGATATGAGCCAGATCAGAAATCACGTGTGCCATTGCCTCATCTCATCTTTGTTGAAGTAATTACTGTGATGGATACTGTGTGATCTGGATGGAAAGATGGAGAGTGGAGTTATCAGCTTAAGAGTGGATAGGGTTAGATGTACAGCTCATCATTGATGAACAGGAGGAAGATAGTTGGTGACAGAACAGAACCCTGAGGAATGCCACTATTATAAGCTGTGGGAGAGGATTTGTGGTGGCTGTTTACCGCAGTATCTATAGAATGACCAGAGAGAAAACTAGAGATGAAAGCACAGATAAAAGAATAGAAATTGTAAGATGACAGGTTAGAAATTAATGATTTGTACCAGACTCAATCAAAAGCCTTGAGGTGTCTTATGCAGTGGGAAAGCTTTTGCCGAAGTCCCCAAAAGAGGATGTCGAGTCTGAATGGAAGGAGAGACAATCGCCAGTGAAGCATCCCTGAAAGAACCCATACTGGTGATCAGAGAGAAAGTTATGATAGGAAAGTGCATTACTTATTTATCTGTTAAAGAGTAGATTCATAAACTGTAGAAGGACAGAATGTTAAAGTAATTAGGCAGTACATAACAACATAAGAATAGAGGATAACTGCAGTAGGCCAGTTGGCCCATGCTAGGCAGCTCCTAGAAGAGTAGGTGAACTACTAGAATGAGATAAGAACAGCAAAGAAGAAGGCTCTCCTCTGCCCTCCAAAGCCCTCCAGCCGAAGCCAGCAGGAAAAAGTCAGAAAGAACACCACACAGTATAGAAAAACTGGCGTGGACATTTTATAGGAAAGTGTGAAAGGAGAATAGAAACTATCATAGTGTAACCTGAAAAGGAAAAAGTATGAATTAGTATGGGTTATAAGATTTTTTTTTTCTATACCCATCCCATATTTTTCATATGCTTATCTAGCCTATGGTTGAAACTCTCAGTGGAAGAGGCAGCAACTACTTTACTATAACTTATTCCATTCGTCTACTACTGTACTCTGTTACCAAACCAATGTCTACCTATTTCTTTACTGAAATAGAATTTTTCTAGTTTGAACCCATTACTTTTAGTTCTATTCTGTATGCTCACTTTAAGTGCCTTGCCGATATCTCTCTTATTTATGAAATGAATGACCGATTAAACGAAATCTGCAGAGCGGGGGAACTTTCAGCGCGTCGTCTGCTACCGAATTCAGTCTAGGCAGCTCTTTCCCAGTTACTATGCATGTAATATTTGTGGATTATTTTTACTCCCTTGTCGAACTGTGATATATAGTAATGGTATATATCATTGAGAATAATCAAATACTACTTAGAAAACTCATAACCAATATGAATGATCTTTTTAATTTGTGCAATTTCATGAGTTACGATGGTAGACTCGCTTCTTAAATGTTAGTACTTCACAATTCTCTTTGCATAAATGCTATTTTGATTGTTGGATATTGTAGCTGATCCCATACATACATGAAGTCCCGATCATTATTCATTTTTAACATCGATTTTCGACATGACAGTCATTGTCTCACCTGTAATTTATTAGTTTGTAAATTTTGCCTCGTAACATTTCTCCAATACACTCGCGCATGCGCACCCAAGGGACAGTCCCGGATTTGAGAAAAGGCCACCGGGAGTATTTACAAAAACAGACGAGTCACAAAGGCTAAACATGGCTGGAGAAGTATACGAATGTGGTTGGCGAAGGGTCAGGTTCTTAATGTGCTGCTACCTAACGTGTACAGGAAACCATTTGGCTTGTCACTCAGTGTAAAGTCACCCATGGACAGAAGGAAGAGGAAAGAATAAAGGAAAGATTGAAGAGGGAATGTAGTCACCCGTAGACAAAAGGACGAGTAAGGAATGAAGTAAAGAACGACAGTAGGGAAAGAAAGGAGGAGGAAAGGAAAGGTAGACATCCGAGAGCAGCACTGCATGCTGTTACCTAATAAATGCTGAATATTGTTTTCTGTGATGAAAGTGTTTTCTTATCCATTTCTTTTTTCATAAACTCTTACCATTGTGACTACACAATTATTTTGCAGTTGCTACAGTTTCTACATTTCTTATTCCTAGCTACCTGTTAACCTGTAAGTGCATACTCCCAAGAAAATACACATTCAGACTGGAACAAACTGCCTTCCTGGTGGCATGTGTAATATAGACAGAAGTCGTACCAAGTCTCCCGTGCCATTTAGAATCATGTATGTTCCTTCAATTTTTGGAAGGGATGGTAAAATAAATCATAAAACGTGTACCAAATGATCAGCCTCTGAGCCTCGGAAAGAGAGTGATGTCAGAAGTCTAACTTTTTCAGTCCAATGATATACAGTTTTATTCTTGCTGCCAAACTATTTATCATATAGAATACTCATACTGAAAGGGGTTAATGAAGCTGTATCATCCAGTTCAGTCTCTCCTGAGCTGAACAAAGTCGTCGGAATAAAGAATAAAATTATTTACGTCCTCATAGTGAAGAAAGTAACACGCTCATGTAGCAGCACTACGCTAACTTGTAATTGTCTTTTTTGTATCCTCATTGTATAAATCAATGTACATCATACGAGTCATGCAAATATTGGACTTCAAAACCTTGGTTAATCGCCATAATGGTCTAGTAAATGAACCGTGTACACATCCGCCTTCACCGAGAGCTAGCGAAAAGTGAGCTATGTTTTATCCCGCATTCCCGCCATGGGAACGGTCGCCTATGGCGTATGGAAACAGATGTCAAGTGGCGGTATTTGGCAAATATTAAATTTCAGAAAACTGAGGCAATGACAAGCTTCAAGAAAGCACTATTCTTACTCAAAAAGACGATACGAATGTAGATATGAAAGCCAATTCCACTGAACTCATCAGTAACACAACGAAATGACTGTGTGTGAGGGATTGCCGGATGGAAGCTCAATGTATGCATATACATAATAGCCAGTCAAAAGTATTCATTCATGGGCATGATATTTTTTATCAACGAGTATTTTAGTGACTTTAATGGTCTATAGTGTAGCTAACTCTTGTAATTTTATCCAGACATATAGAATAGTCACAATAGTTATGTTACTTTTCTAGGTCTGGACTGAAATAGGGCTCACCAGCTAGGTAGCAGACGACACCTGAAAGTCCCTCAATCATATGTTGCTGGAATTGCTATGGCAGCCATTACAATGTCTAAGGCCACTGAACAGAACCCTTAATCCTAATCACATCCCAGTTATTCTGAATGGACTAATTTTACCTAGCCACTGGGAATTCTCATCACTACAACTAAATGTTACTTCAAAGTCCAATCTCATAAGCTATGTCCCTGGTTAATTTGTTATCAGGCCATCTTAAGTACAAGCACTATTCATCTACACAGTTAAAAGGCAATATTTAAAATTTCCACTGTACTTGAGAAAGTTATGTGCTGAGGTCATACTTAAACATGTAATTCCTATTTTTTTGTCATGAAACTTTGTGGGACAACTCCCTAGGGTGGAGAAGCACATAGCGATTCCATATTGATTCTTTTGTAGTTAAAGGGTTGGGAATGATTACTCTTCTAAGGGACAGGCTGAATGAAAGCAAACTTTCAGCAAGAAGGAAAGGTGCAAGTTGACAGGCAAAGGCAAGAAAGTTTACCTAGGCAAGGTGTAAGCAGAGAAGAATAGTTCTTAAGAACAACAGAATGGACCCCATCAGGTCTGTACACATGTTCGTAGTGAAGCCAGTGAGGGTAGAGAGTACATCATCTGAAAAACTGTTAATATTAGTCACGAGAAAGTCCAAGAGGAAGCAGTATAAGAATAGTTCTGGAAATATGTAAGATGGAATTGGGGGAGAAAATCTGGGTCTTATCAGTAGAAGAAACTGCTGAAGAGTCATCAGAGCAGAAAAGAGGAGGGAAGAAGGATAAAGTAAGTTAGAAAGGTTTTTAGGAAAGTTCCAGAAGAGAGATAAAAAGTTTGAGTTGGAGAGCTCTTAGTATTTAGCACTAATGAAATCATTCTTGACAGTAAAGAACAGACAGAACAGCTCCAGGAAGAAATGTAAATGAGATGCGATTCTAGGTTAGGTTAACACTGATACCTTTTGTAGGCCTCCTCTGTGTTGTGGACAGCCTTAAAAAAAGCATGATTAAGCAAAAAATTTTTGGTATTAGTCAGAGGATAAGAGACAGGAATGTGTTTCCATGCACGATAGAATAACCTTTGTAACAAGCAAGGCACAGTCAAATGGCTCTAGGTCATAGAAGCAGTAATCATTCCATGAAAAATCAAAGAAAAAGAAGCATTTCCTGAGTCAGTAGCTCCAAAGTACCCAGGTGCTGCTTCTTGGAAGGGTCTGCAGGCCCTATTGGAGCGATAGAAAAGGCTGAGATGATGAGGTTGTGATTGGAATTGCTCAGTGGGGAGAAAAAATCAACAGAGTAAGCAGAAGGATGAAAGGTCAAGTATGTTGGAACCCTCCAAGGCAGTCAGGGATTCGGGTAGGGTGCTGTACAATGTGCTCTAAGTCATTAAGGAGGAAAAAGATCTAGATATCTTCACCAGGTGGGTCAGCGAATGGATAGGAGAGCCAATGATGGTGGTGAACATCAAAATAACCTAGAATTGAGGTTTCAAAAAAAGGAGTAATTGGCAGAAGTAAGATAGGGTATATTTTGTGAGTGATAGAATTAGGGGAAAAATACTCAACTCAAATACATTTTGCCAGAATGACATAATGGCCAAAGTCATAGTGTAGAGAATTCAAGGTCAAGAACACAAGACTAAGATATGTTGTTGCATACATATACACGGCTGCCACCTTTGGCTTTGAAATGAGTATAGAGAAAGTAGGAAGATATTATGAAGGCATTGCAATCTGTCACCTCAGACAGCTGGGTTTCAGTAAGAAAGAGAAAGTTAGTGTACAGGAAGAAAGTGGTGTTCAGCAGAGAGTATAATTACAGGAAATGTAACAAATGTTGCAGAGGTGAACAGATTGAGTTTCGGACAATGGTTCCATGCATCTTGCTTGGTCATCACCAGGAGAGGGATGGATGGTGGGGACATTTATGATCTTTCTCCCTGGGAACTCTGAAGCTGAGTGTTGAAATGCGATTTTTGAAAAATTTTGTGATAGGAAGTGTGGTGTGTAATATGCATGTAGTTTGGTGTGAAAAGTTGGAGGATAATGTTAAAGAGATTGTGCTGGCCTACCACCCGAGTTACTGAAACACTGAGAAAGCTTAGCAAAGAGGGATGGTGAGAAGCCAGTTCTGAGGACTGGTGAAATGGGAGCTCCAGCTCTCCCTATCACCAGCTTTCCATCAGCCTCGGGAGTGCTGCCCTGCTCAGTTAGTGTTACAGTCTACTTGCTGATATTTACATGTGGATTGTGCTGTTGCCTTAGCAGTCAGTGAATCTTTATTGTTCGGTTATTAATATTTTATTTAGTGCATCATCTGTGTGGATTAATGGCCTGAAGTGCCAGCTGGGGTAAAGGTCATGTGCTGTACGCATCAGTTTTTATCCCATGGAAGTGACAAGCGATATTCCAGTCACATTATTATTCAGGGACACAGGCTAGTGGCATAATCTGATTATTGCACCTTACAGAGAGTAATATGAGATTGGATGATACCATTAACCCCTTAAACGCAGATCATCTCGTTTGCGATGCTCAGCAAAAAGGACATAACGGCGGATCGTTGCATTTGCGATTCTAGTAAATTTTGAATAACCGCGGGCAAGCAGGCTCCAGCTGGTATTGTCTATCAGTACCACCACCCTTTAGCTACAACTAGCATACTTTACCTTTGTACTACTGACCTCAGTTGTTGCCAAGTATCGCATTTTTCCCCCGTCCCCCCCCACCACGGCCCGGCCAGCCTGGCTGTGATACATGGCAGCGCTCTGAGCACTCAGAACTGTAAATCTGCGCTCTCCTCTCACGAGCAGTTTATGCTAATAGGAAACGCTTGTTTCCCCAGTTGTAACACTAGCTTTTTTTCTCACGGTTTGCCCCTGTTTAGCGTCAGTTTACTGCAGGCTTTCAAAGTGACATTATGGCGAGTTCTAGCTCTTCCCAGTCAGTGCAAGCGGCCGACAGGAACGAGAATAAAGTGGCGGGCGTAAGGCAGAATAAAAAGCGCGCCGTGGTGATCTTTTGGGAAGTAATATGATTGAAAATAATGTAGTATACATGTTTTTAGCTGTGAAAAGGGAAATGTTTGTTGAGTGACAGGAAGACCGCCGCCACGGTGCATGTCGGCCGTACGCTTCGTTGATTTTAGCCTTATTTTCAGTGCTTATTGTACAAATACGGATTCCAAGCTACTTTTACGTTGTAGTATAAAGTTTACTGTGACAGAATGAGGCTGTGGTAGAGGGGAAACCGGGTTGCTGGAGGTGTGAAAGTGAAGATTTGGTTACCCAACTTTGCAAGTCTCCACAAGTCCTTGGGTAGTCCACAAAGGCTCAACACCTGTCTCTGGAGAAAGCTGAATGTAAGTACTATCTGCCATACCAAGTATAATGTTCTAGGGTTAATCTCTGATTTTTGGCTAATATTTTCCTACAGGTACTCAGACCGCGATACAACCCCGCCACTCGGAGGGGGTCGACTGTTCACGGCCGCGTTTAAGGGGTTAATAAATAGTGCATCATGTATTTACTGATATCTAGAAGTTATAATATGTGTTATTAATGCCTACCTTCTTACAGACATCTGATGGTGGACTAAGGAGCTTGGATTCCCCTCGACTAACTGTAGATGAGGAAGGTACTCTCTGGTTTAGCTATGCTGAAGAGGAAGATGCATCTGAGGATGCCCTTTACGCCTGTGCTGCATCATCTGCCACCAGGTTAGTATTCCATTATGACCTTGAGAGAGGTGGTGTAAGATCTGGTGAAGAACTGTTATGTAAAGGAGAGCTCAAAAATTAAGTATACATGTAATGTACTGTGTGTTTGCAGATTTTGCAAATTCAGAGGATGAACTAAGCTCCGTCACTGAAGCAGTAGATTACACAGCCTGCTTATGAAGCTTTAAAAAAAGGTGTGAAAATTGATATATTCCAGATAATATGACAATTTCTATCTATCTGTATATTGCCAGACACGTTAATCCCGTAAGCGGTGGCCACAAATAAATCGCCTCCATGTTGCTCGGGCTTCTGCCAACTCACTGCCCTGCACCCAGCTCACCCTCCCCCCCATCTCATATACCTCTCCACTCCATTCCTCCATCTCATACTTGGCCTTCCCCTCCCTCTCCGACCCCTTCTACTTCACTCACATGCACAATCCTCGTTAGCCTGTCACTCTCCATCCTCTCCACATGGCCTAACCACCTCAGTGTATTTCTCCTAACACTTTCTATTACATCCACATCCACACCACAATGCTCCTTCACTTCCTCATTTGTCAGTATGTCTCTCCACGTTACTCCACATGCTCCTCTCAAATGACTCATTTCCACTGCCCTCAGTCATGAATTGTGTCCATCCAGCAAGGTCCAAGCTTCACTCCATGCATTAGGTTTGGCATCAGAGTACTGTCATGCAGTGACTTTTTTGTTTCCATGCTCACTTTCATGTTTCTTATCACTGCTTTCAAAGAGCCAGCAACCTTTCTTCCTTGTTTTACCCTTTCAAGACCTTCACCCTCCAAACTTCCATCGTTACTCGTCACACTACCCAAGTACTTAAATGTACTCACATTTTCCAGTTCCTCATCATTCAATCTCTTTGTACTGTACATCCAGTGACTTCATTTCTTTCGAAGACCATACCTTTACTTTTCCCTACATTCACCTTAAGATTCCTTTTCTAACTCATTCACCAAGCCTTGCAGTTTTCCTTCGTTTTCACTCAACAATACAGTACAGATGATGCAGAAAACAGGGAAATTCATATTTATGTGTTTGTACAGGTGCAATAAGCATTTAAATGATCAGGCTTCATCCTTAGACATGTCTGTGTGATCTACTGATAATAAAAAATAGTGAAACAGTGAAAGCACTAACATAAAAATACTTTACTATATCCTCTTGTAAAAAAAACAATGCACCAGGTGTGGAAATCATGTCATATCAACCCAGTAACTTCTGGTGACAATACCGTGTCATCACCACTGTGGTACAGAACTAGTTTTCCATTGTCTAAATTAAGCCCAGAATTCGTCCTTTCTGTGATGAGGAGGTGTTGAATATGCAAACTCATAGCCCAAATGCTGGAAATGTTGGTGGAAAATGTACTTTTATGTACTCTTGTATTGTCCATAGACAGTGTAAAAGACTAATAAACCACGTAGGCATAAGATGTTTCTTACTTAAAGTTAGTAGGGGTGCACCACCATTATCATCATCACTGCACTGTGTACTGTGTAATTCTTGATTGATTCTTAATGACTGAATATGTAATTCTATAAAACTTGGATTTAATGTATAGTACCACAGTAACCATGATGTCAGAGGAGAGAGATGAAAGCAACTTTCATTTGCAACTGGGTTATTTTGGAAGATCAAAGTTTTAAACTACCTTAACTGCTATTCAGCAGTTTGACTGATTTGTATAGTCAGCTTAAGCTGCTTAACTGAACCTGTAATACCAAGCATAATATATGCAACTTAATCCAGTCTAACCTATTATGCCTAACCTAGCCATTTTTTTTGTCTACTGAATATGACATTGGTCTGGAGTGTCAAATAACTGAACAGATGTCCTCTTCAAGCTACATAGGTTTTATTAAAGTTCCCTCCTTTGATGTTATAGCATAAGTTTAGGTTGCCTTGAGCTGGTGAGAAACATTGCTCTAGTTTCAGAAGCTGATGGTATCTTTATACTTACACATAATTTGTGGGAATTTGACATTTGCCATTTCAGCAGAAATACTGTACCTATGCTGATATTGGAGCTTCCCTTGAAGTTAATTCATCACTAGGGTTGCAAGTACTTCCATTGGCAGATCAGATTGTCCTGGGTGGTGCTGGTGAGGGACGCTTTCCCGTATTGGCACCAGTATACTTGTAGTTAGGCAATATTGCTTCCCAGTTATGGACACATCCCTCAAGTCTTCCCTATCCTCTGAAAAGAAGATAGTGGACTGCAGGAGGAGGCAACATCAGTTTGCAGTTTGTCAGTTTGTGGTTTGCTGGGTTCATACTTGTATCAGCCTAGGGTTGCAACAACAATACTAAATTGACATGGTCTAGGGTTATGCCGAAGTAAATTCCCTTGTGTTGCCATTCTACCAGAAAAACCAATGATCTCTGGACTTTGTAGGCTTCCCTAGGCTAAATACAATTGTTATAATAATATCTAAATGCTGCTGCAGTTCATGAAAGGTTATTTAAAGAGACTGATGGTAGAGGCACTTCTTTAATGTGAGAAGAAAGGAGCTTGCTGCATTTTGGTAAGTAGGAAATGGTGTTAACTTAGGTTTGAAGAGAAATAACAGTTGAAGGCCAACAAATTTTTCATGCCTGGAGTTGACTGAAAAGTCTTTTCTTCATCATGTATCATATCATATTGTACTGTTTATAAAGGCTCTAGCATGCTTGCGTATGTCAGCCTTGGTGACTCTCCATGCTGCTTGATCTCTTGCAGCCTCCCTATTCAGTCCCTTATCCCTGAGGTCACAATCTATGACTTCTTCCCATGTCTTTTTTGGTCTCCCTCTCTCATCCCTACCCCCGACCTTCACACATCTCACTTTCTGCACCCAATTGTCATCCTCCATCCTCCCAACTTGCCCAGACTGTCTCAGTCTGCCCCTCGACATCACAGCACCAATACACTCCAATCCCATCCTTCCTCTCAACTTTTCAATCATAAACTTAGCCTTCCAAGCCTTGCATTCAAGTTCCAAGCCTTGCATTCAAGGACGCATTACACATCCATCTAATTATTGTCATTTCAATACATTTGAGCCTACAAATATCCTCTTCTTTTACTGCCCAGGTCTCATGATCGTGCAACATTACACTTCCAACACATGTCGTATACAAAGATCCCTTAGCATGGGAGGGAGAACCCTCTCAATGTCAGTAGAGGCAACATGTCCCTGAACTTCCCCCAGTCACTCCTTGGCCTAGCCACAGAGCTAGCCCCACCCCTAACTCCAGCACATAACATGTCCCTGAAATAACAAAACTCCTCCACAAACTCAAGAGACTAGCCAAAAAGAACAATCCTTTTAAGCTTGACATTCTCCACATGCTCTCCGCAACACACTGCACACATGAAATGAGCATTTTCTCTCAGTCTGCCTTTAGTACCGCTACATATCTTATGTACTCACTTATCATAAACACTGCACAAGATAGAGTTACTTCCCACACCCTAATTGTGGCAAACTGCATGTGGCTACTCCCCCTCTGCATTGACAGTATTGCCTCCAGCCCTAGAGATCATCACTTTTGTTTTATCCACAATTACCCTTAAACCCTTGTGTCCCATTCTGTCTTCCCATTTCCTATATCTTTCCTCTACCTCCTTCTCATTCGCTGCAGTGAACACAAACTCATCAGCATACTACATTTTCCAAGGAGCCTATTTCTGAAGTCATGTCAGAGCTTCAAGCATTATGACAAACAATTAGGGGCTCAAGACTGACCCTTGATGCATGCCAACACACATGAAAAACTCATCACTCAAATCTCCATTGGCTTAGTTGAGTGTGGGCACTCACATACATAGCCATAATCACTCCAATCAACCATTCCTTGATCCCAAACTTTCTCATTGCCCACTACACCACCTCCCTAGGAACTCTGTCAGAGGCCTTCTCCATATCAACAAAACAAAATACAGATTCCTCTTCTTTCTCATACATCTTTCCTAAGGCAGGCAGACAATGAATATGGCATCAGTGATCCATCTGCCTGGGATAAACCCAAAATGCATTTCAACAGTATTCACTCCTTCCCGAATCATACCTTGTAGAACTTTCTCCATTACTTTCATTATCTAGTCCAAAAGTTTTGCGCCTCTACAATTTCTTCTTTCCAGGGCATCACCCTTCCCCTTGTATAAGTATATTTATCAAATGAATAACTAACCCCACTCCTGAAGTCTTCAGCATTTCAGCAGTCAACCCAGACACACCTGCCATCTTCCCCAACTGCATCCTGTCTATTGCCATATTAACAGCAGCAGCATCGATCAAGGGCCAGGGCCCAAACACTGGATCCGCTGATTCCAAACCTTCCCTGTTCCAGTCAATTTCCTCATTAAGCAACTGGTTATAATGCTCTCTCCAGGCATCTTTAACATCCTCACTGTCCATTACTACCTTTCCCTCATCATTCTTCACACACTGCTCACCTGTGTCATCCCTGTTTTCCCTCATCATCTTATTTTCCACCTTAAAAACTATTTAGGTTATCCAGTAAAAGTCTCTGAGACTCAGATTTTGCCTGGTATACCTCCTTTCTAGCCCTGCACTTGGCAGCCAAGTATTCCTATTTGTTACCACCCCTTTTCCATTCCTAGAAAAGCCTTCTTTTCTCCTAAACTGCTACTTCTACACCCACATCCCTCCACCATGTTACCCTAAGTCTTGGAGAGTCCTTTGTTCATCCACACACTGAATCAGTAACTCTCAGAAGACTGTTCTTGAGAGCCCTGTTATGTTCATTTACACTTCTGTCAACAGCTCCCTGTTCATCCACAACTCTACTCATCTTGCTATAAAAGGCATCCCTCACTGCTTGGTTTTTCATCTTCCATATTTTGATTATTTTCCTCCTACATGCGTAGGTCCCCTTCTTCACCTCCCACTCCTTTAGCACCATGTCACATATCAGTACAGGTACCTTGTGTTGCTGCACACACTCTTCACTCCCAGTAACTTTAGCATCCCTCACCAACCTTTTATCAGCCTTCCTGACCAGGAAATAGTCAATTTGACAACTATTTCCCTCAGATTCATATATAATCTACCCACGTTTTCTTTTCCTAAAATGTGTGTTGCACACATTCTTGTTCATTGTCTCCCCAAATTTGAATATCATTTCACCTTCCACATTCCTCATACCACATTTGCATCCCATGTACCCCTTATGTACCCATTCATGTCCTTGAGCTGCTTCACTCATATGACTATTCAAGACCTGTCCCAAAACTACAGTTTCACCATCCACCATAGCATTTACCACACATATCAATTCATCCCAGAATCTATGTTTTTCTGCATCATCCAAGCCAGCCTGTGGAGCATTCACTAATATAAATGAAATTAGGAGTCTACCCTACAATATTTTCACAGTTATAATCTTTTCATTCACTCTCATTGCATTCAGGACACATTCCACCCATTTTTCCTCAGCCACCATATGCACACCACAATGTCCATCATCACATCCCTGCCAAAATAGCTTGTACATACCCGTATGGTCTTTCCCAGCAATCATTCTGGCTGCTTCTCCTCTGTACCTAAATTGTGTATACAGGCAACATCCACCCGCCCTTTACTCACAGCCTCCACCACTTCCCCAACTCTACCCTGAAAACTGTGTGCATTCAGTGAGGTCACTCTGAATCCCTTGGACTGTAGTGTTGATTTAACCTCTTTACTATGACAGGTTACTTCTAAGCTAAAGTTGTGAAGTGGTAACAAATTTGAAACTATGCAAGATGTTCTCATACTGAGAAGGATAATGGAAATAGTTTCACTCTGAAAGACTTTCCTTAAATCTGAACAGAATTGTTTGACATTCAGGAGAATACAGTCAAATGAAAAAGACATGTTTAAAATGATGACGTTAAAAGAGAGAAGTATGAAGGCAATGCTCAAGACTACATGCCATAATAGACTGAGTGGGTTTCATGTTCAGTAGGGTCTGAAATTCAGCCTCTTCAGTTCAGTGATGTGTTTTATATTTTATTATTACTGTCACCAGGTGATGTCTTTCCAGCTCAGGAGGGACTTGTAATTATTGCAGAGGAGTTTGATATAACCTTCATTAATCCCCTCCCAAATGAATTTCCCCTAAAGTTAATAAAGTCAGCTGTAACAAGAATATTTCATTAATTCATTCATCATCTAATCCTGTGTTGCCCCATGAAAAGCGTAGGAGCCCGGAGCTAGGCAAGTTGGTCCTGACATTTAAGATGAGAGTGACCAGCCTCACTCATCCTTGAGTGGCATTACCTGAGCAATAAACCCCAACTACCCCATGGAAAACCTGCATAGGCTCAGTCTGATTGGAACACCTTAATTACCCACTAAACCACCAGGTGCCAAAATTTGGTTATATGGTTACCACCCAACATTGTAAATGGTTTTCTGTTGTACAGGAAACCATTTGGCTCGTCACTTAGTGTAGAGTTTTTTGTAGACAGAGGGAAGAGGAAAGACTGAAGAAAAGAAAGACAAAAGAGGAAGGAAGGAAAGAATAGAAGAAAGGACAGTCAGCCGAGAGCAGCACTACATTAAGTGAGTGGATGGTGAGTGCCCCCACCTACCACTAGCACCCCCATCTACCATTAAGAACAATATACTCCTCCTCCCCATATATACATATATATATATATATATATATATATATATATATATATATATATATATATATATATATATATATATATATATATATATATATATATATATATATATATATATATATATATATATATATATAAAACCAGACTGAATGGGTAAACAAAGTTGTAGAAGGACTTCTTATTGCTGTTTTTGTTTCAGTTATGAAATGACTTTCACTTACAGGGTAAATTTAGGAAACTGATGTTAAAGAACTCCATAATAGCAAGCATTTGTGTTCCATACTGAATCTGTGGATAGAAAGCATCATGTGAGTGCGTATGAATAAGTATGATGACTTGGATCCTGTAATTTATAACACTAAAACCAAGGTATGTTTATGGCTGATGATGGTTTTGTTATGCTTGATTGAAAGGTGATTGTAATAAAATCTTAAATGAGAATTATAAACCCCTACAGCTTGGGAATGTTCCACCAAAGTGGAGTAAGCCATCTGCCATTAGCTGTAGAAAATGAAAAAAGATGTACTCCAACTGATGGGAATATTGTGATTATCCCTAGTACTCACAATGAAGGGCATATTGAGATTGCCCCTAGTACTCAGATTGAAGAGAATATTGAGATTGTCCCTAATATTGGGACTTAAAGGAATACAGTACTGTATTGACATTGCCCCTAACCACTGTAGTTAGAGGATATTTCACCAAAGATCAGTGTAGTTTTCTGGAAGTGCATCTTACTGTTAATATAAGGTCTGGCATTAACATATCAGGGCTGAAGGGCTCTAAAATTTTATAGGAAACTCCAGTTCTGAAAAGCTGCTGTAAAGAATTATGTGATGAGCCTTATTTTGTGTTGACTGGCACTGGAGTTATTTTATGTTATAACAGCGACCAGCAGATGTTCCTTGTGGAGGATGCAGATGGAGCCCTTGTGATGGTAGAGCACCTTCCCTCAGACACCTCCGTCAACGTCATCAGTTTGCCGTAGGCGCTTTACTGCACGCCAGTGTGTGCATTCAGTCTGTGTGAGCGAGTGTATGTGTGTGTGCGTGTGTGTATGTAAAGCAGACTGTGTCTTGTGTTTAGGACCGTAAAGTATCCGTGATACTAATGATGTAGCGTGAGTAGCTTTAACCACAGGCACAGAAACTACTCAGTGTAAAGTTTTAGTGCTGAGCAGATGTTTGATTTTTTTTTTCTTATTTGGATGTGTGTGTTTGTTTGTGTGTGTTGAATTGGCAATTTGGTATATCAAAGTTTGATCACATTTTAATTTTTTTGTATGGAACTAATATGGATCTTATGTTAAGCTTGATACACTAATGTGTTTGACCATGTTAATACAAATATATTTACAAATGACTGTAGAACTAACCATTGTTTTTGTTGTACTAAGCCACATTGTTGTTTTTGATGAAGTAGAATCACATTTATGTTATGGGTTTTAGTCTAATGACATATCGGTTGCATTGTCCTTTGCTTTACTTTATGCAAGCTGTGAAGCAAAGACTTCAGCCTGTCAGTTGGATTACCATAACATATGTACTAACCTACTTGAGCATCATGCGCTTTATTGGTCCAGGTTCTTGAATGTACTGTAATTTTTACAAAAGTCATGGCAGTACGGTATCTTCACAGATGTATAATAGAAGGAAATATTGAGTACTGTGTAATATTGATAGCAAACAGTTACTATCTTTAAGGCCATCATCATCATCATCATCATCATCATCATCATCATTATTATCCTCCTTTTGCCAACAATAAATGGGACCTAAAAGTAGTTTAGAGTGGCCATTGTTGATTAAGGTACTGTATGACTGATGCTGTTCTTTCTTCTTTCTCCTTCTCACCTTTTCCTTCTTGTTTTATTGAAAATGCCATATCCCAACTGTTAAGCATGAATATGAAAAGAAAAAAGTTACTTTTAACTAACATCAAACTTTAGCATACTAAAGGATGAAGACTTTCTGAATCTGGTTTCAGTGATATAAGTCATTAACTTAAACAGTTCACAGTTCTTGTTGCCTGGGAGTTGCAGGGTTTCATCTTGAATTTGGCTCTCTGTTATCTTGTTTTTTCTTGGAGGGAGCAATTTGCAGGCCCCTGTCCTTTGGTTCCTTCTTCCTTTCATAATATATATATATATATATACTGTATATACTGTATATCCAGGTTTACACACTTTTTTTTTTTTTCATCATCCCCATGATCATCTTCAATATCATCATCATCACCTTTTTTTCCTCATATGGAATGGGTAAGGTAGGTTCCAGAATACAAAGGAAAGTAAAAATGTGAAAGCGGGAGAGCTCTTAACAGCATTCTCAGTGAAATGGGCTTGCCACTCATTCTCGCATTTATACACCCCAGGAACCTTGAGTCCACCTTACAGACCTAACGAAATGCTTTTTTTTTTTTTTTTTCTGTATAAATGCTCTTTTTATACACTGCCAGGAATGAGAAATTTTGCAATTGATCATTATTTTTTCTATCTTTTTATTTGCTTGCTCCTGTTCAGCATAGTACAATGATTTGCTCATAGTGTTATGAGTTTACTTTTTTTTTTTTTCCTTGGATTAAAAAAAAAGGAAGTTATTTTGCTTATTGAAGTCAGACTTCATCATCTGTAATGTATCAGGGATTAATGAAAGTGCATGTGTTGAATGCATCCTTCATTATTTAATGGTCTTTTGTATTACTTTGAACTTTTTACATTTTATGAAGCATTTTCTCCTACTGTATTTTCAGTTTATCATTTATGTTATGAATTATGCATTTTTGGTTACAGGGAATCAAGTGTTGTGGTCATCGATTTGTTTGGGAGGTAGGATGTGGAAATTTTTCAGTTGACTTACACTCTTTGATTATAGCAATGATGGTGACCAGCTGTACAAATGCCATGGTTCTAGTTCCTTCCTACAATGGCCCAGTATGATACATCTTAGCTCCTCCTCACACACTGCAAATACCATAGAGAAAAGTGCACGTAGAATAAGAATAAGGAATGTTATTTTATCAACAAGAGAATGATAAGATCAGAAGAACTGATAATTATTACTGTTATTTTTTATCAAGTTGATGTTGTAATGAGCATAATCCATGTACAGTTATATGCACACCATATTTCCAAATCTTTCATGCAGAACTGTAACTAGATTATAATTGTACTTTAGCATGCAGATACATGCACCATTTACAAGTAATAAATTGACTCTGCCAGAAATGCTCCATTGTATGTTTGTAAGATGTCCTTCTTCTCATGCATTCATACACTGCTATAGCAAAGTAGTGGAATGTTTCAGTGAAGTTATATTTCAGACAGCTTAGAATGCAATGGCATGCAAGGGTCACCATAGCTTACACAGTATTTCCATATCATAAAGATAGATAAACTGGGTGAATGCTTGTACTGCATCAGAACCTTGTAGGATTTGCAAAGACTATAGTTATAGCTATGCAGTAGAATTATTTTCAGTTGTATGCCTTCTTTTGCAAGAACTTTTTTTCCTATATACTCATTGTGCCAAACCCTCAGCTAATGCTCTCGCTGTCTAAGTTTTGTATATAATATTAATTTCTTCCAATTATTCTTTCTGTTGAACTCACTCCATACACAGAACATGCCTGAGATCAATATACTGCAGTAACTTGCTGCATTGTATTCACAGCTCTTATTAGAAGTTTGTTGAAAATTCCTACATGTTTTGATATTACATATATATACTGTACAGTACAAACATAATGTATAAAAAGAGCACAAGCCTTCAGTTAAGTACTGTAAAATTACATTATCAGACTACAGTATTTGCTAATTTTATGCTGTGTCATTACAAAATTTGTAAAAATGCAGGTGCTGCTTTTTTTCTTTAACAGGTGACAGTATACTGTACTTTGAAATGCAGTTTTAAATAAATAAATGAATAAATAAATTTCCTGTGCGAGGGATGTTTCTGGAAGGGTGCCAGGAGTACTGCCCTCCACTTGTCGGTTCATAGTTGCGAAGCCCGCAGATCCATACCCCGGGGTTCCATTCTTTATTAGATTTTGAAAATGCCAAGTTCTGTCTTATATTAAGGACACTAGGCCCTAATGGGTTAAGGAAACTGATAGATTTGTCAGTGTTCAACACATTGGCTCCCAGATTTCCTGCGCAAGGGATGTTACTTGAAGGTGCTAGGGGTACCGCCCTCTGCCTGTCTGCTCATAGGCACGAAGCTCAGGTCCCTACCCCAGGGTTTCCTTCTTCATTAGATTTTGAAAATGCCCAGTTGTGTCTTATATTGAGGACACTGGGCCCTAATGGGTTTTATATATAAATCTATCTATCTATATATATATATATATATATATATATATATATATATATATATATATGTATATATATATATACTGTATATATAATAAATGTAAATAAATAATTTGGTTTTACGCCAGGTATCCCCGAAGGGCTAAGGCGTTGCCCCTGGGTAGAGGACTTTGGATTGGAGCGTGTAGCATTTTATGACCAGATGCCCTTCCTGATGTCTACCAATGACCCTTGGGTGGATTTGATCCTCCGACCCTTCGGTCAGAGTGGAGTGCTCTAACCCACTGAGCCACGGCTGCTATATATATATATATATATATATATATATATATACTGTATACAGCAAGCTCGCCCTAACACGTGGGTATCGTTCCTAACGTGGCGCGTTCGACGCGAAACCACGTATATTTTAACTACTTCTTATTTTGCTCCCTAGACCCCCGAAATGTGGTGTTTTGCCGTTAACTGCCATTGGTAATCAATATGAAGCATTTTAAGTGGTTAGAAGGTTTATGTAATGGTATACCTTACAAATACAGTACTGCACTGCAAAACTTCAACATACAAATACGTAAACACAAGACAACATTCTGACACCGATTGGTTTCGGGACAAGTCAGTTTGCCATCACAACAATAACAAGACAATTCACCGTCATTAATGAAGACAGCTATGGGTAACGCTAGAATATAATTCAAAGACGACTACAGTGAGGATGAAACAAGTTAATTATTGACTAAAGGTGCAACTAATAAATAATATCCAAAGCCTACGCTACTGAACATTGACTTTGATGGATCCCCCTGAAATATAATAAAAGTATTGATTAATTAATAAGTATATTTATAAAAGTTCACTCTCATCTTAAATGCCAGGACCAACTTGCTTAGCCCCGGGCTCCTACGCTCCTCATGGGGCAACATAGGATTAGATGATGGATAGATGGATGGATTTATAAAAGTATTGATTAATTAATAATAAGCATATTTATAGAATGACCATGAATCGTCCAGGGTGCGAATAGTCCTGACAGGGAATCGTCCATGTTTTGATGGGGAATTATCTGATGGCGAACTGACTTGACGCCGATCATGGGTAATCATATAATTCAGGTTAACTGGTTACAAGGCTTTATTTAATGCTTTAACTTTATTTAAGTGCTTTAACTTACAAGTTCATACCAGAACAGTAAATATATAACTTACAAATATCCTACAGTACTGTGGAAAAGCAGTACAGCAAATCTTTAACGAACAAATAAACGAGGCAATATTCCGATGGCTGTCAGGTAAACTGGTTATAAGACTTTTTTTTCTTGCTTTATCGTTATTTAATAGTACTTTAACTTTCACATAAACTTACCAGAACAGTAATAAAATACTGTATTTAACTTACAAATAGAGTACTGTGGAAAAGCAGTAGTACAAATCACATGATCACGTGATCAAAACAAACCGTGCATGCCGCACTGATGTTCGAGGATCTGGCCTCTCAGAGGCCTCTCTTGAGTAAATTTATAGTTTTCATAATGATTCTATAATCTTACGTTGTCTTATACATATCCCAGCATTTACCGCGTATAATTGCGAGAGTGTTCGGTAAGAACGTGTTCGGAATGAGCTTACTGTATATACATATAAATGTATATATATACCCCTAGGGTAGGGGAGTTTTTCAAGAATACTGTACTCCCCCAGTATCCCTGCTTGTCGTACAAGGTGACTGAAAGGGTTGGCAGAGGGTTAGTGCCCTTTTCCGGAAAACAACTTAATAAAAAAATGAACAAGAAGCCTCGGACAAAGACTGACCAAAAGATGACGATCAAGGACTGGACAAAGGACTTGGTAATAGGAACATGGCATGTAAGAGGTGCGAATGATGAGGCGAAAGAGAGAGAGATTGTCCAGGTGCTTGAGGGTGCGAAAGTGGATGTATGTGGAGTAACTGGAACTAAATGAAGAGGTGAGAGTGTGAGAGAATGGGACTATGGATGGGGTATATGTGCAGGAGTAGGTGAGGATGAGAGGGCAAAAGAAGGAATGTGTATAGTTGTGAGTAAAAGATGGAAGAAGAACTTAATAGAGTATGGATCAGTTGGGTCAAGGGTTGTGTGGGTAAGATTGAAAGTTGGAATACATATGTGGGCGATTGTGTGAATGTATGCGCCAACGCAAGATCGTGCAAGCAGAGTGAGAGAAGAGTTCTGGACAAATGTGGAAGTGTGCATGGAAAAGTTTGGAAGGAATGAGAAAGTGTTTTTGATCAGTGATATGAATGGTAAAGTAGGGAATGTGAAGGTGGATGGAATAGTTGGTGAGTGGGGTGTGCCTGCTGAGATAGATGAGAATGGCAGTGCATAAGAGGACATTTGTGCTGTGAGGGGTTGGTGATAGCCCTCTTCAGGCATAAAATGGTCCACAGGTATACATGGCAAGTGATGAGAAGGGTGGGTGGTGAAGTGATTGAAAGGAAGGCAATGATTGATAATGTGTGTGTGGATGAAAGGATGTGAAGATGTGTAATGGATGCAAGAGCTTATAGAGGTTGGGGGAGTGGACTTTCTGACCACTACTTGGTGGTGGCGAGAATCAAGGTCCAAATAAGATGGAGTAATAGAAGAAGGGAAGGATGGGAAGAAGGAGTATTTGCAAGGAGACTGGAAAGGTTACAAGAGGATGAGAAAAAAGCAGAATATGAGATGGAAGTGGAGGAATGATTGGGCAAATATGAATTGGAGCAGATGGGGGATGTGGAAGGTGTGTGCAGGATATTCACAGAAGAAATATGTGCTGCATGTGATGTGGTGTGTGGTATGAAGAGAAGACGGAGGGGGGTGCAAGGAACAGCGTGGTGGAATGAAGAGGTGAGACAGACTGTGGCACAAAAGAAGAAAGCATACAATGAATGGATGAGAAATAGGGGCGTGGAAGAAGTTGAGAGGCAGAAGAGAGAGTTATATGTAGAAAGAAGGAGAGAGGTAAAAAGATTAGTAAGAGAGAGTAAGAAGAAAGTGGATGAGGAATTTGGAAGGAATTTGAGTGTAAAGTGGAGGGACTGTAAGAAAATGTTCTGGAAAGAAGTGAAGAGAGTAAGACAGGGTGGAAGTGAAGTTAGCAGGGGAGTGAAAGATAAAAATGGTAGATTACTAGTGGAGAAGGGAGAAAAAGTGAGCAGATGGAGAGAACACTTTAAGGAATTGTTGAACATAGAGGATGGAAGTGATGCGAGTATAAGTGACTGGGAAATGGCTGGGAGAAGGAGGGAGGTGAGAAGACAAGAAGATATCAGTAGGATAGAAGTTGTGGAAGCAATGAAGAAAGTCAAATTGGGGAAAGCCCCAGGAATTGATGGAGTGTGTGGTGAAATGTTGAAGCATGGGGGAGAGATAGTAGTAGAATGGATGTGGAAGATGTGCAGATTGGCCTGGGAGGAAGGTTTAGTTCCGCAGGATTGGAAGTCAGGTATAATTATTGCCTTGTACAAAGGAAAAGGGGAAAAAGAAGTGTGTGGTAATCATAGGGGCATTTGTCTTCTTAGTATAACAGGAAAAGTGTATGGTAGGATACTTATTGACAGAGTTAGGGAAATAACAGAGGAATTACTTGGAGAAGAACAGGGAGGCTTTAGGAAGCAAAGAGGTAGTGTAGATCAGATATTCATTCTTAGATCTTTTGTGGAAAAGTTTCTACAGAAGGGAAAGAAGTTGTATGTGGCTTTCATGAATTTGGAGAAAGCATATGACAGGGTGGATAGGCAAGGATTGTGGAAAGTATTAAGAATATATGGAGTAGATGGGAAGTTGTTGAATGCTGTGAAGAGTATGTATGATGGTGTTAAGGCTGCAGTGTGTGTGGATGGTGAACTGAGTGAATTTTTCTCTTTGAAAGTTGGGTTGAAACAGGGATGTGTCATGTCTCCATGGTTGTTCAATCTGTACATGGATGGGGTAATAAAAGAGGTACAAGGTAGGGTAGTGGATGTTGGAGTGGCCTTAGTGAGAGAGGGTAGTGTTTGGAAACTCCCTGTACTGTTGTTTGCAGTTGATACTGTGTTGTTGAGTGAAGACGAAGGGGAGCTGCAAGGTTTGGTGGATGAGTTTGGGAGAGTATGTAAGAAACGGAATCTAAAGGTGAATGTAGGGAAGAGTAAAGTGATGGTCTTTGAGAGAGGTGAAGTCAGTGAATGTACAGTGAGGTTGGATGGTGAGGAAATGGAAAATGTGAGTACGTTTAAGTACCTGGGTAGTGTGATGAGTAAGGATGGAGGTTTGGAGGATGAAGTGCTTGAAAGGGTACAGCAGGGAAGAAAGGTTGCTGGTTCCTTGAAAGCAGTGATAAGAAACAGGAAAGTGAGCATGGAAGTTAAAAAGTTACTACATGACAGTATTGTGATACCAACTCTAATGTATGGAAGTGAAGCTTGGACGTTGTTGGAAGGGCACAAGTCAAGAGTGAGAGCAATGGAAATGAGTTATTTAAGAGGAGCCTGTGGAGTCACATGGAGAGACAGGCTGACAAATGAGGCTATAAAGGAGCGTTGTGGTGTGGATGTGGATGTGACAGGAAGCGTTAGGAGGAATACACTGAGGTGGTTTGGCCATGTGGAGAGAATGGAGGGTGAAAGACTGACGAAGAAAGTGTATGTGAGTGAGGTGGAGGGGGAGAGAGGGAGAGGGAGGCCGAGGATGAGGTGGAGGGATGGGGTGAAGAGGTATATGATGGAGGGGGGTGTGAGTTGAGAGCAGGGCAGTGAAGTGGCAGGGGACAGGGCGACGTGGAGGCGATTTGTTTGTGGCCACCCCGAACGGGATTGAGGCGTCTGGCAATAGATAGATAGATAGATAGACTGATATATATGTACATACTGTACATATATATATATATATATATATACTGTATATATATATATACATATATATATATATATATATATATATATATATATATATATATATATATATACTGTATGTATGTATATATATATATATATATATATATATATATATATTGCCAGACGCCTCAATCCCGTACAGGGTGGCCACAAACAAATCGCCTCCACGTCGCCCTGTCCCCTCCATTTCACTGCCCTGCTCCCAACTCACACCCCCCTCCATCATATACCTCTCCACTCCATCCCTCCATCTCATCCTCGGCCTCCCCCTCCCTCTTCTCCCTTCCATTTCACTCACATACACTCTCCTTGTCAGTCTCTCACTCTACATCCTCTCCACATTGCCAAATCACCTCAGTGTGTTCCTCCTATCACATCCACATCCACACTACAATGCTCCTTTATAGCCTCATTTGTCAGCCTGTCTCTCCATGTGACTCCACAGGCTCCTCTTAAATAACTCATTTCCACTGCTCTCACTCTTGACTTGTATCCTTCCAACAATGTCTAAGTTTCACTTCCATACATTAGAGCTGGTATCACAATACTGTCATGTAGTAACTTTTTCACTTCCATGGTCACTTCCATGTTTCTTATGGCTGCTTTCAAGGAACCAGCAACCTTTCTTCCTTGTTGTACCCTTTCAAGCACTTCACCCTCCAAACTTCCATCATTACTCATTACACTCCCCAAGTACTTAAACATACTCACATTTTCCATTCCCTCACCATCCAACCTCACTGTACATTCACTGCCTTCACGTCGCTCAAAGACCATCACTTTACTCTTCCCTCCATTCACCTTTAGATTCCATTTCTTACACACTCTCCCAAACTCATCCACCAAGCCTTGCAGTTCCCCTTCGTCTTCGCTTATCAACACACTATCATCTGCAAACAACAATAGACGGAGTTTCCAAGCACTACCCTCTCTCACTAGGGCCACTCCATCATCCACTGTCTTACCTTCTATCGCTTTTATTACCCCATCCATATACAGATTGGACAACTGTGGAGACATGACACATCCCTATTTCAACCCAACCTTCAAAGAGAAAAATTCACTCAGTTGACCATCCACACACACTGCAGCCTTAGCACCATCATACATACTCTTCACAGCATTCAACAACTTCCCATCTACTCCATATATTCTTAACCCGAGACGTCCCGACGACGTATGGGTACATTGCAACAATTTGCATTTGCCAGTCCCGACGATGTACTGGTTCGTCGTGCAATTATAAGGTCCCTAATTTGCACAATTTTCAATTATCGTGCGTGATTTTTCGTACGTATACATGGGACACTTTCCTTTATTCCTCTACAAGATGCCAAGCAGGGACAATGCCTTACACCGCATAACCTCCCCCCCTCCCCCCGCACGCCATTGTCACGGCATTTCACCTGTTACCAGTGACCTGACCAATAAAGACATTCAGGGCCAGAGTGATTCCCCAATCGATGACAATGTGGAGGACAAAGTTTATATAGCATTAGAGGAAGAAACAGTCAGAAATGATGATCAGGTAATGTGGCAAAAGAAGGTCAGGTATAGTGATGAGTTAGTGAGTGAAACAATGCTTATAATGCCTATATTACTGTTTGAAAACCAATATACTCTCATACTACATATAAATTCGTACCAAGTAAATAAATAAATACCGTTTATGAGTGGTGTGAAATAGTTACCCTCCCATAGAACTCGTTTTCTCTGGTGCCAGCCTGTTAGAAAACCCAGTCAGGTAAGGAGGTACTGCTGCCTGGACTGAGTATTTTAAACCTCAAGTGAGCAATTTCTCTATGAAATTTCGATGTTTCTCACCAAAAGTGGAGGTTTTAGGCAAAAAAATTTTTTTTCGAAAATACCTCGGTATTGGGGGGAGTCGGAGGTGCGAAACAGCTCGGGATGTGACGGGTTAATACTTTTCACAATCCTTGTCTATCCACCCTGTCATAATGCTTTCTCCAAATCCATGAAGGCTGCATACAACTTCTTTCCTTTCTCTAGAAACTTTTACACTAAAAATCTATGAATGAGTATCTGATCTACACAACCTTTTCCCTTCCTAAAACCTCCCTGTTCTTCTCCAACTAGTTCCTCTGTTATTTCCCTAAGTCTGTCAATAAGTGTGCTACCATACACTTTCCCTATTACACTAAGAAGACAAATGCCCCTATGATTACCACACACTTCTTTTTCCCCTTTTCCTTTGTACAGGGGAATAATTACACTTGATTTCCACTCCTCCGGGACTCTACCTTCCTCCCAGGCCAATCTGCACATCTTCCACATCCATTCTACTACTATCTCACCCCCATGCATCAGCATTGCACTGCATACTCCTTCAATTCCTGGGGCTTTCTCCAATTTGACTTTCTTCATTGCTTCCACAACTTCTATCATACTGATTGCTTCCTGTCTTCTCACCTCTCTCCATCTCCCAGCCATTCCCCAGCCACTTATACTCGCATTACTTCCATTCTTTATGTTCAACTATTCCTTAAAGTGTTCTCTCCATCTGCTCACTTTTTCTCCCTTCTCCACTAGTAATCTACCATTTTTATCTTTCACTCTCCTACTGACTTCATTGCCACCCTGTTTTACTCTCTTCACTTCTCTCCAGAGCATTTTCTTACAGTCCCTCCACCTTACACTCAAATTCCGTCCAAATTCCTCATCCACTCTCTTATTCTCTCTTAATGATCTTTTCACCTCTCCCTTTCTACATCTAACTCTCTCTTCCGCCTCTCAACTTCTTCCACGCCCCTATTTCTCATCCATTCATTATATGCTTTCTTCTTTTGTGCCACAGCCTGTCTCACCTCTTCATTCCACCATGCTGTTCCTTGCACCCCCTTCCTTCTTCTCTTCACCCCACACACCACCTCACATGCTGCACATTTTTATTCTGTGAATATTTTAAACACACCTGCAACGTCCCCCATCTGCTCCAATTCATATTTGCCCAATCATTCCTCCACTTCTGTCTTATATTCTGTCTTTTTCTCATCCTCTTGTAACCTTGCCACTCTGCGTGCAACTACTCCTTCCTCCCATCCTCATCACATAAATATATATATACTGTATATATATATATATATATATATATATATATATATATATATATATATATATATACAGTATATATATATCACTGAGCTCTATAATATGGAGAGGCTATCTCCTCAGTGAGCGTGTAGCTTTGGCCGCCACATTAAAACACCACCACTCGTCGCCTCCACCATGGAAATGCAGTTGGATCTGTGTTCTTAGCTTCCTGCTTCTGCTTTATTGTTGCTTACATAAGCTAAGCAGTAGGCCATGGCACTGTATTTTCCAAATTGATCGGCTGATTTCAAAAGACGTGGGTATCGGTGGTGAAGATAAACATCAGTGCCACCCTGGGCCCCTGGTGGCTGTTACACAAACTACATGGTCTTACCCATGAGAAAGCCTTTTCATATTATAGAGCTCAGTGACTGTGTATATATATATATAACTGCATTTCAAAGTATACTGTCATCCGTTAAGGGGAAAATAAACATTCTGCATTGTGTGTATATATATATATATATATATATCTATATCTATATATATATATATATATATATATATATATATATATATATATATATATATATATATATATATATATATATATATCGTCCAAAAATGGTTGACCACATTTCATGGTGGTATAACAGGAAACGGTTGACGAAAAATCTTGAAAGAATAAAGTAATATTTTGTAGAGAATTTCCTTCAGATGCAACCTGTTTTCTTCTATGCATTCTTTTAATCATTAACTTTAGTTGATCATGGAGGGATGTAATGGCTGCTACCACAAAGTTGGCAGGCAGTATCAGTTATTTATCACTATTTCATAAGTTTATACCGCTCAGCCTTTGGTTCCTTCTTCCTCGCATAAAAAAAAAAATCCTAATACTTGTACTGGAATGAAGATATACGCACATACAGATATTATTTACAATATTACATAAACATTTTGCTTTGTTTTACAGTAATAGTGAACTGCAGAAATCAAGTGAAACATCCACAGCTACAGCCACAGAATTGATAACACAAAAGAGGATGCAGTGAAGGAGGATTTGAATTCATCCTGGTTGGGTGTTGGCTGTGGAGTGCTGTAAATGTAGCTCATGATGAAATATACTGCATTATACTATAAAAGTTGTGAACAGTCTTCAGTTTGTAAATTTATTAATTTCAGGTACATATATGGGCATGACAAGATAGCCTCATGAAATAGTGACCACTCACTGATACTTGGCACACACCAGTCTTGAGATAATGTCCATTACTTACCTCCAGGATGAGTTTACTTTTACTCTTAAAGAAGTGCTTAGGAACACATTGCTTGGATGCCTATATAGACTCAAGGAGTTTTTGTACGTAGTATCTGTTCATTGTTTCCAGTACCTGTTATCAAAATTACTTTATATCACCATAAAATGTTATGAATCATTGTTAAACACCCTCTATACAGGGTTTCCAAGCACTTGATGCACCAACTTTAGGAGATGATTTTTGGGCTAATTTTGAGGAAGAATTGCTATCTCAACATTAATCCAAAATGTATTAGATATGGAGGTTCTTATGAGTAAATTATTAGGGAAATCATTTTGTCCATAATGTCATCAGTAATTGGAGCTCCATAATGGTTGAGAATTAGACTCATGTTCATTTAGCATTTTTTAGTTACAATTAATCCAAGAATCACCTCTGGAAGTTATTGCATCAACTCCTGGGATACCTTGTATGCACACCTCTATATGGTTTATTATTGCTTGTTTTCTTGTTTTAGCTGGGCCATTAATGGCATGAAAAGCAAAATGGCATGTAATAATTTTTAAATGTGTAAAGATCAATAATTATTCTTTGCTAACATATTGTCTTATGCAGATTTATTACCATACAATATGCCATACAGTATTTGAGTTAACTAAATTACTGTGATATATATACTGTATATATATATATATATATATATATATATATTATAAAGTTTTCGTAAAATATTCCCCGTGGCAATTGCTTAATTTTTCTGAGTACTGTATTTGAACAATCTGTACAGCTCTTCTGATTCTGACACTCAGATCTGTCTTCCCCTCAACTTCTATTGCCTTCCTTTGTCTCATTTGAACTCCTTCAGTAGAATTTTTATATTTTATCCTTGCTACTGTCATAATATCAGACAGTTTTATTCAACTTAGGAAAAACTTTTTGAAGGAAAGGTCAATTCAGCCTTCATTAATGATTTTAATATGAGACTCTTGCTGAGTACAGTTGGCCCTCCGGATATATGGAATCACCATGCATGAAATCTTGTAGTGTGATCAAATAAAATGTTACCAAGAACATCTCCTGCATAGAAAAAGCATGCCACTTTTGCAGTGGTGCTTAGGAGAGAGGTCCCAAATGATTGAAATTGCTTGAATTGTTAGTTTTTCTCACCTTTTTTTTCTTTTAAATCTCTTTAATGTCACTGTCCTATGTCTTCTTTAATTCTGTATAGTAAGCTATGCAGCTGTGCAGTGAGGTAGTATATCTTTAATCTAGTTTGGGTCATAGAGGTTTTTATTAGGCAAGTTGTGGTCTGTCATGGAGAGTGTTTTTCCCACATTTTTTTTTGTTTAAGCCTGTTTAATGTTACTGTCTTATGTCTGCTTTACCTCTGTATAGTAGGATATGCTCTTAGGAAGCATGTCTAGTCTGGCCGGGGTTATAGAGAGTCTGTAGTAGGCAAGTTGGGATCAAGCTGTTGGAATGGTTAGGACATTAAATTTTTATAATGGGAAATGGATGTCTGTTTGTGTCAGCTCTGCTTGTGCATATCCTAGGTTAACACTTTGGCTGTGTATCTGAAGGGTCTTCTATAAAGACATTTGGAATTTGCAAAAATAAACTCTACAAGAAGGTGCCCTCAGAATGAAGGAGTTACGGTAACTTATATTTCCACCTGTCTCCTCTTCCATTTTTTCATCACATATGTCCTTGTTGCACCCTCTCCCCCATAATTATGCACCTTCACTTCACACTGCCATTTTTACTTTTCCATTTTTCCCTGTCTTTTTTGTATCCTTGAATCCAATGATGCCTTTTTCTTTTTTTTTTTTCTTTTATTAGTTTACGTCAGGTTCCATCAGATGATTTTATTCAGCAAAGAAAGAGACTTTTTGAACTGGATGGGTTAGATATAACTGTAATAAATGTGTTAGTACTAAAATTGAATGAAATCATTGAACGGAGATTAGTGATAGTGTGATTGAAATACAGGTATTCTACCTTTTATCTGACTACCCGGAAATGAGCTTTCCCAATTCTGGCTATTTAAGATCTACCAGGGCATGTTCTTTCACTTGTTAGATTAAAAAATACAGGTATATTTATATAAAATATAAGGAAAGGTCTGTTGTTATTAGTTTCCAAAATTGTCTCTATTTTTGTGTGGGTATTGGCTTGGCTTGTAATCACACTCTTGTTACTACATGGTGTTGTGGCATTGGTGAGGTCATCACCACCAAATATACAGCTGATATCACACAGGCAATTCTTTTGTCAACACCACCACTAAATGTTCTTAGTAGCTTCTTTACATCGCCTAATAGGGAAAATGAAATCCCATTTGGTTGTGAAACTGCTAACAGGAGATGTTCATTTATAAGGACATTGTAATTAAAAACAGTTGAATTATTAAGAAAATTAAAGAGGTGTTTCAGTAAAGTTGTTTAGTGACTAGCATAGCATCGGGATCTCCACTGTTCATACTAAAAATTAAAAGAAACATATTGGAAGCTGTAAGCACAAGAGTTATACAACGTTACCATTATTTATGCAACTGCTTTGTGATTTTGATTGATAATACTTGTACATACAGAATTATGGTTATCTGAACTATATATATATATATATATATATATATATATATATATATATATATATACTATAGCACTAGCTGTGTGTCTGTATGTGTGTGTATTTTGGGCAGCCGAAACTACACATTCAAATCACACCAAAATTGGCACAAAAATCGCAAAAAATTCGCTGATGTAAAAAAAACTTGGTCCCATCACGATTGAAAAACTTTTACTATATTTAATGAGCGATCACTTTTGACCAAAAAACGCTGCTCCCGGAGCCCGGCATAGGATCTCTATAGAATTTTTTGCCCAGAGGTAGAACTAAAATAAATTATAGCAGTAGCCATGTGTCTGTGTGTGTATGTCGGACTTGCGTTCAGACAACTTGGGTTCCATTCCTTAAGCTGCAAATAACATGATCAGTTGGTTAGCTGCAAAAAATCCAAGTGACAACGTTACACTAGAACAGCACATAAACGCAAGCGCCCTCTGCAGGAGCAAGTACGAGCACTTGTGTGTGTATATATATATATCTATTGCCAGACTCGATAATCCCGTAAGGGGTGGCCATTTGACTTTGAGTTATTTGTTTTACGGGGAGGGGCACTAATCCTCCACCAACCCACTTGCTGACATGTAGGAAGCACATATGATTTGGTTATATGGTTACCACCCAGCGTTGTAAATGGTTTCTTGGCTTACAGGAAACCATTTGGCTTGTCACTCAATGTAAAGCCACCTGTAAAGGAAAGAAAAGCAATAAGAAGTGACAGAAAAGATGGGAGAAATAGGAAGAGAGGAGGACAGGCACAGAAAAAGAATGATAAAAGCTAAGGATGAAGTAGGCAGCACTGCATCAAGTGAGTGGATGATGGTCACCACCACCTACCACCAATATATATATGTATATATATATATAAAATTTGGTTTTAGACCAGGTATCCCTGAAGGGCTAAGGCGTTGCCTCTCGGTAGAGGACTTTTGGATTGGAGCGTGTAGCATTTTATGACCGGATGCCCTTCCTGATGTCTACCAATGACCGCTGGGTAAATTCGATCCTCCGACCCTTCAGTCAGCGGAGCGCTCTAACCCACTGAGCCACGGCAGCTATTTATATATATATATATATATATATATATATGTATATATATATATATATATATATATATATATATATATATATGTATATATATATATATATATATATATATATATATATATATATATATATATATATATATATATATATATATATATATATATATATATATATATATATATATATATATATATATATATATATATATATATATATATATACTGTACAGGTATATATATATATATATATATATATATATATATATATATATATATATATATATATATATATATATATATACACACACACACAGTAGATGCTCAAACTAATTCAGCCAACCCCCATCCTGTTATCTCGAATTTTCTGCTAAATCAAGTTCCATAACCAAGGCTTAATATATGGGAAAATTTTCTGGTATTTCAAGGTATTTCCACTAAATCCTTGATGGCAAGCCAAACCTAGCAAACTATGCTATTTCGCAATGCTACACACAGCAGTCTGAACCCATAATTAATATCTTCACAACTGCATTAATGTATACGGATTATCCTTAATGAATTATACTGTACTCGTTTTAATGAAAAATTCCCTTAAATAGAAGAAAAAGTTCTGGAAAAAAATTATTCCATTATCTCGGGCTTCTGCTAAATCTGTACTTGTTAAATTGAACATCTACTGTACAGGAATACTCCAGCTTAATGATGCAATTTGTATTTAAAAAAAAAAAAAGAAAAGAAAAAAAAAATTGCTAGGTTGGGTATAATATCTTGGGGTAGATTTAACATGTAAAGTATAGGGTGCATTTTTGGGTCTTGGGTTTCCCCCCAACCAAGTCCTAAACCCACCTAAATGAGTCCAAAAACAAGTTTCAAGGTAACCTAAACCCTCAGTAGCTTTGAAATAAGCTAAATTAAGCCTAAAAGCAGTTCATAATGCCCCTTAACCCAAAAATAAAATATGAAAATAAAAAATGTCTGGAAAAAAATCAAACTTAGTAAAATGTACCCCAAAATGACAATGTTCACTCCACCTATGAATAAAACACATTATGTCTAAAAAGTTTATAAATCAAACCAAACACAATATTTAAGTTTAAGATATCATCAAAACCGGTTTTAAAAAAACAAAACCCATTGTTATACTGGGGTTTGGCCATCGTTTGGCACGGTAGGATGGTATTTCTACCCCATCACAATGCCAAGGTATCGCATCTAGGGGTATCATATCTCGAATCTGCCTGTGTGTGTATATATATATATATATATAAATGCATTATATATAAAGCCTTTTTTTCCTGTATTACAAAATCTGTCAAATTCTGAAAACTGCTAAGTCTCTGATTTCAGGCTTCCTTGATAATGGGTTGAATACCTGTATCACCTTACGGATGGCTAAACATTTCCACTCCATTGTCCTTTATTATTTTTCTCTTTGTCTGCTCTCTGTCTTTCCGTTTCACTTATACCTTTCATGCACCTACTACACACTTCATTCCATCCTGCCACATTTACTTTTCCACCCTTCCCTGACTTTTAGCTTTCCCACACCACTCTATCTTTTTTGTTTTTCCTATGCATTGTCTCCTTTTTGTCTCTCTATATCACGTATGCCCATTTTCATCTTACTCATTTTATGCTTTTCATTTGACCATATTCTTTCTGTTCCACTACCTTCTACTCACTCACCACATCACCTCTGCAGGACGGAGTATCGTATGGGCAACTGGGTGTACCTGAATGTTAGTCGTAGTGGTGGGGCAACGCTGGCAGATGTTCCCCCTCAGCCACCAGTCCCTCAACACCTCAGCAATAGGGAGGTTACTGTGCTGCAGGGAGAAGACCTCAAGCTGTATTGCATCTATGGTGGGAAGTAAGGCCTTACACCAGTGTCTTAGTTTATGGTTATGATTCCCTTGTTTAGTACCAGCACGTGATACATTGCATATGCAATTCATTGTGATGCCATTAAAATGCAGCCCCCTCACACCACAATACACTCACTATACAACTCACCTTCACAAAGCATTCATTCAACATAGTCTCTGTAAAACTTCTTTAGGAATGTCTGTGTCACAAACTAATTCGCTACATTGTATTAGTATTGTATAAGTGAACGTCTGAATTTCATTGAAATGCATAAAGTTTCACTCAGACCATTAACTGCCTCACTTTTGTACTCAGATCGTAATGAGTTTCATAACCCTTGCCATTGTTTCATAAGTGACTGTTGTTCCGTATAGACAGTGCGTTTCACAGAGCAAAAATTTTTGTGTAGTTGTCGTTCTCACATTGCCTCTCAACTGTTGGGCCGTGCCCAGCTGCTTACATGAGTCAGTCGTTGTCGAGCAGCCACGGGAGGAGGTTCGTTGTGCGAGAGCTGAGTGAGGAGGTCTTCTAGCGCCTAGTCTCCAGAGTTCAACGATTCCCCGTATTTCCCCACCGAGCTTGGTGAGCAGTTGCAGTGAGCAGAGCCAATGAGCAGCAGCCTGCCCTAGCAGAAAAGCCCAGTTTTGTGTAGCTTCAGCTCCGTTCCCTTCTCTGACCAGTATTTTCGTTCGTTTTCTTAGCCTTATGTCTGATTAGCTTTTGAATGAGTGAGTGTATATCCTTTATTTGAATACTTTAGTCCCCCTGTGACTAAATTCCCCTTTTGAATTCATTCTGAGATTCATATAACGTAAATTCATTTTACTGTAATTAATAAATTTACAGTTCTTTTCTCTGAGCTCATTTAACTGTGTCAGTGGTGTTTAATTTCTCCATATTGAGCTTAATTTAGTTTGCTACTCCCAGTTAGCACAAACTTATTACATTAATCACAACTGGCATTTAGGCCAGTTCTTTTGTATCAGAACTCAAATCCGTTTTGCCAACCAAGAGTTAAGCATCAGCAAGAACTTGTTCATTATTATTTTCATTAATTATTGATTGTCAGGGGGTAAAGATCACACTTTCTCAGAGGCTAACAGTACTAATGATACAACATTCGTAAGTAGATAGTCTCTGCTGTGTACTGTTGAGAAAGTTTATAAAATTCTCGTCTTTAGAGAATTGGCAAAGTAAGCCAGCATAAATTAAACCACTACTTGATTTCACAAGTCAATTCTTCGTTTACCTTCGATTAATATAAGCATTATTCTTAAATTCACATCCCCCCGTGACATCTAGTGAGTATTATTTCGTGAATAACTTTAGAGCAAGGAGTTAATATCCTGGAATGAGGTCGCCAAATGTCATGGGGGGATGTGAATTTAAGAATAATGCTTATATTAATCAAAGGTAAGCGAATAATTGACTTGTGAAATCAAATAATAAGTTTTAATTTATTCTGCCTTACTTCGCCAATTCTCTAAAGACAAGAATTTTATAAACTTTCTCAGCAGTACACAGCAGAGACTATCTACTCATGAATGCTGTATCATTAGTACTGTTAGCCTCTGAGAAAGTGTGATCTTTATACCCTGATTATCAATTAATAATAATAATAATGAACAAGTTCCTGCTGATGCTTAACTCCTGGCTGGCACAACAGATTTAAATTTTGATACAAAAGAACTGGGCTAAATACCAGTTGTGATTAACATAAGAAGTTTGTGCTAACTGGGAGTAGCAAACTAAATTAAGCTCAATATGGAGAAATTAAACACCATTAACACAGTTAAATGAGCTCAGAGAAAAGAACTGTAAATTTATTGATTACAATCAAATAAATTTACATTACGTCAATCTCAGAATGAATTCAAAAGGGGAATTTACTGTCACAGGGGGACTAATGAATTCAAATAACAAAGGAAATACACTCACTCACTCATGCAAAAGCTAATCAGACTTAAGGCTAAGAAAACGAACGAAAATACTGGTCAGTGAAGGGAACGGAGCTGAAGCTACACAAGACTGGGTGCTTCTGCTAGGGCAGGCTGCTGCTCATTGACTCTGCTCACTGCAACCGCTCACCAAGCTCGGCGGGGAAATACGGGGAATCGTTGAACTCTGGAGACTAGGCGCTAGAAAACCTCCTCACTCAGCTCTCGCACAACGAACCTCTTCCCTTGGCTGCTTGGCAACGACTGACTCATGTAAGCAGCTGGGCACAGCCCAACGGTTGAGAAGCAATGTGAGAACGACAACTACACAAGAATTTTTGCTCAGTGAAATGCACTGTCTATACAGAAAGACAGTCACTTATGAAACAATGGCAAGGGTTATGAAACCCATTATGAACTGAATACAAAATAGAGGCAGTTAACGGTCTGAGTGAAACTTTATGCATTTCAATGAAATTCAGGCAGTCCCTTATACAATACTAATAATGTACAATGTCACGAATTAGTTCATGACAGTCTGACTGAAATGGCCAGGTTCCTGCAGGTTACTAGGTTCATATCCAGATGAATTTGGAACCACAGCAACAGCAGCAGCAGCAACTCTTTGGCCTTTATTATTAAAAATGAGATCATGAGGGGGAAGGCATGTCCCCAATTTTTGTTGTTATTTGTGAAAGATATTATGGGGCAGAACATACCTGCTCTGTCTGTTTTGTTGCTGGATGCACTCTGTGATGTGGCATGCAGGCTAATCTAATGGTCACAGCTTCCATAAATGACCATCAAAATTGGAGACTTGCATTGTCTTTTGTCCTCTCAGTCTTAGTAATAGGGTTGTATGTGTATGTTGACTGCTATCTTGACCAACTGAATTGCACAACCCTCTTTTGACTCGGTTACATTTTTTTTTTTTTTCTTTTTTTTTCATCCTGACAACTCTTCCACTTACATGTCATAACCTTGCCTTTGTATTCGACAGTAATTCGATTATATTGTTGCAGTGGTATTTCCTAAGTCTTGAGTATAGCACTGTAGTACACAACAGTAATATTTAGACCATGCACAAAAATAATTAAGAATCATATGAATAATGTGTTTCAGTGGACAAAATGAGTTGATTGAATCAGTATTTGTTGAAAGTAAAGTTTCAAATACTGTACATATTCTGGAAATTATTTGCACAGAATTGCTGATCCAGACTCCCTGAGCCTAGAGCAGTGAGGGGGTAACCTTGTGTCTCACACTCCTTATACATCACCAAGATTATTTATAAGTTGCCTCTATATAAGTTACCTCTGTCTATAAAATAATCTACCTCTGTTGAGTCATTAAAAGAAATACTTCAAGACATTTCTTTTCTAGAAAACTTATGATCTTACTAACAATACTGTATTGAAGGATCACAGGGTTTAATAAATGCCATTGGCCTGATGCAGTACTACTACATGTTACACTCCAGGACAAGTCATTATGAACATGAAACTTCCCTAATAGAGTTCCAGGTCTCTGGTCATTCTCCCACACTTTTCAACCAATTCATTCATGATATTCCCACACCCTGACTACCCACAAACATAGCCTCATATGCAGATGACATTAGCATAACAACCACTTATAACACTGTAGATACAGCTTGCACACTGCAACGAGACAACTTCAACACACTTCAGGCATGGGTCGAAGTCAGCCAAATCCAGTCCCACACTCATCACCAGCAGCAATCATGAGCACAGGTACACCCTTAATATCACACTTAACAATGCACCTGTGCTATACGGCTCATCTGCTAAGATCCTTGGCGTGAAATATGACATAGATGTCACCTTCAAGGACCGCATGCAAGATATCAAGAGGTAGTATGCAACCAGACTCAGTGCATTCAAGGCAGTCACAAGAGCAGATTTTAGGCACCCCCCAAAATAATTCTCCAGACACCACAAACAATATATCAGCTCAGTGATGTCCTATGCCTCCAAAGACTGAGTCCCCATCCAATCTAACACACACTACAGAACTTTACAAACCATATGGAACAATGTAACACTCTACTTACCATAACTAGCTGAACCAGTACCATTCCCACAGTTCACCTACATGTTGATACTAAGGTCACCCTTGTTAGAGGATATCTTGTAATGAGAGGCACACAGTTCAATGTGACAGCCTGTGCTAACACACTACACCCCTGTCATTATTTGACAAAGCCAATAGCACATCTAGGTACATAAAACAATCACCACACAGTAACATACCCATTTCACAGGCAGAGTTATACAACACCTCAAGTAGAGCATTATGCCACAAGTTGACATCCACCCATCTGAGGCTTCCTTACATACAGCTGATTGAGTTCATCTCACCCAGTTGAATTGGTATAGAGGTTGCCCGCCGTCCTAATCGACCCAGGACTGAATCCCACCTAGGGCAGGAACAGTTAAAAGGATTTGAATTTTGTAAAAGCAGACTTTCCTGATCTACCAGAAGACCTGCTGACATGTTGTAAAAATATCCCTGTAATACCAGTACATCAGTCCTGTATGCGACAGACCTAGCATATATTCAATATGGATGGTGGGTGTTAGCTCCGAAGTAATGACATGTGGAGGTATGTAGGAGGGCTACTGAGGCTTGGGATAGGCTCTGCAACCTTTGCCCAGAGTTGGACACATTAAAATAAAAGTAAATAAAATAAAATATTGGCTTAGATTTGGGTTGGATGGAATCACAGATGACTGTCCCACTTGTAGAACTGATCCACATAACATAACCTACATAATGGAATACTACACAATACATGCTACACTAAGATGCAGACACAGCATCAGCATTGGTTGGAACCATTGGGATGACTTCACAGGGGCAGGAGCTTACCTGTGGTTGATACGTGTGCTGGGCTAAGCAGGCCATGGTTGAGGAACAACAACAGCTGCTTATGAACTGTTAGTCATGTTGTTATTACAAGATTTTGAGTGAAAATGAATTCTTTAAAAGTGGCACTTTTGAGTTACAAAATGACTAAGATCAAGAATTATTGTTATTATTATCTATTTATCTATTGCCAGACGCCTCAATCCCGTTTGGGGTGGCCACAAACAAATCGCCTCCAAGTCGCCCTGTCCCCCTTCATTTCACTGCCCTGCTCCTAACTCACACCCCCCTCTCTCATATACCTCTCCACCCCATCCCTCCATCTCATCCTCGGCCTCCCCCTCCCTCTTCCCCCCTCCCCCTCACTCACATACACTCTCTTCGTCAGTCTTTCACACTCCATCCTCTCCACATGGCCAAACCACCTCAGTGTGTTCCTCATAACGCTTCCTATCACATCCACATCAACACCACAACACTTCTTTATATCCTCATTCGTCAGCCTGTCTCTCCATGTGACTCCACAGGCTTCTCTTAAGTAACTCATTTCCACTGCTCTCACTCTTGACTTGTGTCCTTCCAACAACATCCAAGCTTCACTTCCGTACGTAAGAGTTGGTATCACAATACTGTCATGTAGTAACTTTTTCACTTCCATGCTCACTTCCCTGTTTCTTATCACTGCTTTCAAAGAACCAGCAACCTTTCTTCCCTGCTGTACCCTTTCAAGCACTTCACCCTCCAAACCTCCATCCTTACTCATCACACTACCCAAGTACTTAAACGTACTCACATTTTCCAATTCCTCACCATCCAACCTCGCTGTACATTCACTGACTTCACCTCTCTCAAAGACCATCACTTTACTCTTCCCTACATTCACCTTTAGATTCCGTTTCTTACACACTTTCTCTAACTCATCAACCAAGCCTTGCAGCTCCCCTTCATCTTCACTCAACAACACAGTATCATCTGCAAACAACAGTACAGGGAGTTTCCAAACATATCCTTTCTCACCAGGGCCACTCCAACATCCACTACCCTACCTTGTACCTCTTTTATTACCCCATCCATGTACAGATTGAACAACCATGGAGACATGACACATCCCTGTTTCAAACCAACTTTCAAAGAGAAAAATTCACTTAGTTCACCATCCACATGCACTGCAGCCTTCGCACCATTGTACATACTCTTCACAGCATTCAACAACTTCCCATCTACTCCATATATTCTTAACACTTTCCACAATCCTTGTCTATCCACCCTGTCATATGCTTTCTCCAAATCCATGAAAGCTGCATACAACTTCTTTCCCTTCTCTAGAAACTTTTCCACTAAAGATCTGAGAATGAATATCTGATCTACACAACCTCTTCCCTTCCTAAAGCCTCCCTGTTCTTCTCCAACTAATTTCTCTGTTCTTTCTCTAACTCTGTCAATAAGTATCCTACCATACACTTTTCCTATTATACTAAGAAGACAAATGCCCCTATGATTACCACACACTTCTTTTTCCCTTTTTTCTTTGTACAAGGGAATAATTATACCTGACTTCCAATCCTCCAGGACTCTACCTTCTTCCCAGGCCAATCTGCACATCTTCCACATCCATTCTACTACTATCTCTCCCCCATGCTTCAGCATTTCACCACACACTCCATCAATTCCTGGGGCTTTCCCTGATTTAACTTTCTTCATTGCTTCCACAACTTCTATCCTACTGATTTCTTCCTGTCTTCTCACCTCCCTCCTTCTCCCAGCCATTCCCCAGCCACTTATACTCGCATCACTTCCATCCTCTACATTCAACAATTCCTTAAAGTGTTCTCTCCATCTGCTCACTTTTTCTCCCTTCTCCACTAGTAATCCACCATTTTTATCTTTCACTCCCCTGCTAACTTCACTTCCACCCTGTCTTACTCTTTTCACCTCTCTCCAGAACATTTTCTTACAGTTCCTCCACTTTACACTCAGATTCCTTCCAAATTCCTCATCCACTCTCTTCTTACTCTCTCTTACTAATCTTTTCACCTCTCTCTTTCTTATTACATATAACTCACTCCTCCGCCTCTCAACTTCTTCCATGCCCCTATTTCTCATCCATTCATTGTATGCTTTCTCCTTTTGTGCCACAGCCTGTTTCACCTCTTCAGTCCACCATGCTGTTCCTCATTATTATTATTATTATTATCATCATCATTATTATTATTATTATTATTATTATTATTATTATTAATATTATTATTATTATTATTAATATTATCATCATCATCATCATCATAATTATTATTATTCCATTCTTTTTCTTCTTATGGATCAACATCTGATTGAAATGTTTCTCTTGTTTTATTTTACCATGTTTTACTTCACTAATTAAGATTATTGACCAGATCCCATTAAAAGTGAGATTTATTTACCCATTCAATGTGGGAGATCTTTTTCATTTTATTCTTGCCATCATATGATGATTTTTTTTTTTAAGTGTTGAGACTCTCTGAACTAGAGTGATTAATACAACCTTAATCCATCCATCCATCCATCATCCAATCCTATGTTGCCCCATGAGGAACGTAAGAGCCCGGGGCTAGGCAGTTTGGTCCTGACATTGAGATGAGAGTGACCAGCCTCACTCATCCCTGAGTTGCAATAAAGTGAGCAATAAACCCCAACCACCCGTTGGATTTAAACCTACACAGGCTCAATCCAATTTGGGGCACCTTAATTACCCACTAAACCACCAGGTGCCATTATTTGGTTATATGGTTACCACTCTACACTGAGTGACAAGCCAAATGGTTTCCTGGTGTAAAGGAAACCATTTGGCTTGTCACTCAGTGTAGAGTCACCCATTGGCAGAAGGAAGAGGAAAGAATGAAGGAAAGAAAGACAGAAGAGGGAGTGCAAAGTCACCCGTAGGCAAAAGGAAGAGGAATGAATGAAGGAAAGAAAGACAGAAGAGGTAGGAAGGAAGAGAAGAAAGGGCAGACACCCAAAGCCGCACTACATCGAGTGAGTGGATGTTGAGCGCCATGAGAGGCCCTCCCTAATTTGAATTATGTTATCTGGTAGCAGCAAAAATAAACTAAAAATGCATCATCTGGATTTCAACAGGTTAACTCAGTCCGATGATGTATTTTTCGTGTTATTCTTGGTATCTTCCGACACCTTGATCTAGACTTCAGCATGGATGGGTTAGGTTCAACATTTTCATTTATCCCTTCAATACAAGAGGTCTCCCCAAAGATGAATGAAATAATCTGGAGCTAACAAGGATGAAATATAGTACTGTTTAAATTGAACCGGACAAAGGACATTGTAATTGGAACCTGGAATGTAAGGGGAGCGAATGATGAGGTGAAAGAGAGAGAGATTGTCCAGGTGCTTAAGGATGCGAAAGTGGATGTATGTGGAATAACTGAAACAAAATGGAGAGGAGAAAGTGTGAGAGAATGGGAGTATGGATGGGGTATATGTGCAGGAGTAGGTGACAATAAGAGGGCAAAGGAAGGAGTATGTATAGTTGTGAGTAAAAGATGGAAGAGGAGCATAAGACAGTATGGATCAGTTGGGTCAAGGATTGTGTGGGTAAAGTTGAAAGTTGGAATACAAATGTGGGCGATTGTGTGTGTGTATGCGCCAACGCAAGATCGTGCTAGAAGAGTGAGAGAAGAGTTCTGGACAAATGTAGAAGTGTGCATGGAAAAGTTTGGGAGGAATGAGAGAGTGTTTTTGATTGGTGATATGAATGGTAAAGTTGGGAATGTGAAGGTGGATGGAATAGTTGGTGAGTGGGGTGTGCCTGCTGAGATAGATGAGAATGGGAGTGCATTAGTGGACATTTGTGCTGGGAAGGGGTTGGTGATAGCCAATACCCTCTTCAGGTACAAAATGATCCACAGGTATACATGGCGAGTGATGAGAAGGGTGGGTGGTGAACTGAATGAAAGGAAGGCAATGATTGATTATGTGTGTGTGGATGAAAGGATGCGAAAATGTGTAATGGATGCAAGAGTGTATAGAGGTTGGGGGAGTGGACTTTCTGACCACTACTTGGTGATGGCCAGAATTAAAGTTCAAGTAAGTTGGAGGAATAGAAGAAGGGAAAGACGAGAGGGAGGAGTAGTTGCAAGGAGAGTGGAAAGGTTACAAGAGGATGAGAAAATGGCAGAGTATAAGAGAGAAGTGGAGGAACGATTGGGCAAATATGAATTGGAGCAGATGGGAGACGTGGAAGGTGTGTGTAGAATATTTACAGAAGAAATATGTGCAGCATGTGATGTGGTGTGTGGAAGGAAGAGAAGACGGAGGGGGGTGCAAGGAACAGCGTGGTGGACTGAAGAGGTGAAACAGGCTGTGGCACAAAAGAAGAAAGCATACAATGAATGGATGAGAAATAGGGGCGTGGAAGAAGTTGAGAGGCGGAAGAGAGAGTTATATGTAGAAAGAAAGAGAGAGGTGAAAAGATTAGTAAGAGAGAGTAAGAAGAGAGTGGATGAGGAATTTGGAAGAAATTTGAGTGTAAAGTGGAGGGATTGTAAGAAAATGTTCTGGAGAGAGGTGAAAAGAGTAAGACAGGGTGGAAGTGTAGTTAGCAGGGGAGTGAAAGATAAAAATGGTAGATTGCTAGTGGAGAAGGGAGAAAAAGTGAGCAGATGGAGAGAACATTTTAAGGAATTGTTGAACGTAGAGGATGGAAGTAATGCGAGTATAAGTGGCTGGGGAATGGCTGGGAGAAGGAGGGAGGTGAGAAGACAGGAAGAAATCGGTAGGATAGAAGTTGTGGAAGCAATGAAGAAAGTTAAATCAGGGAAAGCCCCAGGAATTGATGGAGTGTGTGGTGAAATGCTGAAGCATGAGGGAGAGATAGTAGTAGAATGGATGTGGAAAATGTGCAGATTGGCCTGGGAGGAAGGTAGAGTCCTGGAGGATTGGAAGTCAGGTATAATTATTCCCTTGTGCAAAGGAAAAGGGGAAAAAGAAGTGTGTGGTAATCATAGGGGCATTTGTCTTCTTAGTATAATAGGAAAAGTGTATGGTAGGATACTTATTGACAGAGTTAGAGAAAGAACAGAGAAATTAGTTGGAGAAGAACAGGGAGGCTTTAGGAAGGGAAGAGGTTGTGTAGATCAGATATTCATTCTCAGATCTTTAGTGGAAAAGTTTCTAGAGAAAGGAAAGAAGTTGTATGAGGCTTTCATGGATTTGGAGAAAGCATATGACAGGGTGGATAGACAAGGATTGTGGAAAGTGTTAAGAATATATGGAGTAGATGGGAAGTTGTTGAATGCTGTGAAGAGTATGTACGATGGTGCGAAGGCAGCAGTGCGTGTGGATGGTGAACTAAGTGAATTTTTCTCTTTGAAGGTTGGGTTGAAACAGGGATGTGTCATGTCTCCATGGTTGTTCAATCTGTACATGGATGGGGTAATAAAAGAGGTACAAGGTAGGGTAGTGGATGTTGGAGTGGCCCTGGTGAGAGAGGATAGTGTTTGGAAACTCCCTGTACTGTTGTTTGCAGATGATACTGTGTTGTTGAGTGAAGACGAAGGGGAGCTGCAAGGCTTGGTTGATGAGTTTGAGAGAGTGTGTAAGAAACGGAATCTAAAGGTGAATGTAGGGAAGAGTAAAGTGATGGTCTTTGAGAGAGGTGAAGTCAGTGAATGTACAGCGAGGTTGGATGGTGAGGAATTGGAAAATGTGAGTACGTTTAAGTACTTGGGTAGTGTGATGAGTAAGGATGGAGGTTTGGAGGGTGAAGTGCTTGAAAGGGTACAGCAGGGAAGAAAGGTTGCTGGTTCCTTGAAAGCAGTGACAAGAAACAGGGCAGTGAGCATGGAAGTGAAAAAGTTACTACATGACAGTATTGTGATACCAATTCTAACGTACGGATGTGAAGCTTGGACATTGTTGGAAGGACACAAGTCAAGAGTGAGAGCAGTGGAAATGAGTTATTTAAGAGGAGCCTGTGGAGTCACATGGAGAGACAGGCTGACGAATGAGGATATAAAGGAGCGTTGTGGTTTTGATGTGGATGTGATAGGAAGCGTTAGGAGGAATACACTGAGGTGGTTTGGCCATGTGGAGAAGATGGAGGGTGAAAGAATGACAAAGAGAGTGTATGTGAGTGAGGTGGAGGGGGAAAGAGGGAGGGGGAGGCCGAGGATGAGATGGAGGGATGGGGTGGAGAGGTATATGAGAGAGGGGGGTGTGAGCTGGGATCAGGGGAGTGAAATGGCGGGGGACAGGGCGACTTGGAGGCGATTTGTTTGTGGCCACCCCAAACGGGATTGAGGCGTCTGGCAATAGATAGATAGATAGATAGATAGATTAAAATGAATCATAAGACTGTAGGATTAAGCTTGTCTTTCCTTGACTAGCCCTGTACCAACAATCAGTTGGTACCGTGGAGAACGAGGGGACCTAGAAGGTGAGAAGGTGGAGCATCATGGAAAGGTTCTGTTGCTGGAGGACATCGGTGAGGATGATTCTGGATCATATTACTGCCAAGCCACTAGTGATGCAGGACATGCTGACCCTTACCAGATCACTGTTTATGTTGAAGGTCAGTGTATGAATCACCTTATTTTGTTGTTGTAGTGGCCTCAGGCATATTTGTATGTGAACCCTGTAAGCTGCAGGGTTAAATGTATCTTTCCCATCACTTCATTATCCACCTCTTGGGGTAGGGAAGGATTTGAGAGACATTTGTATATGGCATCAAATATCCTCAGGCTCATTTGAATATGAACTTGCTGGACTGCAGGACTTTTCTTTTTCCTGCAGTCCACCATCCTTCTTTCAGGGACTAGGGAAGGATTGAGGGATGTAGAAGGCACTGAAAATATATGGAGTAGAGAGAAAACTGTTGAATGCTGTCAAAGGTATATGTATGAATGTGCAAGGGTGGCAGTGTGTGTGTGGAGGGAGCTCTTAAGTGAGTCCTTTGAATATTGAACTGAAATGGGGATGTGTCGTGTCTCTATGGTTGTAAGAGACAAAATATAATTGTGACTTTAACAAAGAGCAAATAAGTTATGGTTTTTGAGAGGAATAAAGTCATGGATTGCACAGAGAGGCTGACTGATCAGGAAGTGGAAAAATATTTAGGTAATGAAATGAGCAAGGAGAGAAGTTTAAAGAATGATGTGCATGAAATTGTACTGCGGGGAAGAAAAGTGTGAGGGTTCATGGAGGGCAATGATAAGAAACATGAAAGTGGGCATGGAAGTGGAAAAGTTACTGCATGGCATTATTTTGATCCCTAATCTAACATATGCAAGTGAAGCCTGGACTCTGTTGGATGAACATGAGTCAAGAGTGAGTGGAGTGGAAGTTCCATGCAAGCAGCATATGGAGTTACACAAAGAGACAGCTGGACAAATGAAGAAGTGATAGAGTGGGGAAACCTGATGGTGGAGTACAGATTGACATGGTGACAATTTGATTGTGACCACCCTTTGTGGGATTAAGACATCTGGCTAAAGGTACAGTAGATAGATAAACTATATGTGATCTTGAAAATATTGGCCTTGTGGTGGCAAGCCTTGTTATGCAGTCATCTGCTTGATCTTTCAAGCCTTTCAGTTTAGCACACTTTACAAACCTGTCCAAATCTATAGTTCAAACATTATAGTCCTTTCTTCTTTCCTAATTACATTCATTTCTAAATAACCTCAACAGCTGAGCCAGAATTTGTGGTAGAGCCAGATGTGATCAACCTTCCTGAGGGGGAGACTGCACTGTTTAGTTGTGAAGCCAGGGGTGACCCCCAACCCATCATTACTTGGACACGCAATGGAGTGCCCCTTGATTCTCATGACACTACGGTGAGTATGTCTGCTTGGGTGCTGTGGGTACTGGGTAGAAGAAACTAGTATGAGAGCTTAGTGCTAGTTAGAAGAGTGAATAGTATGGAGTTTTTAATTACAGATTAATTCCAGCTTCAGCTAACCCCTTTAATCCAATGATGCATTTTTCATTGTATTCTTGCCATACCTAGATACTTTTATTCAGCTCTAAAAGACTTATCTAATCTGAAGTGGTTAGATATTAGTTTACTCCTCCATGATAAGAGCCCTCCCAAAAGCAAAAGAGCAAATCAGTAAAGTGGATTACCTGACTGAAGTGGATAATACAAAGTAAGTGATACACAAGAGTTTTTCCTAACGCAACATGTGAGGGAAAGCACCAGGAAAAGAGGACTCGATGTACCCTCAATGCAAGATCTCATATTTACTAGGCAAGAAAATGATATTGACAGTTTAATATATCACCCTCCATTCGGCAAAAGCGACCATGCAGTACTAAATTGCAACTTCAGGATAGCATATGACTTAGTTAACAGCAATGAAAGTTACAAAAAGAGCCTAAACTGTAAAAAGGGAAATTATCATGACCTAAAGAAGTACTTCTTAGAAATTAATTGGGAAAAGGAGTTTAGAGGACAAGATTTAAATGCTGTATATAAAAAATTCTGTGAATTTTATGAAATAGGAGTCCAGAAGTACATCCCACAGCACAAAGAAGCAGAAAAGAATATAATGAAATGGTTCAATACAGAATGTAAAAAATCAAAAGAAAGAAGAGATTTGTTGTGGAATAGATACAGAAGACACAATAGTGAAAGGGCATATAATAATTACAAACAGGCAAGAAACGATTATACAAGAATAAGGAGGGAAGCCCAAAAACAGTTTAAGGAGGATATAATAAATAAAAGTAGTGATCAACCGAAGCTATTTTACAGCTACATCAGAAGCAAAACCAAAGTAAAAGATAAAATACAATCCATTACAGACGAGGGAATCACCTATACACAAGAGAAGGATATTTGTCTATCTATCTATCTATAGCCCGACGCCCTAATCCCGCAAAGGGTGAGTGCAGACAAAATGCCTCCAAGTCGCTCTGTCACCCACCATTTGACTACCCTCCCCCCAACTCACCCCCCCTCCCTCATATATCTCTCTACTCCATTCCTCCACCTCATCCTCGGTCTACCCCTCCCTCTCCCTCCCTCCACCTCACCTACATGCACCCTCTTAGTTAGTCTTTCATTCTCCATTCTCTTCACATGTCCAAACCACCTCAGTGTATTTCTCCTAATCTTCTCAACCACATCCACATCCACCCCACAACGTTCCTTCACTTCTTCATTCGTCAACCTGTCTCTCCACGTCACTCCACATGCTCCTCTCAAGTAACTCATTTCCACTGCTGTCACTCTTGACTTGTTCCCCTCTTGCAAGGTCCACACCTCGCTTCCATACGTCAGGGTAGGGATCACAATACTTCATAACTTCCATACTCACCTCCCTATTTCTCGTCACTGCTTTCAGTGTACCAACAACCTTCCTTCCCTGCTGTACCCTTTCACGCACTTCATCTCCCAAAGTTCCATTCTTACTCATCACACTACCCAAGTACTTGAAAGCAGTCACATTCTCCATATCCTCACCATCCAACCTCACTGCACACTCTGTGATTTCATTCCTCTCAAACACCATAACTTTACTTTTGTTTACATTAACTTTCAGATTCCTCCTCCTACACACTGTCCCAAATTCATTCACCAAACCTTGCAACTCCCATTCATATTTGTGAAGCACTAAATAAGAATTTCCAATCAGTTTTTACAGAAGAAAAATTTTTTGAGAGGGACTATGTGGAACATGCATGCCCACACATACTATCAGATATACAAATACAGTATCAGAAAAAGTAATACAGGAGGAGTTAAGTAAATTAGACAGAGGAAAAGCAAATGGTCCTGATGAAATTTCATGTTGGGTGCTACGAGAATGTGCAAAGGAGTTAAGTAAACCATTATTTTTAATTTTCAAGAAATCCTTGAGTCAAGGTAAACTACCTGATATTTGGAGGAAAGCAAACATTTTCCCCTTATTCAAGAAAGGGAATAGACAAAATCCACTCAACTACCAACCAGTATCACTGACCAGTGTTGTAAGCAAGGTATTAGAAAAGCTTATAAGAAAAGCTTGGGTAAATCATCTAGAAGTACACAATATGATAACAGAAAGACAGTTTGGTTTCAGAAAAGGAAAATCATGTGTTACTAATCTGTTGAGCTACTATGACAGAGTAACAGACACAATACAGGAAAGAGAAGGATGGGTGGACAGTATCTATTTGGATTTCAAGAAAGCATTTGACACAGTACCACACCAAAGACTTTTATGGAAACTGTACCATCAAGGAGGAATTTGAGGCAAACTGTATTGTTGGATGCAAGATTTTCTCATAAAAAGAGAAATGAGAACAGTACTAAGGGGAAATTACTCATCATGGAAAGAAGTGACTAGTTGAGTACCACAGGGCTCAGGGCTGGCACCAATCATTCTTTTTAGTGTATAAAAATGATATAGACAGTAACACTGGAAATGAAAGCTATCTAAATATGTTTGCAGATGATGCAAAAATCTATCTATCTATCTATCTATTGCCAGATGCCTCAATCCCGTTTGGGATGGCCACAAACAAATCGCCTCCACGTCACCCTGTCCCCCGCCATTTCACTGCCCTGCTCCCAACTCACACCCCCCTCTCTCATATACCTCTCCACCCCATCCCTCCATCTCATCCTCCTTTCCCTCCCTCTTCCCCCCTCCACCTCACTCACATACACTCTCTTCGTCAGTCTCTCACCCTCCATCCTCTCCACATGGCCAAACCACCTCAGTGTGTTCCTCATAACGCTTCCTATCACATCCACATCCACACCACAATGCTCCTTTATAATACAAAGGAGAATTACTAACACAGATTCTTGTAAAGAGCTACAACAAGAATTAAATAAACTTCATGAATGGAGTAATACATGGCAAATGGAATTCAGTGTGGACAAGTGTCATGTAATCAAGTTTGGTAAAAGTGGAAAAAGACCAAATTGGGATTATACGTTAGGAAATAAAACCCTACACACATCAGAAAGAGAGAAGGACCTAGGCATGATTATCAATAACAGACTATCTCCGGCTGACCACATCAGTGAGAAGGTATGGAACATATATATACTGCTTGCAAATATGAGAATAGCATTCACATACATAAATGAAGACATGCTAAGAAGGATAATAACAGCATTCATCTGACCAACCCTGGAGTATGCATCAGTAGTCTGGAGTCCTTATCTTAAAAAACACATAGACAAGATTGAAAAAGTTCAAAGGGCTGCTACAAGATGGGTACCAAGCTTAAGGGATCTAAGCTATGAAGAAAGATTAAATAAACTGAATCTACCAACACTACAGGAGAGAAGGAAAAGAGGTGACATGATAATGCTATATAAATGCATGTCAGGGAAGGAGAAAATAGACATAAATGATTACTTAACCTATGGGGAAGCATCACCAAGAGGACACTGCAAAAAACTGCATAAGAAGAGAGGTGATAAAGACGTAAGGAAATTCAGTTTCCCAAACAGAGCAATTGATCAGTGGAATGCACTACCGAATGAAATAGTGTGTGCCAAAACAATTCACAAATTTTAAGGATATGTACGATAAATATGGTTTAAGACACAGGACAGTACGAGCTTGACTCATTCCTGTAAGGATATAATTAGGTAAGAACAATTAGGTAAGAACAACATTTCAACTTTCATACGACAAAGTTAAGAAAGACGTTGAAGGTAGTGATGGCATTTGGTGACTAGAAGGCTGGCAAAATTATTTAGAAGTAATATGTGGTGGCTAATGTAAGATTTTATTATTCTTATGGGTAAGGAATTAATTAACAGGTTTAAGATCTGATTGGTTTATGAATGCTAGCTAAATTACACAAGAGTGGATGAGATTTTACATTGATACCAAAAGGATGTTTGGGGTTTATTGCTCACATAATTCAGGTCAGGGGAATGCAGCTGGCCACTGTAACCTTATGTGGCTGGACTCTGTAGCTTAACGCTAGGCTTCTATGCTTCTGATGGGGTAATAATAAAGAATTGGATGATGGATGGGTAGGTGGGTGGAGTGATTGCTTACTGAGTTTGAGGGATGCTTGTTTAGACGTATGAATGGATACATAGAGAGTGTTCTGAATTGGGCAAGCTTCCTGGCTTGCAGATATCATGTAAGTTATGACTAGCAAACATATACTTTATCATTTTTTTTTTTACTGAATATATTAACCCCCTAACGCTGGTTCACGTCTGAGGACATGAGGTTGACAGGCGCCGGTTCACGTCTGAGGATTTTTCATATTGTGTGGGCATGTTTCAACTTAACTCCTTCCTGTGCGGATAAGTTTCATAAGTTTTCTGTGCTGTGATGTGTGGGCTTTTCTTCCCTCCCCCCAGTGGCCGCTGCATGCTCCAAAAATGTGTATTCTTGGCTAATTTTCATAACCCAAACATATTTCTTTTGGCACAAAACTCACATATTCCTATTCATCGATGTTTGTTCTACACGATAAGCAAAAAAGAAAAAAAAAAAAATCACCAAAAAAACACACTATACGTACGTTAGGGCCCTTGGATTAAACATTCAGGATAATAGATATCACTTCCCAAAATCATAAGTCGAATGTTTACTAATCAATCTATACATGTTATACTATCAATCGAAAGAGAATGTTATTAGCTTTTGAATGGTGGGGGTCCCAGTTTGATACAAGGTATGGTCTTCAAGTAATAAACGAAAAAGTAAAACCCATTTCCAACAGACGACTTTTTTATTCGGAGAGCTTTGGCAAAGGACTTTTCCTGGCATTGTCATGTTTTTATTTCATTATCCTATGCAGAATTTAATTCGCTTTCATTTGAGCCAAGAACAGTGATCCTAGGCCTCATAATTTTCGAGAAAAGTGCAAAAAACTATGGTGCATTTTCCCGCGCACTGACTCACCGTCAGCTGTGCTCACTTACGTTATTTTCCCGTAGCGCACTTATGCTTTTATGCTTGCTAGCCACGCTTTCTTTGGTTTTATACCAACAACTATTTTATATAATTCTGTTTTGTTTTTAGTACTCTCAGAAACCACACATGAACACTAAATCTCTTGCTAGCAACTGAAACTGAAGCTGTACTTATTTCCCTGTCATTTGTGTTGTGGTAAATAACAATATATATGTATGTGTAAATATACTGACATAAATAGAGGTAAATAGATAAATAAAAAAAAGAATATCATGTACTTCTCCAGTGGCGATGATCTTCCTGCAGGACCAGATCGATTGGGAGGTGAGGAGTTTTGCACTGTGTGTGTGTGTGTATGTGTGTGTGTGTGTGTGTGTGTGTATATCTGTGTATGTGCTCCACTAGTGAAGGTATTGCTCGGTATGGTACCGCTCGAAACAATCACCCATGCAAAGCGGCACATCACTTACAGGACACATGTTCCTTGTGTTCTTCCTCACGCCCAACTTGAAGCACAAGGTACATCTGAGCCTCTTCTTGTCGGGGATCCTCGCCCGGTGGTGGCCCAGAGTGTGATCCAACCTCACTTTGTCGTCAATCACCTGGCAATGCTTGCTTGGATACCTTCATGCTCTGTAGTCCTGTCATGCGGAAGCTGCAGGCCCAGGCACGGGTTCTCCCGATGGGCCAGCAACTGGAGGTGGTGGCGGTGCTGGCACCCTTGACAGGTCTCCTGCAGGTGGTGTTGGTGGTGATGGTGGTACCTGTGATGGCCCCGCTGCAGGTGATGCTGGTGTGGTGTGTCCTGCAGGCTGTGCTGGTGCTGGTGGTGGCTGGGCCCATCCTGGTGCTGGTGGTTGTGCTTGCTGGGTGCCAGGTGTTGCTGGCGCTAGCCGCCGGGTAGGTAGGTCTGGGGCGTGGGGGAGTGTGTGTCCAGATGCAGGCCAGTCCTGTTTGGAAATGCAGAAGATGGTAGATGATCTGCTCCATAAATTCAAGGAGAGTTACTTGCATGCATCTGTACTTTTGTACAAGGCAAACGCGTCGAACAGTGCCATTTGGACGAAGTAGAATGTGATCTTCGTCCACTTGACAGTTCGGCATTGGATGGGGTAGTACTGGACCATCTGATCGAAATGATCCACCTCACCCATGTACCTGTCATACTCCTCCACAATGACAGGCTTGTGAACGACCTTCTCCACGTAGGTTGTCCGCACGTCTTGACCCCGCACCTTTCCTCGAACCCTCATCAGAATGGTGTCCACAGTGTGGAAGGTGGACACCATGTTCACAATGCGCTTGTTCCTCCACAGCAGGACTAGCACATTGTCCTTGTGCCTGTACACCATGCCCCCCTCGGGCAGGCTCTTAGCCCTGGCGATGGCTTGCAGCTGGCATGGCGCTCCTCTAGGCAGCAGTAGGGTCCCACACACGTAAAATCCTGCAGTGAAGAGTCGTTTGCACAGGGCTACGGAATTGTAATAGTTGTCCATGAACAGCTTATAGCCCTGGTCCTTCAACAGTTCTACGAGGCCCCACACGGTGTTTTCAAGGGTACACTGCACCCCTGTGTAGACCTCGAGGTTCCAGATGTAGCCCGAGGATGACCCAGACAACATGTACAACTTGATGGCATACTTGGTGGGTTCTGGGGGTTGTACACGTGGAAGGACAGCTGGCCCTTCCACCCCAGAGAGCCCTCATCCAGACTGAGCTGCTCCTCAGGTTGGTACACTGACTGGAACTGCTGAAGTAGGTACTCCATGACCATGCGAATGCGGATGAGCTGATCTTGGTTGTCCCGGGGAATGGTGAGTGAGTTGAAGGCATGGAAGTGCTTGAGGATGGTGGTGAAGTGCCTTCCACTCATTGCCCGCTGGACCCTAGGGTAGTCGTGCAGCTTGGAGCTCCTCCAGTAGTGCCTGATGGTCGGCATGTGCACGACCCCCATGAAAAGTATAACCCCAGGAACTTGGCCATCTCCTCTTCATTGCAGGAGAACCAGGCATCCAGCTGAGTCCTCAGGAATGTGATGTACCGGTTGGTTTCCACGGTGAGGTATGACAACAACTTCCGCATGAAAAAGAACTGGAAGAACTGCCACGGAGTTGTTGAAATATCCACCTTGATCCCTGGGGAGCCAGTGAACGGCCCGTGGTTCGGTGGGAACGGGCCACTGCTCCACCCAGGATCCTCTTCAACGGCAGTAGCGGTGATGGCAGCGGGTCGGCCTGTCAACACCCTTCGGCCTGCCCTCTGACCCCTTGGACGTCCCCCGTGTCCAGGCAGCGGACCACGGTGCCCTCCTCTGGGAGTGGACATCTCGGACGAGGATGAGGATGAGACAGAAGGCTCTGGGGACACCAGTCTCCTCGGTCTGGCCAGCATCCTGTATGGCATCCTGCATGGCAGAAGCGGGTGGAGGGGCCATCACAACGAACGATGGCCCGGCTTCCGGTGACACTGGCTCGCCAAGGGGGGCAGAGGGGCCTGGAGATTGGGAGCCAACGAAGAGAGCAGTGGGACTGGCAGGTCCTAGAGGTGGGGAGGGTTTTCCAGTGAAGCCGGCCAATGATGGTGGTGTGGTCTCCTGCAATGGAAGGCAGTGGGGCAGTTCCACTTGCTGACCGGATGGTGGCAGCTCAACCTCCTCCACCCCAGAACGGTCGCTTTCAATGTCAGTCTCCGACTTTACCTCATCGAGAATCTTATGCTACTCATGTGGTGCCAACCCGCATTTCAACTTTGCAAGACTGCTGTCGTTGCAAGCCATCTGGAGCATAAATTGCTGTCAAAAGGGATTCAGAACCCTGTGGTAGTCCAATGTTGTGGTAGGAGTGTGAGCTGAAATAAAGGAGTCAAGATATTTTATTCACAGCCAGCCAAGAACTTGGCTCAACACTGGCACAATGCAAGGGTTCATGATAAATGTATAGTACTTGACAAACATCGTCTCCCACACATGACTTAGCACACAGGTAGGGGCACTAGCACGTGATTACCTCTTTCATTTTCTTTGCACATTACACATAACCAAATCTATAATTTTTATGAGATACACAGTACTGTACATTTCACCACTAATATGTAAATGGACGTGTTTCGTAGGCTGTTACCAGTGCGCTAAGGTGTAGCAGACGGTGTTTCCCCTACAAGAACACGCTGCAGTTGGTCAGTTTCTCATTGTCTTTTCACATAAAACATAGCCAAATTATCAGTACATGGGATACAAAGTATATTTAACCCCTGCCCCCACAAAAAATGTAAATGCACGCGTTCCTAACCTTGCGTTGCATTTGGCTACCTTTTTCCAAGCTCAGGTGTACGACACACACTCTTCATTACAAGCACTTGGGTCAGTTTTTCACTGTCTTTTCACATAAAACATAGTGAATTTTATCAGTACATGGGATACACAGTATATTTAAAAAAAAAAAAAAAAAAAAAAAAGTAAATTCACGTGTTGCTAACCTTGCGTTGCATTTGGCTACCTTTGTGCTAGCTCAGGTGTACGACATGCACTCTTCATTACGAGCATGTGGGTCAGTTTTTCACTGTCTTTTCATATAAAACATAGCACATGTTTCTAACCTCGTGTTGCATTTCGGTGCCTTTGTGCTAGCTCAGGTGTATGACATGCACTCTTCATTACGAGCATGTGAGTCAGTCTTTCATGTTATTTTCACATACATTGCCTAATCTATCAATATATGAGATACACAGTATATTTCACCAACAAAGTGTAAACTCACGTCTTCCGTATGTCAGTTACGTGGCCCATACCTGGGCGGTAAGGTGTAGCAGACCATGATTTCCAGACGATCGCGTGGTTCACTTTCACTTTCTTTTCACATAAACACATAATAAAATATATCACTGTATGAGATACACAGTATATCACACCATCTATAATTACGTATCTCACGTAGCATTTCACTACCTTTGTGCTACCTCAGGTGTACGAGACGTTCTCTTTCTTATGAGCACATGGTTCAGTCTTTCATGTTATTTTCACATAATACTTAGCATAATCCAGTGGTTCTCAAACTATGGGTCACGACCCAAAGGTGGGTTGTGAGAGGAATTTTGATGGGTCACAGGGACCTAATGCTTTCAATGTATTTTATTTATTTAATTGAAACTATAATTATCCTTATTACACTATTAGCATATTCATATTAACTATGATAGGCTATATACCGGCTACTTTCTATGTGTGTGTGTGTGTGTGTGTGTGTGTGTGTGTTTCATTTATTTACCCTGTGGGTTGCCAAGTCTTGAAATATTCCAAATAGGGTCACACTAAAAAGTCTGAGAACCGCTGGCCTAATCTATCAAGATATGAGATACACAGTATATTTCACCAAAAAAATGTAAATGCACATCTTCCGTATGTCAATATGTGGCCCCTACCTGGGTGATAAGGTGTAGCAGACGATGATTTCCAGATGATCACGTGGGTCACTTTCACTTTCTATTCACATAAACACGTAACAAAATATATCACTCTATGAGATACACGGTATATCACACCATCTGCAATTGACGAGTTTCCGGTCAAAATTTTTCTGAAGTTAGATACTTGTATGGGTAAAAAATACGCAGAAAATAACTGTCAACCATTATTTCCTCCAAAAATGTGCGGAAACATGAAAAAATAATAGATAAAATGGCCGAAAAATCACGTGACTCTGAAACGGCCTGTGATTGGTCGTGACGTCACTACTCACACTGAGGCAGTATAGTCTACTTTGTTTTAGCCAGCATACACTGTGCTTATTTCTGACCTCCAAGAATCTCCAGTGACAAGAGGAATAATTGCTAATGTTTTGTTCCAATGTGTAAGTGCACTGACAAAGCACAGTAGGGAAATTATTCCTCTGTACACTAGCCAATAACAAGAAACGTAAGCAGAGGTGGCTGGCTGCTTGTCAGAAGTTCCCAGTGCTGGAATGCAGTCTTTACTGTTGTGAAAATATTATATTCTTCACCATATAGGCTCATACACACCTAATTATCTGAAATTCGGTAAAAAAACTATGCTTAATTTAACTATTAATAGAATATTTAGAATATTAGGAGTCAGAGCGAAAACGTGCTAAGGTTAGCGGGTATTTTTACTTTAGATCGCCAACATGCCTTGACAGACTTCTGTTTTGCACAGATACTGATTTAAAGTGCAAATAAGTGCATTTGTATGTTAAATTAATATTTATACAAAGCAGAAGTCTGCCAGTGCTACCTTTTCAACTAAAGGAGAAACACTTCCGCTAATTTTAGCACGTTTTCGCTGTGAATCCGGATTTTTTAAAAGGTAAAATTAAATACAAAAATTTGACCAGATTTCGAGTAATTAGGTATGAACCCCTATAGTGATAAAATCTATAACACTTCCCAATTACAGTGCCAGTTCGGTGATGATTCGGTAAATGACCGACGATTCGGTATTTCGTCACACTCCCCTGAAGTATTGTAGTTCAGAGTCACTGAAACTTTTTATTTCAGAAAACTAATAATGAAGAGGTCAAATATTAAATATTCATGAGCATAATACCATCATAAACTCATACAACTGATACTGTACGGCATACATTGAACACTTTCCACCTCATGAGGTACGAGCACCTCTCGGGAATGGTGTAGCTGTAAGCTACTTCTGGTCGATTTCACCACAATTTACTTACCTAACAGGTACCATCTATTTATACCATGAAAAGTATTCCTTCACAACATTCTTGAAGGGGGTAGTTTGGATCTACGGTGGCCATGTAGGTACAACTGTTATCTCTGTTACTGGTAAAGTATTGTGTGATGGATTGGAGCGTCGTCTGCAGTGTGAATGCTGACGTCATTGCCAACATGGCGGCTCCTTCCCTCCAGCCACAAAGAATTAAAGTTATCGCGTCATATTCAGTGCTAATGATAAATTGAATTAAACGATACATATACCGTAAGTTTTTAAGTACATGGCAGAGCGCACTGGCTATGTTTACCCAGAACTGGCAACACGTTTATTACGTATCTCACGTTGCATTTCTCTTCCTTTGTGTTAGCTCAGGAGTATGAGACGTTCTCTTTCTTACGAGCACGTGGGTCAGTCACATTATTTTCACATAATACATAGCCTAATCTATCAGTATATGAGATACACAGTATATTTCACCAATAAAATGTAAATGCACTTGTTTCTAACCTCGTGTTGCATGTCGCTACCTTTGTGCTAACTCAAATGTACGAGATATACTCTTTCCTATGAGCAGTTGGGTCAGTTATTTACTGTCTTTCATATAAAACATAACCAAATCTATCAATATATGAGATACACAGTATATTACACCACAACAAGTACAAGTACGTGACCCTTAACTGTGCGCTAAGGTGTAGCAGATGATGTTTCACTTACCTGAAGATGCTGCAGTGTTTATGATTTTATTTCACAATGCTCATAATCAAATCCATCATTCTATGAGACATACAGTATATTTCAGCACAACAGTACATGAACGTGCTCTGTATGTCACATTTTCAATACCTAAGGTATCGTAGATGATATTTTCTGACGAGCACGTGGTGCAGTGTTTACGTTCTTCCATGCAAGCATACGATAAACATATCAATATAACTATCTATCTATCTATCTATTGCCAGACGCCTCAATCCCGTTTGGGGTGGCCACAAACAAATCACCTCCAAGTCGCCCTGTCCCACGCCATTTCACTGCCCTGCTCCCAACTCACACCCCCCTCTCTCATATACCTCTCCACCCCATCCCTCCATCTCATCCTCGGCCTCCCCCTCCCTCTTCCCCCCTCCACCTCACTCACATACACTCTTCGTCAGTCTTTCGCCCTCCATCCTCTCCACATGGCCAAACCACGTCAGTGTGTTCGTCATAACGCTTCCTATCACATCCACATCCACACCACAACGTTCCTTTATATCCTCATTCGTCAGCCTGTCTCTCCACGTGACTCCACAGGCTCCTCTTAAATAACTCATTTCCACTGCTCTCACTCTTGACTTGTGTCCTTCCAACAATGTCCAAGCTTCACTTCTGTACGTTAGAGTTGGTATCACAATACTGTCATGTAGTAACTTTTTCACTTCCATGCTCACTTCCCTGTTTCTTATCACTGCTTTCAAGGAACCAGCAACCTTTCTTCCCTGCTGTACCCTTTCAAGCACTTCACCCTCCAAACCTCCATCCTTACTCATCACACTACCCAAATACTTAAACATACTCACATTTTCCAATTCCTCACCATCTAACCTCACTGTACATTCACTAACTTCACCTCTCTCAAAGACCATCACTTTACTCTTCCCTACATTCACCTTTAGGTTCCGTTTCTTACACACTCTCTCAAACTCATCCACCAAGCCTTGCAGCTCCCCTTCGTCTTCACTCAACAACACAGTATCATCTGCAAACAACAGTACAGGGAGTTTCCAAACACTATCCTCTCTCACCAGGGCCACTCCAACATCCACTACCCTACCTTGTACCTCTTTTATTATCAATATAACACTTATTTATTTATCAATATAACACTTATGCTTTATTTCACACAGAAAGCATAGGGAATAAATATAACAACATGACAAAATCAAATATCCCTATAAACCTCCTCTATATTATCCCCTCCTGACAATGGCGTGCCGTAGTTGTAAGGCGTACGTGACTCCTGCCCTAGCCAATATTTCATCATGTACACTTGTTGCACTATACTCCTATCTATTGCACAATAACACTATCCACCATATATCAGCATAAAACAAGGACTTCATCAACACCTTGGCAAATATTAAGTTCAAGACAACTCTGTGCCATCAGGCGGTTTCCCTGCCTCCCCCTGCTAAACGTTTCACCATGTCCTTCCTCACTAGCTATTGCACACTATATTCACCTGATTCACTGTCACTATTATTCAGTGGTTGAATAATAGTGAATAATAGTTGGGTGCAGGGTAGAGGGGTGTAGTTGTTGGGACACGCCGAAAAACAGGGTAGGCCTAGCATAATCTTCATTGGGCCAACGGCTGATAACGGCCAGGAATGATTCACAAAAACCTAATTCCCTATTTCAAATGCCATTTTAATCACGATATTGCCCAAAAAGTAAACACAAGCACTATAGGTATAATGGAATATGATGCGCGTCCCAGGACGGGGGTAAATAGAGTTCGATTTAAATGCCGAGCCGCGAGCTATTTTCTCCCCTTGACAGCTGCTGAGGAACTAATCAGCCTGTCCGGGCTGCTGTGTGTCTCGGGCCCCGAGGTTGCTAAGTCATTACTATTGACGAGAAGCGCGGGAACTATGACGCCTCCAAAAATGACGCCAATCGGCCAAAAGCTTTTTCTCTGACAAAAGGTTGTTATACTTAAATGACGACAAATGCATCATCGAGTATAGTTGCAGACACGCCCATATGATGACAAACGCGTCATCGTGGGCTGAGGGGTTAAAAGCACACCAGACTAACTGAGAGTGGTGTTGTGGGCTCTCCCATGTGCCTGAGGGTGTGGGGAGAGGCTATCTGGGACAGAGGTGGGGGAGAAGGAGGGGGGCTGGGGGAGAGGCACCTAGAGGGGCAGAGTACACATGTACTGACTGCAGTTAGCCACCTACACAGTAGTAGAGATATACACCAGGAGATGGTAAGTACATGCATTTTTTTGTGAGTTTGTATCATTTGTGATTGATTTGTAAGAAAATTTTTTTTATTGGAAAATCCAGACTACGAAAATAAGCCTGGTTGTGGGAAGGGGATAGGGTGCAGGGAGCCTGGCATCAGGGGGTTAAAAAGTATGTGGCAAGGATTGACTGTTTTTAAATGGTAGTACTTTGAATAATGGGTATAATGTCATATAATTTATAAAGGATTGAACATGCTTGCAAGTGTTGGCCTTGTTCAACAAAGAACAACTCTCCATGTTGCCTGACCTCTGGCAGCCTCCCTGTTGAGTCCTTTAACCCTGAGGTCCCAGGTCTTATTCCGTCTGCCTCTCGCACCCCTACCACTGACGTTCATACGTCTCACTTTCTGCACCCAATTGTTGTACTCCATCCTCCCCACATGGCCAAACCATCTCAATCTGCCTCTCCTCATCACAGCACCAATACAATCCAGTCCCATCCCTCCTCCCAACTCTTCAATTATAAACCTAGCCCCCCAGTCCTTGCATTCAAGGATGCACTACACATCCATCTAATCATTGTCATTTCTGTACATTTGAGCCTATGCATATCCTCTTCCTTTACTGCTCAGGTCTCACTACCATACAGCATTACACTCCTAATACTGCTGCATACTGAGGGACAGCCCTCTCACTGTCGGGAGAGGAAATAGCTTCCTGAACATCCTCCAACCACTCCTTACCCTAACCACAGAGCTAGCTCCAGGCCCACTACCAGCACATAACATGTCCCCCAAATAAAATAATTCTTCCACACACTCAAGAGACTCACGTGCAGGATCAATCCTTTCATACCCGACAATCACTGTATGCCCTCCCTGACACTCCACATACATGAAATCAGTATTATCTTACAATCTACCTTATATACCACAACATCTCTTATGTACTCACTTATCACAAATACTGCACAAGGTGGAGTTACTTCCCACACCCTTGTGACAAACCACTCATGGCCACTGTCCCTCTGCTTTGACAGTACCTCCACCCCTAGATACCATCACTTCTGTTTTATCTACATTCACTCTCAGACCCTTGTGTCCCATATCATCTCCACTTCCTAAATCCCTTCTTTGTCTCCCTTTCATTCACTGCAATCAACAACAAATCATCAGCATACAACACTTTCCATGGGAGCCCATTTCTGAAGTCATGTGAGAGCTTCAAGCACCATGACAAACAATAAGGGACTCAAAAGTAATTCCTGTTGCATGCTAACATTTTGGAAAACTTATCATTCAAATCTCCATTCAGTCTCACGAGGGTGCAACCACCCACATACATAGCCATAATCACTCCAATCATCAACTCCTTGATCCCAAGCTTTGCCAGTCCCCTAGGGACATGCCAAAGGCCTGCACCAATTCAACAAGAACAAAGTACAGATCCCTTTCCATTCCTATATATTATCCCTGAAGCTGCTGGAGAATGCATATGCCATCAGTGGTCCCGTTGACTGGCATATACCCTAAGTGCATTTCATCACTATTCAGTCTTTCTCTAATCATACCTTCTAGGACTCTTTCCATTACCTTCACTATCTGGTCCAAAATTTTTATCTAGCTATCTGTACCAAGATGCCATAATCCCACAGGGGGTGGCCATTGGACTTTGAGCTAGTTGTTTTGCAGTGAGGGACACTAACCCTCTGCCAACCCACTTGTTGACATGTAAGGAAACTTGTATGGGTTGGTTATATTGTTACCACCCAGTGTTGTAAATGGTTTCCTGGCTTATAGGAAACCATTAGGCTTGTCACCCAGTGTAAAGTCACCTGAAAAGGAAAGAAGAGTAACAAAAGGTGACTGGAAAGATGAGATGAATTGGAATGTAAGAGGACAGACACAGAAAAAGAATAATAAAGTGAAGGAAGACATAGGCAGCACTACCTCAAGTGAGTAGATGATAGTTGCCATGCCAACCAAAAGTTTCATGCCTCTATAATTTCTTCTTTCCAGGGCGCCAGCCTTCCCCTTGCACACATTTACAGTCACACTCTTCAGCCAGTCATCTGGGGGAACACACTCATATATAATCATATTTATTAAATTAGTAAGTAACCCCACTCCTATCACCTGAGTCCTTAAACATTTCAACGGTTAACCCAGACACACCTGCTGCCTTCCCCCAACTGTGTCCTGTTTATTGCCCTGCTCACAATAGCAGCATCAATCAAAGGCCAAGGGACAAACATTAGACCCTGCTCCAGTCAGATTCCTTATCCATCAGCAGGTTATAATGCTCTCTCCATGCATCTTTAATATCCTCTCCACTACTACTTTTCTCTCATCATTCTTCACAGACTGCTCACCTGTGATATCCCTCTTTTTTCCTCCTAATCAGAACCTTAAATACCATATTCTTCTTTTCAGCACTATTACAGTTATTCAGGACAAGTCTCTGAGACTTAGATATTTGCTCTGTATACTTCCTTTCTAACCCTATGCTTGACAGTCAGGTACTCCTCTCTGTTACTATCCCTTTTTTATTCCCAGAATAGCTTCTTTTCTCCTTGACTGTGGCTTCTACACCCTTATTCTACCACCATGTTACCTTATGTCTTGGAGAGTCCCTTATCCATCCACACACTGAATCAGCAGCTATCAGGAGGTTGTTCTTGTGAGATCTGTAGTGTTTACACTTCTGTCATTTGCCCCCTCCTCAGCCACAACTCAACTCATCTTGCTATAATAGGCATCCCTGACTGCTTGGTTTTTCAACTTCCATATTTTCCCCTTAGGTGCATAGGTCTTCGTCTTCACCACCCGCTCCTTAAGTACCATGTCATATATCGGTAATTTGTGTTGCTGCACACACTCTTTGCCCACTGTAACTTTAAAATCCCTTGCCAACCTCCAATCAGCCCTCCTTACCAGGAAATAGTCAATCTGGCTACTATTTCTCCTAGACTCGTATGTAATCAACCTATTCTTTCTTTTCCTGAAGTGCATGTTGTACAGTCATGTTCATTGCCTCCCCAGATTCGAGTATCCTTTCCCCTTCCACATTCCTTGTACCATATGTGCATCCCCCATGTACTCCTTCATATCCTTGAGTTGCTTCATCCATATGACCATTCAAGTCCCCTTCCAAATCTGTGATCTCATCATGCCTCATAACACTTACCACATGTATCAATTCATCCCAGAATCTATCTTTTTCTACATCATCCAAGCCAGCCTGTGGAGCATACACTGATATAAATGAAATTAGGAGTCTAGCCAACAATATTTTCACTGGTATTATCCTTTCATTCACCCTCATTACATTCATGATATGCCACACATTATTCCTCAACCAGCACACCCACACTGCCATATCCATCTACATTTCCCTGCCAAAAAGACCTACAGTCCTTCCTGGTAATCATTCTGGCTGATTATTCTCTATACCTAATCATCTAAATGCATCAAACAACCACCCGCTTCCTACTCATAGCCTCCACTACTTCCTCTGCTCTACCTTTCAAACTACCCAGATTCCATGAAGCCACTTAGAACTGCTTGGGTGATTTAATTTCCTCAGGCATGCTCTTGCTTCTACTCGTTTTTGGTCATATGTCGATATAATAAATGAGGAGGCAGACCACAGCCCCACCCATCTGCATAGTTCCAAGTCCAGGCATGGGACCTGGGACCCACAGCCCACCAACTGTGGCCAGCAGCTGTGCCAGTTGCCTTGGGGCACCCTGCCTGGACAGCTACAGGGACTCTTGCCCAGCTTGGTAGTGTAACTGCCCCACCATTATACAACCGCTGATCGGGCAGCCTCCAAGATTTGAGCCCCTCTGTTGGGCAGAAGCAGCAGCATGAGAGGTGCAATACTGTGTACCCTCTGGCACAGATCTGTGTCCCATCCCATCCTGGTCACAAAATCAATGTTGGTGGAGCCCATGCCATGGTAACTGATATAAAAGTAGAAAGAAAGAAAATACCAGGATTTTGTAAAGTTTGAGTGATGTGTGAATGATGTGCGGTCCTTAGCATGCTGTTTGGTAGAGGCAGTTTGTTTTCATCAGACAAAACTAGGCCACTATCACAACTCAAGTACTAAGTTGTGGTTGTATGAATTTTGATGGACCTTAGTTGTGACTTGGAAATGAAATCTTCTAATTGGACTGCACTAGGTCATCAGCTGAAGCTGAAAACGTGTATGTTTGTGAAGTTAGAACAAACACACTGTACAAGTAGTTCTACTAATTTTCTTCTATTTATTTGTTTCTGGGTCTTATCTTACCCCTTTGATTAGGTGGGAATTAGAGTTGGGATGATGGTGGTAGTGCTAGTGTTGATGAAAAAGTATAAATTTAGGCAGGTTTAACTAAGGCAGTCTATATTTGAATGAAAAGTTCTGTAAATTTTAATCAGCATATGAGAAGAAGTGCATTTATATGGACAAGAAGTGGATTTCTCATGTTTAATAATGCCTGTACAATTTTGCATGGAATACATTGTTCAGCTAAGTGAATAATTTGTGTGTTTTTCATCTGCTCTTCCACATGACAGTTGGTGTTTGACAATCTGGATTTAAGCAAGAAGGCCGTCATTGCCTGTAATGCCTCCAATCCCCACGGCTACGCCTACAAGAGTGTCTACCTCAACGTCCTGTGTGAGGCTACACCACACAGTTTTTTTAATTGTCAGAGTTGATTGAAGCAGAGTGTAAATTGATTTGCTGTGTATCAATATTTGTACTGTTTATGTAGTGAATAATGTTGCTGAATGAGCTGTTTTTACTAAAGTCAACGAACAGTAGCAAAATGGGAAAATTTTTCAGCAACATAATGACAGTAAGAAGTCATGCTGGACTTTGAATGCTAAATCATACGTAAGATCTCTAAATTTTTATTTTATCAACATCTTTATAGCCCTGCCTCCTGAGTGGTTGACTGAACCAGAGGATGTGACAGTTTTAGAGGGAGAAGCAGCAACACTAGCATGTGTTGCTTTTGGCTCCCCTGACCCAAACATGACCTGGGTGCGACTTGAGGGAGAGGAACGCATCAGCATCCATGACGAGGATCCCAGATATGATCTTGAAGACCCAACTAAACTCATTATCAAGTGAGTCACATGTAACTTGATGTTAATGACTCCAGAATACCATTCGACACATGCAGAAATTGCTGGGCAGTACTGCACTTTTTGGTTTGGGAATAATGTACAGTAGATCCTTAACTGAGTTCACTTTGGAAAATGATTTGCTTAGAATTGATTTGAAGTGGTAATTTCCAATATTCTGTCCATAGCATCAGACAAAAATTTCAGTTATTTAAATAAGTTTTAAGAAAACATGTTGTACAGTGTGAAGGTATATTTTGATTTTGTAATTGGCTATAGAATTGTCTTGTTGAGAGTCACTTACACCATCAGATTGTCTGTACATTATTTTCATTTTAATATTCTTGTTGAAGTCTCCACCAGCACACCTGTAACATAATCAATTGGAAATTTTTGTTTAGCGTGGGACTGAAATGGTTGATGACAGGAATGTCCTGTCATCCATTTTTTTCACCTCCTCATCATTCTGTGTGTTAATGATAGGATGTCTCAAATGCCATCATCATCATCATCATCATCATCATCATCATCATCATTTCTACTCCTCCTCCTCCTCCATGATCCGGAAAAAGAAATGTGAAAACACAGATATCTGAACTGTTATCAGAGTGCCCAGTAAGATAAGTCTCACAATTATTCACACATTCATGTGTTCAAAATTAGGGCTTGACCTCACAGGCAAAACCCCTCCACACTTTTTTATGTATGCCTTTTATTTTCAGATTAATCTCCCAAATATGTATGGGATAGAGGTGTTCCATTAACCATGAAGTTATAAAATGAGGTGCAGTTCTTGTCAATAGTACTGTATCTATAATATAGTTCTGTCATCCATTTTTATTAATGTTGCATCATTACTTTTGCTTCCATAACCTCCCTACCTCACTTTCTCACATTTTTTTTTTTTACCATGTCCAGTCAACTTCTTCTTGGCTTTCCACCTCTTCTTCTACCTTCAAACTCACTCACAGGTGCTGACATGGAGCCTACATGTGGTAGTGCTTTGCACCCTGGATGGAGCAGCTGTGGCATCTCCCGAGGGGCCAAACCTTCTTGTGTAGAAAGCAGCTAAGACTGCAGCGATATACACGGACAAAGGCCAAATGCAGAGTACAGGATCCAATTTATTTCAACATTTAGCCCACCAAGCTTCTTCAGGTATTAACTGGATCCTGCACTCTGCATTTGGCCTTTCTCTGTGTATAGCCAAACGTCAATTTTCTCTGCACCTTTTCTGTAGGAAGGACCGTGATCCAACCCTCATAAGGTACAGTCTACCACAAGAGGGCATCAGATCCCTGCATGGTGTATGTACTTTACTGTACTGTTCCTATAGGATGGCCCCACACAAGCGTTTGCTTGCCTGTAGTCGATGGACCTGCTCGACCAGACATACCAAGGTTAAACAATGACAGTTGCAGCAACACACTCACTTACCCTCATCAGTACCTTCCCATATTCATTCTGTGTATATGCCCATACCATCTAAGCACACTGTCATCTATCCTTCAATCATTCAACTTTCTTATTCCATGTCTTTCACAGATGTCTGTTTCTTTTCCTATTTTGGTTACACAACCCACATACAGTACATTCATTAGCAGTTCCATTTCCACTGCTGTCTTTAGACTCATGCCATACCAAGTCATTGTGGGCACTGACACACCTTCAAGCAGTTCTTCTCCAGCCTCCAAACTCAGTCCTTTGCTTTCTGTCAGTGTCTGCATAGCTCAGGCCACTTTTCTTTCTTAAGCCACTCTACTGTCCATTTCCTCTACACTTTTACCTCTGTTTTTTCTCTTCAGTAAAGTAGGTAAATTTTTCCACTATTCTAAGTTGTTCTTCACTCACTAACACAACACATTGTGAGTTATCTTCTCTTTCAGCAGCCATTACTTTCTCATCAACATTGACTTGTAAACTATACTGATAACAGACATTTGCAGAATCCTAAAGCTGTCTGCACTGATATCATTTGCTATTTGCAAGCAGAATTATCTGTTTGTGATGTCTACTGTGATATCATTTGTTATTTGCCAGTTGCACTGTCTGTGTATGATGGGTTTTAGAAAAAAAAACTCTCTGTCTGCAAGCCCTAGGATTGTAGTGCCCAAATCGCTGCATCCCATTCTGAGACATTACCATGGCTTTGAGTATAGAGATCCCTTGGTTACCAAGGTTTTTGTTATCATTGCCAGATGAAAATCTGCTCTTCTGATGTTATTACACATTTTTGACTAAAGAACTTTATTGCACATCTGAGCTGATTTCTTTCGACAATAACGGTGCAAAATCTGTGGTTTCTGATGGCTTTGAGGTTTTCAAAGATGAGGTCCTACTTGGAGTTAATCCCAGGTGGTGTAGATCACTAACTCTCCACCTCCTAGCCTCAGAAGCCTTTACTTCAAGCCCATTTTGGGTCTCCATATGGTATGTGTTTCTTCTTTATTGTGCACTTTTCAAAATTTTCTGTAAACCTAAACTGATTTTATCCTTTAGTTTGCCAATCTCCTTCTGACCCTCAGCAACTTCCTTTCTTAGGGTCCCAATTTCTGTATCTAAGTTTTTAGCATCTCCTTTATCTCTTTTGCCTCACGCTTACAGAAGAGGAAGATGTTGTTTTGGTGCATGTTGGCATACTCTTCTTTTAAGTCAATGTACAACTTTACTTTCTTGCATCCAGAGCAAGTAGCCTTTAGTGTCAGGGCACCAGCCATTTTGCTATTTTTAAACTACTTTATTTATTTTTTATCTTCTCAGGGTTATGGTATTAGTTTCCTAGAAGCTTCAAAAACTTGTGTGACCAATACATTAACAAAAGTATAAAAAGATGAGGGAGGATTGGTAAATTCTTCCTGTGCCACCTGCATTTGCTTGTCTGTCACTGGTCTTCATTCTGTTCAGTACCCTGTCCTGGATGGCCTGTCACACCAACCAAAGGTCTGCCCAGGGCTGGACAATCCCAGACGTGCTGCAGCTCCCTACTGAGCAGCACAAGCGATAAAAAGTACACTGATTTCCCACCAGAAGTGACAGTAAGAGCACGGTACCTGGTACCTGCAAGTCAAGTCCTAGAAATTTTAGTTGGCCTGGCCTCCAAAATGGCTGTAAAACACTCTCACTTAAGAGCAGTCCAGCCAGAAGTACCAAAGAATAGTCAGAGGGGCTGGCCAGGCAAATCACGAAAGGAGCGGGCTACATGGGGCACAAAAGCCATTCTCCATTTATTAGGTTCCTGTTCTCATGGGACTCTTTCAATCTGAGTCTCTCACAACATATAAGTGTTAAATGGTGTCATTTATAGAGGGGTCCAAAGTATCATCCAGAACATGAGGTAGCAGCAGGGTCCTTAATATTATGTTTTATTAGTAGAAAGAGGGAAGAGATCTTAATCCTATAACTAAAATTAAAGTGAGAGTTGAAAGGCTCAGATTCATAGGGACACAACCCCCTAATAGATGAGTTAACCCCATTTCTCCTACAAGAGAGAGAGAGAGAGAGAGAGAGAGAGAGAGAGAGAGAGAGAGAGAGAGAGAGAACAACAATTGGAATACAGTATTACATACTCTGTCTTACATCAGCACTGATGCTAAACCCCTCAATCTGACATCCATGTACCTTTCAGAATTTCACTACCTTCATAAAAATTCTTTACACTATTCAGTAATTTCCTTCAACACAGATTATATGTTAAACATCTATTGTCATTCCTTCCTCTACACCATTTCATAACCTTTTCCAGATACAAAAATGAGATAAATATCTTTACAGTCTTTGTCACATGCATCCATTGTGTCAGTGGCACAGACAGTAGGCTATTTTACTCTCCAAAACACCTTTCTCTGACTGTCTTTTGCACTACTCTAGATGCACTTCACATACCAAACACTATACCCTACTGTGTCGCAGGGGTTGGCACCATCTAGGGCATGTGGCCAGAAAACTTTGCCTCCATTAACTAGTGGCGGACTTGAAGCTAGGCGTGACACTGGCTCCGGGTTGGGACCAGAGGATACAGGTCACTGCGATTCCCAGCCTGCCACTTCTGCTCAATAGAGAGGGACCTTCATCTTGGAACAGCACCCCAGGAGGCTGCTCTATCACTGAGTATATAATAGAAAAGACAGTTACAGTGAAAAGTTGCACTTGGAGGGTGTCTCTGTAGCTGTTCTGGCAGGGTGCCCTGAGGCCACTGCCACACCCACTGACCATGGCTGGTGGACAGTGGGTTCCTGATCCTCTGCTTAGACTTGGGGCTGTCCCTGGGGGTGAGGAGCTATGGTCTGTCTTCTTTTTTTCAACTTCTGACATGACGAAATCAAAATAGTGCTGTAAAATGCAAGCATAAGACCAGAACACCAACGGAGTTCACTGGCATTTTGAAATGTGCATAGCTTGAAGGGTAGAGAGGGGAAAGTGGTGGAAACCTTGTGCAGGAAGCAGGATAATGTCTGAATCTTACAGGAAGTTAAGTATAGAGTCAGCATGGATGATTGTTGGGAAGGATTGAAGGTATAAGTTACTTTGGAAGAGAGGTGTGGACAGATATGATGTGAGTGTGCCTGCCGAAGACGAGTGGGTGGAGTTTGTTATGAACTTACCAACTGAATGAAAGGATAATGGCTTTGAAAATGTCATTTGGAAAGCTTCTTGCTCCATTAATATTGATGCATGCTTCACAGACTGGGTTGGATGATGAAGAAAAACAGATTCCAGGATGATAATTTTGATACATGTGGTTGGCAGTATGGGGGATGATGAGATTGTAGTGTGGGGTGGGAATTTAAATCATCATGTGGATGCAGCAGCTCAAGGATATGAAGGGGTGCATGGGAGATGAGAATATGGTACGATGAATGTGAAAGGGGAAAGGATACTGGAATTCAGGGAGGCAATGATCATGATTATGTGCAACACGTACTTTAGGAAGACAGAGTAGGCTGATTATATATGAGTTGGGGAGCAATAGTAGCCAGCTTGACTATTTCCTGGTCAGAATATGAGCTTAGTGAAGGATGTTATAGTTATAGGCAGTGAAGAGTGTGTGTAGCAGCACAAATTACTGATATGTGATATGGTATTAAAGGAGTGGGTAGTGAAGAAAAAGACCTATGCATTCAAGAGGAAAATATGGAAGTTGAAAAACAAAGCAGTAAGGGATACCTTCTACAGTGAGATGAGTAGAATGGTGGCTGAACAGGAAGCTGGAAACAGAAATGTTAATGAACAGCACAGAGTTCTTAAGAATAATCTTTGAGAATTACTGATTCAGTGTGTGGATGGACAAGGGACCCACCAAGACTTATGATATTATGATGGTGGGATGAGGGTGTAGAAGTCACAGTTAAGGAGGAAAAAAAAAAAAGACATTTCAAGGAATGGAAAAGGCATGGCAAACAGAGATGAATAACTTGGCTGCCAAGCATAGGGCTGGAAAGGAGGTCTAAAGAGCAAAGTCTGACTCTCAGAAACTTTTTAAGGTGACAAACGAGATGAAGATCAGAAATAGGGATATCATAGATAAGCAGTGTGTGAAGAATCATTTTGTTTCATTTATAAAGGCTCCAACATGCTTGCATGTATTGGCCATGATCAACTAATAGTAGCACTCCATGCTGCCCAATCTCTGGCAACCACCCTATTCAGTCACTTATCCCTTAGGTCATGCTTTATGACCTTATCGTAGGTCTTTTTTGGTCTGTCTCTTGCAACCCTGCCTCCAATGTTCACATTTCTCACTTTCTGCCCCCAGTTGTGGGAATGATGGAGGAAAGGTAATTATGGAAAGTGAAGACAATAAAGATGGTTGCTGGATGAGGAGTTTGACTGGAACAGGGCAAGCTTAGAGTCAGCAGATCCAGTATTTGGGCCTTGGCCTTTGATAGATGCCACTACTGTGTGCAGGGCAATCAGCAGGATACAGTTAGGGAAAGTGGCAGGTGTGTCTGGGTTGACCGCTGAAATAATGATGGTCTCTTGAGATCTAGAGTGGGTTTAGTTATTAATTTGATAAATTTGATTATATATGAGTGTGTTATTCCAGATGACTGGCTGAAGAGTGCAATTGCAAATGTGTATAAGGGGCGGGATATTGCCAGGAAAGGGAAATTATAGAGGCGTAAAACTTTTGGACCACATAATGAGGGTACAGTGCCATTCCCAAAATCAGAATATCAAATTTCCAAAAATACCTATTTTTCAAAAGAATTTTGAGAAGTCATTATGCTAAAAAAAAAACATTTGAAAGAATATATTTATCATCAAAAGAACTCTTAACATACAGTACTTTCTAAGGTCACCACAAGGTTTAGGTGCTGCAGTAATCTACAGTCTCCCAAGCTACCTCAAGCTGAACTTGATTTATGGGGCTGATTTCTCCATTAAAAAAAAAAAAAAAAAAAAAAAAAAAAATCATTGTTTGCTATCATATTTTCATGTCAAAACTCTTAAAACCATGAATGTAGGTGATAATCTCTAGCCTAGATACAGTGATTACTGAAGGGAATGACAAGCAGGTGGAAGACTGTAAATATACAGTAACTGATAGTATTGACAGTATTCCAGTCTGTCCAAATATTCAGTTTTCCAAAGGCCTCTTGATCCCAACCATTTCAGATTTTGGCAGTTGCACTGTAATGGTGAGATTCCTGGAAGGTATGATAAGGGAAATAGTGAATATTGATGAGATGCAGTTTGGGTTTATGCTAGGCAAAGGGATCGCTAATGCGATATTCATTGTGTGATATCTTTAGGAAAAATATATAGGAAAGAAGAGGAAGCTACAAAGTACTTTGTTTTTGTTAACTTGGAGAAGGCCTTTGATAGCATTCCTAGTGAGGTGGTGAAGAGGGCAATGAGAAAGCTTGGGATCAAGGAGTGGCTGGTTAAAATGGTTATGGCAATGCACAGTACTAGGGTGCTCACACCCAGGTGACAGTGAATGGAGATTAGAGTGAAGAGTTTTCTGTGAATGTTGGCATGAATCAGGGGTCAGTCTTAAGTCACTTATTGTTTATCATGGTGCTTGAAGCTGTCTTACATTTCAGAAATTGACCTCCAAGAGAGATGTTGTATGCTGATGGCATGGTGTTGATTGCAGAGAGGGAGGTGGAGAACAGATTTAGAGATGGAATGGGGTATAAGGGTTTTAGAGGAAACATGGATAAAACAAACGTGATGATATCTAGGGCTAGTGGCAGTACTGTCAAAGCAGAGGGAATATGGTCCTATGCAGTTTGCCACAAGGGTGTATGAAGTACTGTACTTGAATCTTGTTAGCTGTTTGTGACCACTGACATGTGGGTGCACAAGAGATGTAGTGGTATTAGAAGTAGGCTGCAAATAATGCTGATTCTGTGTGTGTGTGGTGTGTTGGGGAGAGCATGTAGTGATTGATGGGGATGAGAGGACTGATTTCCCTGGAGAGTCTCTTGAGTGTGTGGAGGAGTTTTTATATTATCGGGACATTATGTGCTGGAGGTGGGGCTGAAGCTGGCTCTATAGCTAGAGTAGTGATTGGAGGAAGTTCAGGGAGCTGCTGCCTCTCCTGACATTGAGAGGGTTCTCCCTCTGTGCTAAGGGGTTCTTGTATACAGTAATCTCTCAATTATCTGTTGTTGCAATATCCAACCCACTGCAATATCCAGTGCTTTTTGCTTTACTTTGTTAAAACAATACTCGGCAAAATTGGGCAACATCTGGCTCAGAAACAGGAAGCAACTGGTGGTACTGTGCACATTCCAGCAGTTAGGTTATCATCTGGCTCAGACATGGGACCCAGTTGGCGTGCAGGCATACCCTGCAACTTGCCAGCCAGTCACAATGTATTGACAAGAGTGGATCACCCAGTGAGCCAAGCCTGCTGTCACTCTCTCATCCTCTCCCGTGGATGTCATACAGTGAGAACGTATCTGTGCACTCTGCATTTGTGATGCATGTGGTGGCTAACCCCTAGTGCTGTTGCTGTAGTGCTGTGGCTAACCTTGTGGGCACTCAGTGCTCTATGCCCTAGTGCTCCCAGTGTATAGTGACAAAATATGTGTGTGTATCTACCATCCATCAGTGCTGACACTCAGTGAATACAGTATGGTTATGATTATATTATGTACTGTATTACAGCACTATATATACTGTATCAGCATAGTATTGAATTTTATGCTTGATTTTAATCTTTTACTCGTGGATAAAATTGTTGGAAACTTTTTAGGGCAGAGGGTTGAGATGGATAGCGTAGGGCAGTGACCCATTATCCTGTTTGATGCCGAATGGTTAGCTGATTGGGGGTACCTACGCAATATCCGGAGCTCTGCAACATCTGGCATGGGGGTTGGATGCATTATGCCAGATAATTGAGAGATCACTGTACAGCATGTGTTAGGAGTGTAATGCTGTACAGTAGTGAAACCTGTGCAATAATGGACGAGAATTGATATTTGTTGGCTCAGACATACAGAAATGCTAATGATTAGATGAATGTGTAGTGCATCCTTGAATACAAGGCCTTGAGTGTTAGGATTGCAGTGAAGAAATGAGAGAAAGGATGGAGCTGGAATGTACACTATTAGTGTTGTGATGAGGAGGGATAAAATGAGGTGATTTGGGCACATTGAGAAGATGGAAGATGAAATTGTAGTGCCATAATTTTATGTATTAGTATAAGTTAGTATAAGCTAATGTTGTAAGAGTAATCTTAGGCATTATTATAAGTATAGTCTGTACAGTTCATTTAACCATTAAGTTCTGTATTTAAGTTTAGTCTTAACTTTTTTTTTTTTTTATCCGAGGAAGAAGGAACCAAAGGCCAAGAGCCCGCAATAACAGTTCCCTCCAAGAGAAAAACAAAATACAAGACAGAGCCAAATTCAAGATCCGTTCATTTCGAGATGCCTGGACACACTGCGTTTGAAAGACTGGAGATCATAGGCAGCAGGAAATACAGACAGAGGGAGACAGTTCCAGAGTTGACCTGTTGCATAAATGAAGGACTGGGAGTAACGGTTAACTCTTGCATTAGAGAGTTGGACAGAAAAGGGATGAGAGTTTGCTGCTAGACGGGTGCTACGCGCCCGTTGTAGAGGTGGAGGAATGCATGCAGACAGTTCAGAGCAGCAGTGACCATTAAAGTAGTGATAGAAAAGAGATAAAGATGCAACAGTGCAGCAAAGAGACAGAGGTTGAAGGGAGTCAGTAAGAGGAGGAGAGTTAATGAGACGAAAAGCCTTTGACTCCACCCTATTGAGATGAGCTGTATGTGGGGAGCCTCCCCACACATGAGAGTTGTACTCCACACAGGGGTGGATAAAACCCCTGTTTAGAGTCAACAATTGTGCAGGGGTAAAGAAAGAACGCAGTCTGCTTAGCACACCCAATCTCTTGGAAGCAGATTTTATAAGAGATATAATATGATCTTTCCAAGATAAGTCCCGAGTAAATGAAACCCCAAGCATGTTCAAGGATGATGCAGGATTAAGCTGAATATTATTAAATATTAGTGGATATACCTGTGGAAGATTTTGACGGGTTGATAGGTGTAAGAACTGAGTCTTAGATGCATTAAAAACAACAAGATTATTTTTACCCCAGTCAGAGATATGAGCCAAGTCAGACATTAGGTGTGCCATAGTCTCATCACTTGCCTGTTGAAGTAACTGCTGAGATGGGCGTTGCGGGAACTGAATGGAAAGGTGAAGGGTGGAGTCATCAGCGTATGAGTGGATAGGGTTAGATGTACAGCTTAGAAGGTCACTGATGAATAAAAGGAAGAGAGTTGGTGATAGGACAGAGCCCTGAGGAACACCACTGTTGATAGATCTAGGAGAAGAACGGTGGCCGTCTACAACAGTGGCTATAGAACGACCAGAAAGGAAGCTAGCGATGAAGGCACAGATAGAAGGATAGAAACCGTAAGAGGGCAGTTTGGAAATTAAAGATTTATGCCAGACTCGATCGAAAGCCTTTGAGATGTCAAGTACAATGGCAAAGCTTTCGCCAAAGTCCCGAAAGGATGACCAGGAGTCTGAAAGGTAGGTGAGAAGATCGCCAGTGGAGCGTCCCTAATGGAACCTGTACTGACGATCAGAAAGAAGGTTGTGATAGGAAAGATGCCTTAAAATTTTTCTATTGAGAATTGACTCAAAAGCTTTTGAAATACAGGATGTTAAAGCAATTGAACGATAGTTGGAGGGTTGGGAGTGGTCACCCTTCTCTGGGACTGGCTGAATGAGAGCAAACTTCCAGCAAGAAGGAAAGGTACAAGTTGACAGACAAAGGCGAAAGAGTTTGCCTAGGCAGGGAAGCACAGTTCTTGAGACCAACAGGAGGGACTCCATCAGGCCCATATGCCTTGTTAGTATTGAGGCCAGTGATGGCAGAAAATACATCAGCTGAAGAAATTTTAATGTCAGCCATGAGGAAGTCAGAGGGGGGAAGTGAAGGAGGAACAGCACCGGAATCGTCTAAGGTGGAATTGGAGGAGAAAGTCTGTGCGAAGAGATCTGCTTTATCAGTAGAAGAAATAGCTACAGAACCATCAGAGCAGAAAAGAGGAGGGAAGGATGATGAGGTAAAGTTGTTAGAAAGGTTTTTGGCAAGGTGGCAGAAGGAGCGGGAAGAGTTCGAGTTGGAGAGTTGAGAGCATTTAGTACGGATGAAATTGTTTTCATGGATTTGGAGAAAGCATATGACAGGGTGGATAGACAAGGATTGTGGAAAGTGTTAAGAATATATGGAGTAGATGGGAAGTTGTTGAATGCTGTGAAGAGTATGTACGATGGTGCGAAGGCTGCAGTGCGTGTGGATGGTGAACTAAGTGAATTTTTCTCTTTGAAAGTTGGTTTGAAACAGGGATGTGTCATGTCTCCATGGTTGTTCAATCTGTACATGGATGGGGTAATAAAAGAGGTACAAGGTAGGGTAGTGGATGTTGGAGTGGCCCTGGTGAGAGAGGATAGTGTTTGGAAACTCCCCGTACTGTTGTTTGCAGATGATACTGTGTTGTTGAGTGAAGACGAAGGGGAGCTGCAAGGCTTGGTGGATGAGTTTGAGAGAGTGTGTAAGAAACGGAACCTAAAGGTGAATGTAGGGAAGAGTAAAGTGATGGTCTTTGAGAGAGGTGAAGTTAGTGAATGTACAGTGAGGTTGGATGGTGAGGAATTGGAAAATGTGAGTACATTTAAGTATTTGGGTAGTGTGATGAGTAAGGATGGAGGTTTGGAGGGTGAAGTGCTTGAAAGGGTACAGCAGGGAAGAAAGGTTGCTGGTTCCTTGAAAGCAGTGATAAGAAACAGGGAAGTGAGCATGGAAGTGAAAAAGTTACTACATGACAGTATTGTGATACCAACTCTAACGTACGGTAGTGAAGCTTGGACATTGTTGGAAGGACACAGGTCAAGAGTGAGAGCAGTGGAAATGAGTTATTTAAGAGGAGCCTGTGGAGTCACGTGGAGAGACAGGCTGACGAATGAGGATATAAAGGAACGTTGTGGTGTGGATGTGGATGTGATAGGAAATGTTATGAGGAACACACTGAGGTGGTTTGGCCATGTGGAGAGGATGGAGGGTGAAAGACTGACGAAGAGAGTGTATGTGAGTGAGGTGGAGGGGGGAAGAGGGAGGGGGAGGCCGAGGATGAGATGGAGGGATGGGGTGGAGAGGTATATGAGAGAGGGGGGTGTGAGTTGGGAGCAGGGCAGTGAAATGGCGGGGGACAGGGCGACTTGGAGGCGATTTGTTTGTGGCCACCCCAAACGGGATTGAGGCGTCTGGCAATAGATAGATAGATAGAAATTGTTTTTAGCAGAGCGAAGAACAGACTTAGCACGATTCCGGGCAGAAACATAAAGATGATGTGATTCAGGGGTGGGTTGGCTCCGGCACCTTTTGTAGGCCCTCTCCTTGTTGAGGACAGCATGAGAACAAGGGTGATTAAACCAAGGCTTTCTTGCGTTAGTCAAAGGATATGAGAAAGGAATGTATGCTTCCATGCCCGAGAGAACAACCTCCTTAATGCGCAAGGCACACTCAGATGGCATGATTCTGATATTGATAGCACTAAGTCAAGTATTAATGTGAATAATAAAACAGCTGCTTGCCGACAAAGACGTGTAACCGCGAAATTAAGCAGATAAAAAATCGCGAATAACTTCCTTTTATATTGTAATCTAGAGATTTACTTGCCGAAGTTAATAGATTTCCCCTTTTGTACTATGTAGTGGTGAATTGAAAATGTCTGAAGAAAGAATATTGAAGATTGTCGTTTGTGAAGCGCAAAATTCATGTTATTGAAATGTGTTTACAGTCACGTAGGGATATAACTCGACGTGGGTAATAAAACTATTTGAATTCCTAATTGATTTGGCTTCGTTATGGTAGTACTGTAGTTCCTGTTCGCTTATCACAAAAATTTCAACATCATAAATCATTTTGCTACGTCTGTCAAATGCAAACGTATCTCTTGCATTCTTTAGAGATCCTAGAGAGTTGAAAATATTACCGTACAAAGTTATTAGTTAAAGTTTTAGCTGATTCCTGGACACTGTCTTGGTTTAGTATAAAAAGGCACGAGGTTACGACAACTGCCTTATTTTTGGCCTCCCCTGGTATACATCAAGATTTCTCATGGGATCCTTATGACGATTCCTTGGGAAGTGAGCATTTAACCATCTGTCTTTCTTATACACGCGATATCATTTCGGACCCTCCACCTCCAAAATTTAACTATAAGAAAGCAGATTGGAGATCCTTCTCAAGGATCGCCAATTTAGATATATTTGGGGAGACCATAGATGTTAAGGTCGAAAATGTAACTACTTCCATATTACACTCAGCTGAGGCTGCTATTCCCAAGACTTCTACAGTTCACGCGAAGCATAGAGCACAGTGGTGGACGCCGGATTGCCGACAAGCATGAAGAAAACGCAATAGGAGATACAGGATTTTTGATAGTCAGCCCACTGAGGGAAATTTTATTGCATACAAACAGGCATGGGCTGAGACAAGGAGAACAATAAGAAGGGCCAAACGTGACTCCTGGCAGTTCTTTGTGTCCACGGTGACTCGTACAACACCATTAAGTAAAGTCTGGTCCACCATAAGAATATTAAATAATAAAGGCCCATACTTTCCTATCACCACCCTGCAGGTGAATAACACCATCTATGACGAGCCCTTGGACATTACTAAAATATCCTTGCCAGGAGTTTTTATCATGTAAGTAGCTCAGCCAATTACGACCCGCGTTTTCAACACCATAAACGCACGGCTGAGCTACAGATCATAGACTTTGCCACAGAAGATGTAGACTCCCCGTACAACCAAGAGTTTACACTAGATGAACTGCTCCTTGCCCTTAAATCCTGTAAAGACACCAGCCCTGGGCCTGACACCATCACATACGGTATGATCCAGCATCTTAATCAGGACAGCCTGATTAAGATGTTAGCATTGTACAATGAGATTTGGGCGTCTCGAACGTTCCCAAACTCATGGCACTTTGCGCACGTCATACCGATACCCAAAGAGGCTGGTCGTCTTATGAATCCCACTTCATTTCGTCCTATTGTGTTGACTTCTTGTCTATGTAAGGTCATGGAACGTTAATAGGCTTCTTTTTGTTTTAGAGTCGAAGAATTTGTTAAATGATCGACGGTGTGGCTTCCGTAAATAGAGAAGTTCACTAGATCATTTAATGAATTTGGAGCATTGTATTTCAGAGGTGTTTGCCAATAAAGAATTCATGATAGGGGTGTTCTTGGACATCCATAAAGCCTATGACATGGCATGGCAACATGGTATACTAATGAAACTCTGTGCTTATGGTTTAAGAGGAAATTTGCCTATTTTTATTCAAATTTCTTTAGGGACAGGACTTTCTCTGTCAGATTGCCCCGTAACGTAACATCAGATATATTTATCCAGGAAAACGGGGTGCCGCAGGGAAGTGTGCTTAGTCCCACTTTATTTAGTACAGTATTATGATCAATGATATTCTGTCATCAGCTCCCATCCCGAGGACCTTAAATACTTGCTCTATGCTGACGATTGTGCAATATGGCACTCTTCCCATAATGCACAATTTTCAGCTGGGCAGATTCAAGCAGCCCTTGACTCCGTCCACCAATGGGCCTTGCAGTGGGGATTTAAGTTTTCCATCCCTAAGTGTGCCGCTGTAGTTTTTACGACTCGTAATGTATCTAATTTGTGCTTAACTTTGGATAATCAGACGTTACCTTTTCAAAATTCTGTAAAGTTTTTGGGAATACATTTTGACCTTCGTTTGAACTTCAAAATTCATGTTAATAATTTGATTGCTCGTTGTGATAAATTGTTAATTGTCCTCAAGTACCTAGCTGGTACTACATGGGGTGCTGACAGAAAATCTTTATTAATGGAGTATAAATCCCTTATTCGATCGAAGCTAGACTATGGCGCACAGGTGTATGGCTCGGCATCCGATGCCACGCTGAAAGGATTGGATGTGTTGCAGAATAAATGTTTGCGAATGTGTCTTGGAGCCATCCAGTGTACCCGTGTAGCTCGAATGGAAGTGGAGGTGAATGTGCCTCCCCTCAGTATACGCCGTGACCATCTGGCCTTGTCCTATGGACTAAGAACATATAGGAAAAGTAATATCGACAATGTGGCCTGTACCCCCCTGTGTCAATACCACCACCTTCTACGGGGGGTGCATCGGCCACTTGCCGTTCGCCTCCACTTACTAACCCAGGAGCTTAGTGTGGACCTCAGTGACTGACAAGTTGGTGTTTAAAACTATAGCACCTTGGGAGCCACCCGGCTTTACTGTTGATGTATCATGGCTCCCAGCACCAAAGACCAAGGCGCCGGAGGCGGAGGTCCACCACTTGTTTCGTAACATCATCATTCGTCACTTGGGGTCCCACCAATTGTACACCGACGGCTCCAAGTCGAGTGAATGTGTGGGTGCTAGTGTATGGTCAACTGAATGTGCCCTCAGGTATCGGTTGCCGACTCATACATTTGTGTTTACCTCCGAACTTTTTGCTATTGAGAAAGCCATAGACTATGCTCTAAATTCTCATCATGACTCATTTGTCATATTTTCAGACTCGAAGTTAGCCCTTCAGGCAATCGCATCGTATACTAAGGACTCGAACGAGATCCAGGGCTGCATTGTTAATAAGTTGCATTCATGCAACAAGTCATTCACGCTGATCTGGGTGCCTGGTCATTGTCGTATCTACGGCAATGTGCAGGCTGACTTACTTGCAAAGTCGGCTGTAGGGCTCGAGGAGACTTGGAACATTCCTCATGATCTATGGTCGAGTCTCTCTCTCGGAAAGAAATCAATAAATCTTCTGTGGCATGGTCAGTGGACCAGACTAAATATTCGAATGTGTAAGCCGTACCTGGGCGACTGGGCCACTGCCAACCATCCCAGTCGCCTGGAAGAAAAAGTGTTGGCGCGACTACGGCTTAATGCCACCATGCTCACGCACATGAAACCTTATATAGAAAAGCGATTCCCACCGCACTGTGACATCTGTGATGTGGTGTTATCTATCAGTCATATCATCCTGCACTGTCGGCGATCTGTTCGTAAGCGTGCTTCACTTATAAATTACTGCGGCGCAGCAGACGTTCCCCTCACCCTTTCCACCATCCTGGGTGATGGGGACATTGTTATGACTGATAAATTGATGGCTTGCTTGAGAGAGACTGGACTGATCAGAGTGATGTGACTTTTTTACTATATGGTTTTGTTTTTTAACGACTGTAATTATGTATATATTGTACTATTAATTAAGGTTGACAGTTGACATATTTGAAATAGTTCCTCCTCCCACTGATCTCTTTCTAATATTGATGTCCCCTACATTAAACCCCGCTCCTCAACTGACAGTCACCAGCTGATGAGTGTAAGTGTGCAATATAGAAAGGTATTGGGCAGTTGCAGTCGATGGTGATCTGTTGGGCGAGGTCCTTCACTTTTTGTACATGTTATGTAAATACTGTATCTTCTACCACCTTGTTTAAGTTGTTCTAATTAGGGCCGACAGCTGACGTACATGGAAATGTTCCTGACTCGTCTGGTTCTCTTTCACATATTGATGTCCCCTATATTAGGTTGTGCCTTGACTGACAGTCACCAGGTGATGAGTGCAGGTGTGTAATGTAGAAAAGCATTACATATCTGCAGTCAATGGTGTTCTCTTGGTCGGGGTATTTTTACCATTAGTGTAGGTCTAGCTATTTGTCTTTGTAGGATTTAGTATAGATTAGCGATTTGTCTGTTAGGTGATTAGTTTTAGGGTCTTTAGTTTAGGTTTTTCTTTATAATATAAGGTCTAAAAAATATAAAACCAAGAAAAAATTTAAAAAATAAAAATACAAAATTATAAATAAAATAAAAATTATCATATATATATGTATGTGTGCATGAAAGTGTGTCTGTATATATGCATGGAAGTGTGTGTGTGTATGTATGTAAATATATATGTTTGTATATATATGTACCTATGTTTATATGTATTTACATATATATATATATATATATATATATATATATATATATATATGGCCTTAATGACCAGGGGCTTTGGCCCCAATTGTCGATAGCTAGGCCAGAAAAAAAAAAAAAAGAGAGAACTGCCAGACCGCCGCTTCTCTTCATCATTGTAGGTTAAGTGTCGAGCTCTCATCCTTCCCCCTCCCCTCCTTTTTTCTCCCTTGTGTAATAAGTCCTCATATTCGAAAGTTAAATAAGTCATATTTTCCCCTGATCTCACTTGTACTAATTAATTGAGATCACCACTTCTCTTCATCTTTGCAGATCGTCCATTTCCAACCACTGCTAGCGCCTCACACAATCACCCCCCCCCCTTTTCATAGTTCACGTAGCTTAATTAACGAATATATCGGCAGGCCCATTTTGTTTACAGCCCATTTTGATTACAGTTTATTTGATCATTGTTCTTTAATTATTGTGAATTTACACTATATGATTCTGGAAGAGAGTGTCTTAGTATTCTTTGAGTCTTCCTGCGAGTCCGACTGTGACCACGGGATTAATATATTTATGTGCATCAGTATTCTTTGAATCTTCCCACGAGTCCAACTGTGACCACGGGATTAATATAGTCATGTGCATCAGTATTCTTTGAGTCTTCCTGCGAGTCTAACTGTGACCACGGGATTAATATATCTATCTATCTATCTATCTATCTATTGCCAGACGCCTCAATCCCGTTTGGGGTGGCCACAAACAAATCGCCTCCAAGTCGCCCTGTCCCCCGCCATTTCACTGCCCTGCTCCCAACTCACACCCCCCTCTTTCATATACCTCTCCACCCCATCCCTCCATCTCATCCTCGGCCTCCACCTCACTCACATACACTCTCTTTGTCAGTCTTTCACCCTCCATCCTCTCCACATGGCCAAACCACCTCAGTGTGTTCCTCATAACGCTTCCTATCACATCCACATCCACACCACAACGCTCCTTTATATCCTCATTCGTCAGCATGTCTCTCCACGTGACTCCACAGGCTCCTCTTAAATAACTCATTTCCACTGCTCTCACTCTTGACTTGTGTTCTTCCAACAATGTCCAAGCTTCACTTCCGTACGTTAGAGTTGGTATCACAATACTGTCATGTAGTAACTTTTTCACTTCCATGCTCACTTCCCTGTTTCTTATCACTGCTTTCAAAGAACCAGCAACCTTTCTTCCCTGCTGTACCCTTTCAAGCACTTCACCCTCCAAACCTCCATCCTTACTCATCACACTACCCAAGTACTTAAACGTACTCACATTTTCCAATTCCTCACCATCCAACCTCGCTGTACATTCACTAACTTCACCTCTCTCAAAGACCATCACTTTACTCTTCCCTACATTCACCTTTAGATTCCATTTCTTACACACTCTCCCAAACTCATCCACCAAGCCTTGCAGCTCCCCTTCATCTTCACTCAACAACACAGTATCATCTGCAAACAACAGTACAGGGAGTTTCCAAACACTATCCTCTCTCACCAGGGCCACTCCAACATCCACTACCCTACCTTGTACCTCTTTTATTACCCCATCCATGTACAGATTGAACAACCATGCAGACATGACACATCCCTGTTTCAAACCAACTTTCAAAGAGAAAAATTCACTTAGTTCACCATCCACACGCACTGCAGCCTTCGCACCATTGTACATATTCTTCACAGCATTCAACAACTTCCCATCTACTCCATATATTCTTAACGCTTTCCACAATCCTTGTCTATCCACCCTGTCATATGCTTTCTCCAAATCCATGAAAGCCGCATACAACTTCTTTCTCTTCTCTAGAAACTTTTCCACTAAGGATCTAAGAACGAATATCTGATCTACACAACCTCTTCCCTTCCTAAAGCCTCCCTGTTCTTCTCCAACTAATTTCTCTGTTCTTTCTCTAACTCTGTCTATAAGTATCCTACCATATACTTTTCCTATTATACTAAGAAGACAAATGCCCCTATGATTACCACACACTTCTTTTTCCCCTTTTCCTTTGTACAAGGGAATAATTATACCTGACTTCCAATCCTCCGGGACTCTACCTTCCTCCCAGGCCAATCTGCACATCTTCCACATCCATTCTACTACTATCTCTCCCTCATGCTTCAGCATTTCACCACACACTTCATCAATTCCTGGGGCTTTCCCTGATTTAACTTTCTTCATTGCTTCCACAACTTCTATCCTACTGATTTCTTCCTGTCTTCTCACCTCCCTCCTTCTCCTAGCCATTCCCCAGCCACTTATACTCGCATTACTTCCATCCTCTACGTTCAACAATTCCTTAAAGTATTCTCTCCATCTGCTCACTTTTTCTCCCTTCTCCACTAGTAATCTACCATTTTTATCTTTCACTCCCCTGCTAACTTCACTTCCACCCAGTCTTACTCTTTTCATTTCTCTCCAGAACATTTTCTTACAGTCCCTCCACTTTACACTTAGATTCCTTCCAAATTCCTCATCCACTCTCTTCTTACTCTCTCTTACTAATCTTTTCACCTCTCTCTTTCTTTCCACATATAACTCTCTCTTCTGCCTCTCAACTTCTTCCACGCCCCTATTTCTCATCCATTCATTGTATGCTTTCTTCTTTTGTGCCACAGTCAGTTTCACCTCTTCAGTTCACCACGCTGTTCCTTGCACCCCCCTCCGTCTTCTCTTCCTTCCACACACCACATCACATGCTGCACATATTTCTTCTGTAAATATCTTACACACACCTTCCACGTCTCCCATCTGCTCCAATTCATATTTGCCCAATCGTTCCTCCACTTCTCTCTTATACTCTGCCTTTTTCTCATCCTCTTGTAACCTTTCCACTCTCCTTGCAACTACTCCTTCCTCTCATCTTTCCCTTCTTCTATTCCTCCATCTTACTTGCATTCTAATTCTGGCCACCACCAAGTAGTGGTCAGAAAGTCCACTCCCCCAACCTCTATACACTCTTGCATCCTTTACACATCTTCGCATCCTTTCATTCACACACACATAATCAATCATTGCCTTCCTTTCATTCAGTTCACCACCCACCCATCTCATCACTCGCCATATATACCTGTGGATCATTTTATGCCTGAAGAGGGTATTGGCTATCACCAACCCCCTCCCAGCACAAATGTCCACTAACGCACTCCCATTCTCATCTATCTAAGCAGGCACACCCCACTCACCATCTATTCCATCCACCTTCACATTCCCAACTTTACCATTCATATCACCAATCAAAAACACTCTCTCATTCCTTCCAAACTTTTCCATGCACACTTCCACATTTGTCCAGAACTCTTCTCTCACTCTTCTAGCACGATCTTGCGTTGGTGCATACACACACACGATCGCCCACATTTGTATTCCAACTTTCAACTTTACCCACACAATCCTTGACCCAACTGATCCATACTGTCTTATGCTCTTCTTCCATCTTTTACTCACAACTATACATACTCCTTCCTTTGCCCTCTCATTCTCACCTACTCCTGCACATATATCTATGTGTATCAATATTCTTTCAGTATTAGTTTAACTTTTAAAGTTTCATATTTCTGGTTGATCCTCAGTATTATTTTGTTTGAGTTCATTCCCAGTTTGAAGATTAATCTGTCTCAGTTCTTAGTGCTTAGTAAAACTTAGGTTAAGTCATTACGAGTTTGAACTTTGCTATCCTTTAAGGAGTGATATGGTACAGACGAGATTGAGTGGCCCGCAAAGTGTGCTTAATATCTAACGGTTCATGCACTCTCCAAAAGTTTCACGCTACCACATTTCCCATAAACCCTCTAATAAGATCTTGCTACTTCATTTCCCATAAATTTTCAAATAATATCACACTACCTTATTTCTCTTAATCTCTAAAATTCTTTAATAAGATCACGCTACCCTTTTTCCATAATCTTTAAAATTTCCCAGCATTACACTCATGGTTTTCTGTTATTTCCTTCATTACACTGGGGTCATTTATTGATGACTAAAATATTCAGTCATTACACTGGTGGCATTAATGGTGGTATCAAAAGTTCCTTGTGTTACGCTGGTGATTAAATTTCTTGCATTACACTGGTGGCAGCAGTGGGATAGTATATACAGTGGAGGGAATATTCTTATTTCACAGATCTTCTCTTCAGTTGCCAGTGCTGGGCAGGTGCGCAAACACTTGCGCAAAGTGCAATTGCGCACCCTTGCACTCCGGTGATATCGTTTGCCCATTACGCACCGCATGAGACCATGCGCACTTTTGCGCTTGCGCACCTGCCTTGCACACCTGCCCTGTGGATTGGGCACTGCGCAATTCAAGGGACACGTGGTCTTCCAGAGAACACGTGGTCTTGGGAGCTTCCCGCATGGCTGGACAATGGATGGGGGAGGCTGGGGCGGGTCGCCAGGGTGGGTTGGTGGGGGGAGGCGGGAGGGAAGGGGGTAGTAGCATTTCTTAATATGCTTCAACAGAGTAATGTATTTTTAATATTTTTTAAATTATTATTATTAGTGAATAATAATAAATATACATTATTTATTAAGATTAGCATATGCAATTCCTTACAAAAACCATTAAAACATATTATGTAAATCAAATATCCACAGCCTAATCATTTATTAGGCTGTGGATATTTGATTTAAATACTCTGTTTTCATGAGAAAAAGGCAGAGTATAAGAGAGAAGTGGAGGAACGATTGGGCAAATATGAATTGGAGCAGATGGGAGACGTGGAAGGTGTGTGTAAGATATTTACAGAAGAAATATTTGCAGCATGTGATGTGGTGTGTGGAAGGAAGAGAAGGCGGAGGGGGGTGCAAGGAACAGCGTGGTGGACTGAAGAGGTGAAACAGGCTGTGGCACAAAAGAAGAAAGCATACAATGAATGGGTGAGAAATAGGGGCGTGGAAGAAGTTGAGAGGCGGAAGAGAGAGTTATATGTGGAAAGGAAGAGAGAGGTGAAAAGATTAGTAAGAGAGAGTAAGAAGAGAGTGGATGAGGAATTTGGAAGGAATTTGAGTGTAAAGTGGAGGGACTGTAAGAAAATGTTCTGGAGAGAAGTGAAAAGAGTAAGACAGGGTGGAAGTGAAGTTAGCAGGGGAGTGAAAGATAAAAATGGTAGATTACTAGTGGAGAAGGGAGAAAAAGTGAGTCGATGGAGAGAACACTTTAAGGAATTGTTGAACGTAGAGGATGGAAGTAATGCGAGTATAAGTGGCTGGGGAATGGCTAGGAGAAGGAGGGAGGTGAGAAGACAGGAAGAAATCAGTAGGATAGAAGTTGTGGAAGCAATGAAGAAAGTTATATCGGGGAAAGCCCCAGGAATTGATGGAGTGTGTGGTGAAATGCTGAAGCATGGGGGAGAGATAGTAGTAGAATGGATGTGGAAGATGTGCAGATTGGCCTGGGAGGAAGGTAGAGTCCCGGAGGATTGGAAGTCAGGTATAATTATTCCCTTGTACAAAGGAAAAGGGGAAAAAGAAGTGTGTGGTAATCATAGGGGCATTTGTCTTCTTAGTATAATAGGAAAAGTGTATGGTAGGATACTTATAGACAGAGTTAGAGAAAGAACAGAGAAATTAGTTGGAGAAGAACAGGAGGCTTTAGGAAGGGAAGAGGTTGTGTAGATCAGATATTCATTCTTAGATCTTTAGTGGAAAAGTTTCTAGAGAAGGGAAAGAAGTTGTATGCGGCTTTCATGGATTTGGAGAAAGCATATGACAGGGTGGATGGACAAGGATTGTGGAAAGTGTTAAGAATATATGGAGTAGATGGGAAGTTGTTGAATGCTGTGAAGAGTATGTACAATGGTGCGAAGGCTGCAGTGCGTGTGGATGGTGAACTAAGTGAATTTTTCTCTTTGAAAGTTGGTTTGAAACAGGGATGTGTCATGTCTGCATGGTTGTTCAATCTGTACATGGATGGGGTAATAAAAGAGGTACAAGGTAAGGTAGTGGATGTTGGAGTGGCCCTGGTGAGAGAGGATAGTGTTTGGAAACTCCCTGTACTGTTGTTTGCAGATGATACTGTGTTGTTGAGTGAAGACGAAGGGGAGCTGCAAGGCTTGGTGGATGAGTTTGAGAGAGTGTGTAAGAAACGGAACCTAAAGGTGAATGTGGGGAAGAGTGGAGTGATGGTCTTTGGGAGAGGTGAAGTTAGTGAGTGTGCAGCGAGGTTGGATGGTGAGGAGTTGGAGAATGTGAGTGTGTTTGAGTATTTGGGTGGTGTGATGAGTAAGGATGGAGGTTTGGAGGGTGAGATGCTTGAGGGGGTGCAGCGGGGAGGAGGGGTTGCTGGTTCCTTGAAAGCAGTGATGGGAAGCAGGGAAGTGAGCATGGAAGTGAAAAGGTTGCTACATGACAGTATTGTGATACCAGCTCTAGCGTGCGGAAGTGAAGCTTGGACGTTGTTGGAAGGACACAGGTCAAGAGTGAGAGCAGCGGAAATGAGTTATTTGGGAGGAGCCTGTTGAGTCACATGGAGGGACGGGCTGACGAGTGAGGATATGGGGGAGCGTTGTGGTGTGGATGTGGATGTGATGGGGAGCGTTGTGAGGAGCACACTGAGGTGGTTTGGCCATGTGGAGAGGATGGAGGGTGGGAGACTGGCGGGGGGAGTGTGTGTGGGTGGGGTGGAGGGGGGAGGAGGGAGGGGGGGGCCGAGGATGAGATGGAGGGATGGAGTGGAGAGGTATATGAGAGAGGGGGGTGTGAGTTGGGAGCAGGGCAGTGAAATGGCGGGGGACAGGGCGACTTGGAGGCGATTTGTTTGTGGCCACCCCAAACGGGATTGAGGCGTCTGGCAGTAGATAGATAGATAGATATCTATATTGAATTATTAAATAAATTGTCTTGACAAGATGAGAGAGAGGGAGAGAGAGATAAAGAGCATTATTCTGTGAGAGATAAAGAGAGAGAGAGAGAGAGAGAGAGAGAGAGTAAATACGGGAATGGCAAAGGGGCGTCCCTTTCAGTGAAGAGATAAGGCATAAACTTCGTCCCTCTTCTCTCTCTTATTCTCCATTCCTTCCCTCCTATCTCTCTTATTCTCCATTTCCTCCCTCCTCTGTCGAAGAGAGCGAGAGAGAGAGAGAGAGTTGATGATACAGTAATCACGTGATCTTTGCCAATGCCTTGGTAAATATAGGCTGTTTTTCCCGAACAATGACCTGCTGTACCTCAGTCACCGCGGGTGGTGGGCAGGTTGCTATTTTAGTAATTTATTTAATTTTACCAATATATATTTTACAGTAATTCCCACAAATATATGCAAATGATTTGCGCTAATGCATTGCGGCATTGCACAAGCTAAATATTAGATTGCGCACTTGCGCAAATTACAAATAATAGAAAATAATAATAATAAATAAAAGTAAGTAGGTATGCTGTTTTATTTAAATATCTCAATATTTTTCAGTAATTCCCAAAAATATATGCAAATGGTTTGCGCTTGCGCTTTGCGACATTGCGCAAGCTAAATATTTGTCAGATTGCGCATTTGCGCTTGCGCAAGGTAGTGAACTGTGGATTGCGCTTTGCGCTTCCGCAAGGTCCTTCTTCGTTTGCGCTGCCCACCACTGTCGGTTGCGACTGACACAGCACTGTTTCTTACAGTCTAGGAAGTAACAATCACCCTTACATAGAGGTTAACTTACACATTCGCGCACCACACTCAAACCAGTCTGCCACGCAGTTCTCCCCCCCCCCATAGTGCCATAATTTTAAGTATTAGTATAAGTTAGTTTAAACTAATATTGTAAGTGTAACCTTAGGCATTATTATAAGTATAGTCTGTATAGTTCATTTAACTGTTGAGTTCTTTATTTAAGTCTAGTCTTAATTGATATTCATAATGTGAGCATGATTCTGATATTGATAGTGCTAAGTCAAGTATTAATGTGAATAATGAACCAGCTGCTTGCCAACAAAGACGTGTAACCGCGAAATTAAGCAGAGATCAAAAATTGCGAATATCTTTCTTTTATATTCTAATCTAGAGATTTACCTGCCGAAGTTAATAGATTTCCCCTTTTGTACTATGCACTGGTGAATTGAAAATGTCTGAAGTAAGAATATTGAAGATAGTCGTTTGTGAAGCGCGAAATTCATGTTATTGAAACGTGTTTACAGTCACGTAGGCACCTTCCACATTCCTTCAACCTGCACATTACTTGAAGTTGTTCTTACTAGTAACTTGTTTCCAGTTCACTGGCCCAAACTCCTGCACTTCCTTTTGTTTATATTGATCTGTGGCTGATTTGTGTCGTAGATCTCCTCTTGTCAGCTATTTTTATGATAGTTTATTTGAAAAAGTATCAAACCACACAAATATATCAATCAAACACTCAGAAAGTATGACTTGATGATCACCAATATAGTACAGTAACAAGTCTTTAAATAAAAAAAAAAAAAATGCAGTTTAGGAGAAATAATTAAATCAAAGCATTTTTAACTTGCTGTTGTTGTGACAGGTTCATCTGAATATGAACCCAGTGAACTGCAGGCTAAAATTTCTCTCCTTCAGCCCACCTGCCTCCTGTCAGGAGATAGGGAGGGAGCTGAGGGACATTTGTATAAAGAGGCGACAGAGATCCCCAATTATATCTGTGCCACCACATGAAGGCATCCCTCCTCAGCACCATGTGCAGCTTAGTCACTCATTTGATGTGGAATACTTGTACATGAGAATTCCAGATAAAAAAATGTGATAATCAGTATAATACTGTCATTTGCATCATGTCTATCTCTAAGGCCCCAGTCACACTGCAGGTACGACTTACCGCAAACCACCCGCGACCTGCAAGTTGTGGGTGGTTTTGGTGAGGTTTACGACTGGTCTTCATGTCTCGGTCTAGTCGCAGGCCACCACAGCGACCAAAAAATCGTCGCGAGGTTTTACGTACTGCACGAAAAACCTCCCCACGACCACTGATGTTGTGGCACAGAAGCCGCTCGGTGGGTGGCTGGACTGCTTCTGGCCGGCTTATGGACTGTGACTGGTCAGCGACACCTGATTTTTAAGCGGTGGTTGCCATCCGGATGGAGGCTGGTTGCCGCCCGCTCTGTGTGGTGGCCGTCCGCACTCCGTCATGGCGACGACTGGACTGCGGCGGCTGCCGTCCACAAGCCTCCTGTCTGGGGTGGTGGTTGAAGTCCGGCTGCCGTCCAGCAGGCGATTGGTCGAGCAACAGGAGGTGGGCTGGACCAAGACCAGCTGCCAGCCAATCCGCATCTGGTGTCGGTCTAGTGGTCACGGTCTAAACTGTAACAGAATGCGGATCGGCCGGCCACCCATCGGTCCCTTGACCTGTGTGTACCTGGCCATGGTCGCCATTCGGCCGCCCACTGGACGGACGCTGGACAGACACTGGATGACCACCGGTAGCCGATCGGTGGCATGACTGCTCGGAGACCTCTGTGGTTGGGGACTGGTTTTGCGATTTTCAGGTTTGCGACAAGTCGTACCTGCAGTGTGACTGGGGCTTAATGCCATTCTCTCTACCACGAGAAGGAAATATGATGTTCAGTATAATGGTGTTATGTGCATCATGTTTGTTTCTAATACCATTCTCTTTCTACCACTTTCACCTTTTTTATACTTAACAGATCAGTGGATGATACAACAGAGGGTCACTACATCTGCATTGCTACTAACATGTTTGCATCACTGGAGTCAGAAGCAGCTGTTGTGGGCTTAGGTTAGTCTTTCATGAAATGTGATTGTTGCTCTTTTAAGAGAAGATAGTTTTATAAGTGTTATACAGTGTCTTGACTTTGTGAGCTCAATAACTTGGCTTAGAGACATACAGTTTGTTAACATGGCTCAAACAGAACTCCAGCTAGCCTGATTAAATGCTTTTATGGAATATAATAGATCTAGTAATGTATTCTTTGTCATCAGCATAGCTCTGTCAGTCACATGATGTGTGTTATTTTAAAACTGTATGAATATGAGTGTGCTTGTTTATTAGTTCTAATTACTGTACAAGGTGCTGACAAAGAGCCTACATATAATGCCCCTGTACACCTTGAATAACACAGCTGTGGCATTCACCCAGGAACCAAATTTCCTCATAGTTCCAAGTACTTCACTCAGGGAAGGACCCTGGTCAGACCTTGGTGAAGAGCTATCTACCACAAGGAGGTGTTTGTTTCCTACATGGTGTATATATTGTACTATACATATGAGTATAGGACAGCCCAACAGAGGCAATTGCTTACCTGTGATTGATGGGCCTGCTCACCAGAGACTGAGATTAAGCAGCAACAACAGTAACAACTGTGTGTGTGTGTGTTTTACCTTTTTTTTTTTACCTAACTGTATCTTTACAGGAATGAGTCAAGCTCATACTGTCCCATGTCTTAAACCATATTTATCGTACATATCCTTAAATTTGTGAATTGTTTAGGCACACACTATTTCATTCGGTAGTGCATTCCATTAGTCAATTGCTCTGTTTGGGAAACTGAATTTCCTTATGTCTTTATCACCTCTCTTCTTATGCAGTTTTTTGCAGTGTCCTCTTGCTGATGCTTCCCCATAGGTTAAGTAGTCATTTATGTCTATTTTCTCCTTCCCTGATATGCACTTATATAGCTTTATCATGTCACCTTGTTTCCTTCGCTCCTGTAGTGTTGGTAGATTCAGTTTATTTAGTCTTTCTTCATAGCTTAGGTCCCTTAAGCTTGGTATCCATCTTGTAGCGGCCCTTTGAACTTTTTCAATCTTGTCTATGTGCTTTTTGAGATGAGGACTCCAGACTACTGATGCATATTCCAGGGTTGGTCTAATGAATGATGTTATTATCCTTCTTAGCATGTCTTCATTTATGTATGTGAATGCTATTCTCATATTTGCAAGCATTGTATACGTGTTCCGTACCTTCTCACTGATGTGGTCAGCCGGAGATAGTCTGTTATTGATGATCACACCTAGGTCTTTCTCTCTTTCTGATGTCTATAGGGTTTTATTTCCTAACTTATAATCCCAATCAGGTCTTTTTCCACTTTTACCAAACTTGATTACATGACACTTGTCCACATTGAATTCCATTTGCCATGTACTACTCCATTCATGAAGTTTATTTACTTCTTCTTGTAGCTCTTTACAAGAATCTGTGTTAGTAATTCTCCTTTGTATTTTTGCATCATCTGCAAACATATTCAGATAGCTCTCATTTCCAGTGTTACTGTTTGTATCATTTATATACACTAAAAACATGATTGGTGCCAGTACTGAATCCTGTGGTACTCCACTAGTCACTTCTTTCCATGATGAGTAGTTTCCTCTTAGTACTGTTCTCATTTCTCTTTTTATGAGAAAGTCTTGCATCCAACAAAACAGTTTGCCTCGAATTCCTCCTTGATGGTACAGTTTCCATAAAAGTCTTTGGTGTGGTACTGTGTCAAAAGCTTTCTTGAAATCTAAATAGATACTGTCCACCCATCCTTCCCTTTCCTGTATTGTGTTTGTTACTCTGTCATAGTAGCTCAACAGATTAGTAACACATGATTTTCCTTTTCTGAAACCAAACTGTCTTTCTGTTATCATACTGTGTTCTTCTAGATGGTTTACCCAAGCTTTTCTTATAAGCTTTTCTAATACCTTGCTTACAACACTGGTCAGTGATACTGGTCGGTAGTTGAGTGGATTTTGTCTATTTCCTTTCTTGAATAAGGGGACAATATTTGCATTTTTCCAAATATCAGGTAGTTTACCTTGACTCAAGGATTTCTTGAAAATTAAAAATAATGGTTTACTTAACTCCTTTGCACATTCTCGTAGTACCCAACGTGAAATTTCATCAGGACCACTTGCTTTTCCTCTGTCTAATCTACTTAACTCCTCCTGTATTACTTTTTCTGCTATTTGTATATCTGGTAGTATGTGTGGACATGCATGTTCCACATAGTCCCTCTCAAAATTTTTTTCTTCTGTAAAAACTAATTGGAAATTCTTATTTAGTGCTTCACAAATATCCTTCTCTTGTGTATAAGTGATTCCCTCGTCCATAATGGATTGTATTATATCTTTTACTTTGGTTTTGCTTCTGATATAGTTGTAAAACAGCTTTGGTTGATCACTACTTTTATTTATTATATCCTCCTCAAACTGTTTTTGGGCTTCCCTCCTTATTCTTGTATAATCATTTCTTGCCTGTTTGTAATTATTATACGCCCATTCACTATTATGTCTTCTGTATCTATTCCACAACAAATCTCTTCTTTCTTTTGATTTTTTACATTCTGTATTGAACCATTTCTGTATTTTCTTATCTGCTTCTTTGTGCTGTGGGATGTACTTCTGGACTCCTATTTCATAAAATTCACAGAATTTTTTATATACAGCATTTAAATCTTGTCCTTTAAGCTCATTTTCCCAATCAACTCCTAAGAAATACTTCTTTAGGTCTTGATAATTTCCCTTTTTATAGTTTAGGCTCTTTTTGTAACTGTCATTGCTGTTTACTATGTCATATGCTATCCTGAAGTTGTAATTTAGTACTGCATGATTGCTTTTGCCGAGTGGAGGGTGATCTATTAAACTGTCAATATCATTTTCTTGCCTAGTAAATATTAGATCTAGCACTGAAGGTACATCAAGTCCTCTTTTTTTGGTGGTTTCCCTCACATGTTGCGTTAGGAAGAACTCTTGTACGAGATCCAGGAGCTTTTGGCCCCAACAGCTTTCTTGTCTAATTATATCTAGAGTATTCCAAATTATATTTGTATTGAAATCCTCAGTTAGTATAATTCTTTCAGATTTCTCTTCCATTTTATGTAGTAATGATCTTAAACTCTGAATTTTACTCTCTGCCAGGTCCTCATATTCATCTCTCTCCCATGTGTTTGATCTGGGTGGCATGTACAAATTGGCTACAATTACTTTACCTTCAGATGTGTTGATCTCTACTGCAATCATTTCTACTTGTGATGGTATATCTAGTTTTATTTCATTGACTTTTAGATTTTTCTTAGTTAATATTATAATTCCTCCTCCTTTTTTTAAATTTCTGTCTCTTCTCCATATATTGTATTCCTCTAAGTTTAGTATGTCAGTGGATATCCTTGGTGTTAATTTTGTTTCAGTTAGGCATATTATTTGTGGTTCATTTTCTCTGACATAATCATTCATCTCTAGTAATTTAGATACCATTCCATCCACATTTGAGTACATCAACTTTATCATCTTGTTTATATACTTGTCATGACATGGTTCTACTACCTTCCTCCTTTTTCTTCCATCCTGTTTGTGTACCACTTTCGTACCTGCAATCCTATTACTTTGTAAAAAAAAACTTCTTCTTCTCCTCTTCCGATCTTCCCTCATTTTTTGTTTTTGCTTCCTCCCTTTTCTCTTTCAGTAAGTCCAGTTCCTCTTGTGTTAGGCATCTTTTTATCCATACATTTTTGAACTCCTCTTTTTCCATAAGATTCTTTGCATTTTTGAGTATCTCTTCCACAGTGTTTACACTCTGGAAAGTCACCTTTAGAGGTCTTGTCTTGCTTTTCTCATATTTCCCTAACCTTTTGTGTTCCTCTGTGTCTTTACTACAGATTTCCTCTGATTCTTCCTTCAGTAAGCTCATTACATTTGCCATCTCCTTTTTGTCTCTTGTGATCTTGTTTTTTAGATCTTCCTCATCTATACCAGTGATTACTATAGATTTGTTTATATCTACTGAATCTCTGACTAACTTTGGATTGTTTTGGATTATTCTTTTCACTTCCTTTTTAATGCTTTTTTCCTCCACCCTTGTTTCTAAGTCTTTCTTTACTTTCACCATTTCAGCATACGTGGTTTCCACACCATTTTTGTAGCTTTGCACAGCTTCATTCACCTGTGTTATCTTCTCCTCAATATCTCTGCTCTGGTCAATAAGACTGCTTACTTGCCTAATTGTCTCTGTGTCATTTTTTAACTCTTCCATAACACTCTCGTGATTGACTACTGTACTTGCCATTTCACTCACTTTCTTCCTAAGTGTACTCAATTCCACTGTTAGTTCACTGATGGTTGTGTCTTTCTTATTGGCCTCCTTTCCAAGTTTTTCTATTTCTTCCTTTTGCAAGTGCATCTGCTTCTTTATTTCATCAATTTCATTTTTGAAAGCCATTTCTAGTTTGTTTACACATTCAACCAGTCTATTGTGAGTCTCCACTTCAACCAGTTCTTGGTAGAAATCATCATTTTGCTTTTTACTTTTATCCCCTTTCTTTTCCAAATTTGCTTTACTAAAGTATGTATCCATTTTGCAATACTAAAAGTGCAAAGTATATACTTACAATCCCCGTGTTGTTGTAGTCTAAACAAACCTCAGATGACTCGGCATATTCTTTCGTCTTGTTTTTCTTTCCTGTTTGAACAAGTCTTGTTTAAACTTATTATTTTTTTTCCTTTTAATAATGAAAAATCATTTAGTCTAACCTAGTACAGAGCTTGACTCATGCAAAGATACTAATTTAGGTAATGCCACTGGCCGTGTTGATCTGGTACGGAGCGCCGATGTCGCACGTCCTACTGGGTTGAATCCCTCTACGTGTGTGTGTGTGTGTGTGTGTGTGTGTGTGTGTGTGTGTGTTTACTTATTTACTTGATTGTATTTACCTGTTTATGTTCTACAGGATTTGAGCTAAGTTTGCATTGTCCTGCTTCCAGTGATATAGTTATCCAGCTTTGCTTTGAAATTATGGATATTCTTTGCACAAACTACATTTTCATCCAAATTATTCCATTTGCTCATATTTTTGTTTTGAAAGCTATGTTTCTCACATCACCTGTGCAAGTTGTGTGTGTGTTTGTGTTTACAGTGATGTATAGTTGTATAATTATGATTTATTACCTCTACCCCTCAACACATTTTCCATAAGACCTGAGAGACACACACAGTCAGTGAGTGACACAGTTAGGGAGACATACTGGATCTGGCCATCCATGTGGGTGCAGCAAAAAATACATAACTAGATTTGAGGGATTATCCTCCTAATAATGAAAAAATTAGTGTTAGTGGATTTTATTCACTGATTAATAAGGACAGTTGTTAAGGAGTCAAGGACAGAATGTTATATAATGATAGTGCTTCAAATTTTTCAGAGAAGACAATGGTGGAGGCCCAGCTGGAAACTGACTATGACCATATGGATGACCCAAATCAAACAGGGGAGAGTGAAGATGGCAGGGTGGAGGCAGGGGATAGGGTGAAGGTAACCTGTCATGTCTGCCACGATCCGAGTCTGGAAGCCGATGTGACCTGGCTCAAGGATGATGTGGAGTTGGACCTGAATGATCACAGGTTCACATTTACTCATTCAGGTCAGGCGAGGGAAAAGGAGCAGAGAAGACTTGCAGTTCATGGGAATTTTATTATTGTCTGTTGAGATAAAGGCAATTGCTGTACTTGATAATATTCAATCATGTCTTATTATGAATGAATTATATTGCCTGGACTCACATGTTCTAGAGTTTGAAATACTGCAAGTCATGTCAAATATATAACCAGGAACTGTATTAATAATAATATAGAATAATTTATTCTCTAATATAATTCACTCTAATATTCACTAGTTTTTTAGTGCAGGATTTGGTAATGCTGTGAGAGCAGTACCTGTATAAAGATAAGATTATTATACACAGCTTGCTTAACCCCTACACCGCGGGCTTGTTTACCAATAACTTGCGTGTGCCGCGGGGTTATTTGGGCTCCGACAGACTCTCAAAAAATATTTGCCAAAAATCAGTTATTAGTCCTAGAATAATAAAATTATATATGCTTATGGCACATACCTTCAGCTTTCTCCTGGAATGATTGTTGAGCCTTCGTCGGTTACCGTAGGACTTGTGGAGACCTCTGAAGTAGGGTAACGAAGTCTCCACTTTACACTTCCCGACAACCCGTAATATGATTACCACAGCCAGATACAAACACTATAAACACTATTCTACAATTTTCAAGTAGTTTGGGATCCATACTAAAAAAAAAAAACTGTGAAAGCAATGGAAATTACGAGCGCGTCTGATCGTCGCACTGGCACTAGTTCGCTCTTGGTAGTCTGTCATTTATTATTCATAAAACCCCTCACACTTTATATTTCTATTACTGTATAACACTTATATACATCTATAGTCTTTATCCATAAGTTTCCTTCAGTAGTATTAGTTTATTGTCACTGTAGGGATTCAATTTCTTTCAGTAAAATACGTAGCATTCACTTTCTCGTCCTGTACAGTATACTGGCATTGAGAGTGAATGTCACTTTCATCTTCACTCTCATAACTCAGCATTCAGACATGCTAGAGTGAAACTTTCACTTTCATTACTCCTAGGGTATATACTCGTATTCTTATAATACTACTCATTTACATTTCTATTTACGTTCTCTATTTTATTTACGTTATTTACATTTCTATTTTATTTACACTGTGTTGTGCACTGTCACTTGAAATAACTTATAAAACTATTTTCCATTGTTCACGTATATTTACATTCATTACTTTCACTTGCTGTTTACACATTATTTACAATTCCACTTGCACTGTTTTACTCAATAGAAAGATCGTAGTCACTCTTTTATCAATTGTCAGCCCTTTACCTCTTTCCACACGAGGTTTAGTAGGGGGTAAAGGTCACAGGGCCATTTGCATGGGGGTGAAAAAAGGCCTTGAAGTCAGCAAGAAGAAACATACGTACTCTCGCTTCGGAAGTTGAGAGAGAACTGAGTGATAACGGAGGAGGGAGGACCACCAGCGTAGAGGCCTGCTAGGGGTTATTCAGAGTTACCAATATTACTTCTTGAAACAGCTAAGTCTAGCACTGATATGATTGGCAGGAAATCTAGACAATACATTATAAATTTGGTAGTTCCAGGTGAATGTAAATATCACTTAGGTTGCTCCCTTCCCTCCTTACATGTATATTTATTACGAAAATAGATTAGAGGCCTACTTAGGAGATATATATATTCAGAGCTACCAATGTTATATCTTGAAACAGCTTTGTCTAGCACTGATATGATTGGCAGGAAATCTAGACAATACATTATAAATTAGGTAGTTCCAGGTGAATGTGAATATCACTTAGGTTTCTCCCTTCCCTCCTTACATGTATATTTATTACGAAAATAGATTATAGGGCATATTTCAAGGGGAAAAAAACAGCGAAAATTAGCGAACGAGTGCACGTGAGGTGTTGTCAGGTGATAATTAGCCAATTCCAGGTGTATGGCACTCTCACTTACCTTATTTCTTTCTTGTATATATTATTTGGTATAAGAATAGGACATAGGGCTTATTTCAATGGATGAAATCAGTGAAAAATTCCAGGGAAGATTTACTTAGCATAGCACGGCCGGGCAGGCGAGAGGATAGGGTAATGGAGGGGGGGTAGGGAGGGGAGTCAAGAACGGGGAGAAATGGCTAAATTGTCAACAATGGATGGGAGTACAGATGAGATTAGGAGTGCTGACTAGTGTTGGACATTGGCAGTACCGATAGATGATACAAGCCCCCACTTGGAAGCCCGGGAGAATTCAAAATAACACAGAATCACAAAAGCGACGCCCCGCGGTATGATCCCTTGCTCCCAAGCGTCACGAAAGTGACGCCCCGGGGTTAAGGGGTTAAGAAAGTTTATGAATACAGCCTTGGATCAGTTAATAATTAGTAGCTATAGATGTAGCATGATCATGAAAGTATTAACTTTTAATGTATAAGGTAGTAGCTGTTGTGAAGTGTTGCCAGCATTGCATGTCCCTATTCCAGCAGAAAGTACCAGTACAGTTAAATTGGTGAATGCCATGATGACAATGGAGTGTTGCAGTAATAAAGTGTTACAGTTATAACAGAGCATTACTATAATAATGAAGTGTTACAGTAATAATAAAGCATTACAAAGCTCTTATACCATTTCCCACGTCCAGCAGAAAGTACCAGTGATAATCATGTAGGAGGCAGCCATGATGACACTGATGATGGAAGTGAAGAAGAGGACAGTAAGTGTGTTGAGGCTACATGGATGCTGGAAGTAACTGGTGCTGAGGGTAAAGACTCTGGTGTGTATACCTGTCGTGCTCACACTCGCTTGGATGATGCAGCTGATGACCTCATTATCACAGTGGAAGGTGAGTTAAGTAGCTGAAGGAACATAGATTTTGAGAGATAAATGTAGGAAAGTTGTTAGGGGTCTAAGGAGATATTAGAGATTGTTTTTTAGTGATTTACATTAAGAATATGTTCCTCATTTTATTGATTTTCTCTCACCTCCATAGTAGCTCTCATACCTCATTCATAGCTGAATGTGCCTTTTACCTTGTTAAGATCTATCACTATAACTGGGAACTCCTCTCTCAGTTAGTATCTATCTATCTGTTATCCAACATTCATCCTCAGATCCCCAGAGGTCACCCTGAATAGCAATGACATACATGCATCCAAGTGACTCCAGGGACATTCATTACTACCAGTGGCATTGCTACAGGGTGGCCTGTGGGAGTCTAGCCCCCTCCCCCAGTCAAGGCCTTGGCACCCTCCTACTGACACTCCCACTCAAAATTTCTGATTTCTTAATGTGGGCATACTATGTAGTGGTGGGCCCCTTCAGAACAGGGCTTGGTCACCCCTTAGCCCCTGATATGTGGAGACCTGGCCACAGTACTAATCACTGTTCTCCCCTGCCACTCAAATCTCCCTTGTTTCATTTACTCTTCCATTTCATCCTTTCACCTTGACACAGTTTATCATACCATGCACTCTCCCTCCGAGGGGCTAAATTATTGCCCTTAATAATGGCAAAGGATTTTGCTAGAGTTTGTAGCTGCAACTGATTGCCCATCCTAGCAGCAACTAATGATGTTGAGCACTCTGTCGCTTGGTCAGTAGCACGTGCTTTAACTCTCTAGGCCTGTCTTTTTTTTCCATTATGCAGTGTCTGTGTCACTGCCGCAGTGGTTGAGTGGTCAGCATTGCTGACTGCAATGCTGCCGGCCCATTAGTGCCAAAGTTTGAATCCTGGTGCAGGCAGCTGGGATCGCTCAACTTTCCATCTATCCTTCGTAGTTGATAGGTAAAATGAGTACCTAGGATAACACCTATAGGAGATAACTGTGGTAACGTGGATGATGCCATGGTCTTCTGTCCTAGGATATTGGATGCAAAAATCACCACAGGCTCAAAGGCCTAAGTTATAGAGATGATTACCACGGCAAAGTGCCACATGGTGTCTGCCTCCACCTTTACTTTACTTTTCTGTATCATTTCTTATAATCAGGACCAATTCTGTACAGTTCTTTTGACCACACTTATTACATTAACCTCCATTCCTCTCATTCTGCCCACTCGTTCATTTGTCCTTTGATCTCTTTAGGTAAGTCTACAAATTCCTCAGGTATGTGTGGAGAGTTACATCCTACCCTCAGACTCACTCTTATATGCTCTTTTCACCATGCTTATTACATCCTTTCTTACTGTGTGTCCATACCATGTCACAACAACTTTGACATCACACCCTTCATGAATACTTTCATTTATCCCCATATCCCTTCACGTTGCCCTACAAGTATTTCTTGATTACGGCTTTACCAGTCAAATAAAATCAAATAAATGATGCCATGCTTCCTCTTAAGGAATCTCAAATCGAGGTTGCCTATGTTACCGCAGGTTTTGTCTGTGGACAAGAAACTAAACCAGGTGTTAAAACCAGTTAATTACATTTCATCAGTTGCTGGAAAATGGTGGGAGAAGAGAAATCTAGTATGGTTAATAAAGCTGCAAAAATATCTCAGCTTGATCTTTGACCTATTTAAGAGTGATGATTGTGCAGCTGATAATTAAGGCTGTAACTACACTATGTTTTACAATGGGCCCATATGTGATGAACCTGTCTTTTGATGATGAAAAAATGAGGACCTTTTTTCAGTATACTGTACAGTAGAATTCTCCTTTATACGATGATTATGATCCCATACAAAGTCTCATTGATCAATAAATGATTGCTGCTTTTGCTTCTACGATCGCCCTTACTCAAGTTTACAGTCATGTGTTTGTTTCAAGATGGCATTTGCACTTGTCATTTTCGGGTGTGTTAGCATCAGTGATGGAAGAGTAGCGTGGTGTTGGAGTTCAAGCAGCAATTTAAGTGCAATGAAGTGCAGTGAAGTGAAATAACTACCAGTTTCAATGAGCTGGAACTTGATATTACATGCTTTTTTTGGAGATAAGCAGCAGTGAAGTGCAGTGAAGTGAAATAACAATTAGTTTAGGTGAGCTGGAAACCTATTTTTAGACATTGTTGGGCAGGTGACCCTTGGCCAAAAACATTTCCCCACTGAACCCATGTTATAAATGACTCAATATACAGCATACAGTAAACTGTTATGTGACGGATACTCTCAAATGCATCATCACTGCAAAATGAGCTTTGTGCTGTTGCACCTTCCAGGGTTGATGGTAGTCAGCCATCTACTACTGTCATTCTGTATAAATACTTTCATTTATCCAAATATCCTTTCATGTCACTCTGCATGTATTGCTTAGGCATTTAGTTTCAACATCGCTCCCTCTTGATTTCTATCCTTCAAAGATTATGTTTTTCCCTACTCTGATTTAATATTGGAATTAATATGCTGTACAAGGTTTTCTTAACTCCCACAGTTACACTCCCATTTCTTATCACTGCATTCAGTGCCTCTGCTACTTTCTCACTATGCTGCATATTTCCTTTCATCCTCCATACTGCAGTCTATTCACAACACTGTCTGAATATCTGACCACCCAATATTCTCCATTTCTATACCATTCTCTCACAACCTGCAATGTACTCATTGCTCCTTTTCCTGATGTCATTACTTTGCTCTTTGCTATATTTACCTTTGAATGAAGGCTTCCTTACACACCACCAAATTTCTCCAACAGCCTTTTTAACTTTCAGTGCACATCAGCTGTTATCAGTACATCATCTGTAAACAGAAGTGCTGATAGTTCCCACTCAGTACTTCTTTTCCTCAAATCCCTGCTTTTACCACTCCCATTACTTCATCAGTATACAATAAGACAATCACTGTGACATGACACAGTCGTGTTTCAATCCAACAATCAAGCTTAACCTTTCACTTATTACAACATCCACTCTCACAGGTGTTTTTACTCCATCTTATGTAATCTGGATAATATTTAGCAATCTAAATTCCACCTCATATACTACTGGTACCTTCCATAATACCTTTGATGACTACAAATAACCCCCTGTACACTGCAATTCTTTGCCAGACATTTTATTGTAAATACAATAAACTCTCAATTATCTGTTGTTGTTGTTGCAATATCTGACCCACTGCAACAACCGGTGCTTTTTGCTTGGCTCTATTTAAGCAATATCCAGTAAAATTATGCAGTATCTGGCAGCGAGGCATATCATCCAGTTCAGATGCGGTAGCCAACTGGCATCCGGAAAAACCCTGCATTGCGCCAGCCAATCAGAATGCGTTGCAGGAGTGGCCCACTATGCACGCTGAGCCTACCTTTGCTCTCTCATTCTCTCCCATGGATCTCGTACACTGAAGATGTATCTATGCGCTCTGTTTTTGTAACCATTCAGTGGCAAAACCCTAGTGCTGTGACTTAGGCTTTGGCCTCCCATGCCTTGATAATTGTTGTTGCAAAGCTTGTGACCTCTCAGTGCTTCGTGTCCTAGTGCTCTGTTGTGATTGTGAGATTATTGTGCACATAATTACTGCCACCAGACCACACAGGATCAAGGGCACTGTACTGTACTGCATGATGTACAACTCAACCCTCCACTGATGCCAACATTAGGTAAGTACTATGTATCATATTAGTACTGTATCAGTACCATATTGTATTTTATGCTTAATTTTCGTCTTTTGCTCATGGGAAAGTTTGTAGGATATAGGCTTGAGACAGATAGTAACACATTACCCGGCTTGATGCTGAATGTTGAGCCGATGGGGGATTACTGTGCAATATCCAGCATTCTGCAATAACAGGTGTAGGGGTTGACTGAATTACACCGGATGATTGAGGGTTCACTGTATCTGATCAGTACGTTGGCTGTCATTCCTGAATCCTGCTCTGTTCTTCTTATACCGTACTATTCGTAATTCTTGGAAAAGAACACCTTCCTTTTGTGACATCAGTACAGTACATTGTGACTGGGTGGATTCACAGCCCTGTTTCTGTCCCCAGAAAGGAGGATGGCGAACTGCAAGATAGGGGCAACCTCAGCCTGCAGTCCATTGGGCTCACATTCAGATGAAACAACAACAACAATAACAACAGCAGCAATAACAACCATAGCAACAACAATAACAATAACAACAATAACAATAACAGGAGCATCAGTTGCCCTCACCTTGTCAGTCAGTACGGGCCGAACAGGGTAGTACTCCTGAGGGGAATGGGAATGCTGGTGATAGGGAGAGCTGGAGCTCCTGTTTCACTAGCTATCTAACCATCCCCCTTTGCAGACCTTTTCAGTGTGACAGTAACATGGAGGGTAGACCAGCATACTCTCCCAAACATTTCCTCTAACTATCTATGCACTACACCACATGCACTTTACATTTCACACAGCGTATCCCACTACGTTACAGGGGTTGGCGCCAGCAAGGGCATGCGGCCAGAAAACTTTGCCCCCGCTACCTAGTGGCGGACTTCTGGGGGGAGGCATGGCGGGGGTTCCGCCAGCATAGATCATGGGTCCAGGGCGAGATGGGGCTCGGGCCTGTGCTAGAGGGTACAGGGCATTGCGGTTCCCAGGCTGCCGCTTCCGCCCAATAGAGAGGGGCCCGAACCTGGGAGTAGCGCCCCAGGAGGCTGCCCTATCAGTGGGTGTATAATGGTGGGATAGTTGCAGTGCCAAGACGCGCTTGGAGGGTGTCCCTGCAGCTGTCCTGGCAGGGTGCCCCGAGGCCACTACCACAGCCACTGGTAAGCTGGTGGGCTAGGGGTCCCAGATCCATTGCCTGGACCTGGGACTGTGCAGTGAGTGGGACCTGTGCTGTGTCTGTCCCCCTTTATTAATACTGAAGATGACAAAACAAAATAAGATTCAAAGCAAGCCTGAGGACAGTAAATCACCCATGGGGATGAGGGTGGGTTCATGGAATGTGGGAAGTTTGAGGGGAAGAGCAGGGGAAGTCGTTGAGGCATTCAGTAGGAGATGGGTGGATGTGGCATGTTTGCAGGAAGTCCTACAGGGGTGGATCAGCCAGAAAGATTGTTGGGAAGGACTGTTGCTATAAGTTGTTTTGGCAGGGGGGGACAGACGGATATGGAGGTGTTGGTGTGATGGTTGTGGAGAAATGGGTGGAATATGTTATGAATGTTTTGAGAGTAAGCGATAGGTTATTGGTAGTGAAAATTCTGTTGGGAAGAAAGATAGCTGCGATTATATCAGCATATGCTCCACAGGCAGGATTGGAGGAATCAGAGAAAAAAGATTTTGGGATGATTTCATACGTGTAGTGGGTGGTATGCGGGATGATGAGATAGTGATTTTGGGAGGGGACTTAAATGGTCATGTAGGTGAAGCAGCACAAGGTTATGAAGGAGTGCATGGGGGATGTGCGTATGGTCTAAGGAATGCAGAAGGGGAAAGGATACTCGAGTTTGGGGAGGCAACGGACATGATTGTGTGCAACACATATTTTAGGAAAAGAGACAGTAGGTTAATTACGTATGAGTCTGGGGGAAATAGGAGTCAGATAGATTATTTTCTGGTTAGGAAGGCCGATAGGAGGTTAGTGAGGGATGTTAAAGTTATAGGAAGTGAGGAGTGTGTGCAGCAGCACAAACTACTGATTTGTGATATGGTGCTTAAAGAACAAGTGATGAAAAAGAGGACTTATGTACCTAGGAGGAAAATATGGAAGCTGAAAAACTAAGTAGTAAGGGATGCCTTCTATAGCGAGTTGAGGAGAGTGGTGGCTGAACAGGGAGCTGTAGACAGAGGCGTTAATGAACAATACAGAGCCCTCAAGAACAATTTCTTGAGAGTTACTGACGTAACATGCGGCTGGACAAGAGGACCACCAAGACATAAAGTAACTTGGTGGTGGGATGAGGGTGTAGAAGCTGCAATTAAGGAGAAAAGAAGGCTTTTCCGGGAATGGAAGAAGGGTGGTAGCAAAGAGGAATATTTGGCTGCCAAGCGTAGGGCTAGAAGAGAGGTATACAGGGCAAAGTCTGAGTCACAGAGACAATTACTTGATAACCTAAATCATGGGGAAAGGAAAAATATATTTAGGGTGGCAGGTCAGGTGAAGAGGGATAATCGGGATATCATAGGTGAGCAGTGTATGAAGAATGATGTAGGAAGGATAGTGGTGAACAGCGAGGATATTAAAGATGCATGGAGAGAGCATTATAATCGGTTGTTGAATGAGGAGTTTGACTGGGACAGGGAAGGTGTGGAGCCAGCAGATCCAGTGTCTGGCCCTTGGCCTTTGATTGATACTGCTACTGTGAGTGAGGCAATAGGCAGGATGAGGGTGGGGAAGGCAGCAGGTGTGTCTGGGTTGACTGCCAAAATGTTGAAGGCCTCAGGCGATACAGGGGTGAGTTTAGTCACTGATCTGATAAATAGGATTATTTATGAGTGTGTTGTCCCAGATGATTGGCTGAAGAGTGTAATTGTAAATGTGTATAAAGGGAAGGGTGATGCCCTGGAAAGAGGAAATTATAGAGGTATAAAGCTTTTAGATCGGAAAATGAAGGTAATGGAGAGAGTTTTAGAAGGTATGATTAGAGAAAGAGTGAATATTGATGAGATGCAGTTTGGGTTTATGCCAGGTAGGGGGACCACTGATGCCATATTCGTTGTTCGACAGCTTCAGGAAAAATATATTGGTAGGAGAAGGGATCTTTATTTTGTTTTTGTTGATTTGGAAAAGGCCTTTGACAGAGTCCCTAGAGAGGTGGTGAAGTGGGCAATGAGAAAGCTTGGCTTGGAGGAGTGGCTGGTTAGGGTGGTTATGGCCATGTATGTGGGTGCTCACACCCAGGTGAGAGTGAATGGAGATTTGAGTGATGAGTTTTCCGTGAATGTTGGTGTGCATCAGGGGTCAGTCTTGAGTCCCATGTTGTTTATCATGGTACTTGAAGCCCTTTCACGTGACTTTAGAAACGGACTTCCATGGGAGTTGTTGTATGCTGATGATTTGGTGTTGATTGCAGAGAATGAAAGGGAGGCGGAGGAAAGGTTTAGGAAGTGGAGAGATGGTATGGGGCAAAAGGGTTTAAGGGTAAATGCAGATAAAACAAAAGTGATGATATCTAGGGTTGGTGGCGGTACTGTCAAAGACGAGGGAGAGTGACCATGTGCAGTTTGCCATAAGGGCGTGGGAAATAATTCCATCTTGTGCGGTGTGTGTGATAAATGGGTGCATAAGAGATGTAGTGGTATCAGAGGTAGACTGCGAGATAATGCTGATTTTATGTGTACGGCGTGCCGGGGTGAGCAGGTGGAGATTGTCAGACGTGAAAGGATTGAACTTGCTGGTGAATCTCTTGAGTGTGTGGAAGAGTTTTGTTATTTGGGAGACATGTTGTGTGCTTGAGGTGGGGCTGGAGCTAGCTCTGTGGCTAGGGTGAGAAGTGGTTGGAAGAAGTTCAGGGAGCTCTTGCCTCTCCTGACATTGAGAGGGCTCTCCCTACATGCTAAGGGGTCTTTGTATGCAGCATGTGTTAGGAGTGTAATGCTGTATGGCAGTAAGACCTGGGCAGTGAAGGAGGAAGATATTCGCCGGCTCAGACGTACAGAAATGACAATGATTAGGTGGATGTGCAGTGCGTCCCTGCGTCCAAGGCCTGGAGGGGCTGGGTTTACAATGGAAGAGTTGAGAGGTAGGATGGGACTGGAGTGTATTGGTGTTGTGATGAGGAGAGGTAGATTGAGGTGGTTTGGACATGTGGAGAGGATGGGGGATGATAATTGGGTGAGGAAGGTGAGAAGTGTTAATATTGGGGGTGGGGTTATGAGGGGTAGACCGAGAAAGACGTGGGACGAGGTCATTAAGTGTGCCCTTAGGGTTAAGGGACTGAACAGGGAGGCTGCAATGGATCGTGCAGCGTGGAGAGCCACCATTAGGTGACCAAGGCCGACACATGCAAGCATGTTGGAGCCTTTAAAAATGAAAACGAAAACGAAACGAAAACAAACACGGTAAGCAGATGCCCTTGTGATACCATATTTCTTCCCGTCATCTTTTCCCCTATGCAAGGGCACAGATATACAGTAGACCCTCCAGATGCACAGAAGTCCAATGCATGGTTGAAAAATCATTACCAGAGATATCCCTTGTGTGGAAAAAAATGCTGATTGTGTGGTGATGTTTGGGAGAGAGATTCCTTACAGCAGTGACTGCCTTTGTGGTTAGTTTTCCTTGTTTTTAAACATTGTAAAGCCTCTTTATTTATTCTGTCTTATGTCTGGTTTACCTCTGTACAGTGGGCTATGTCCTTAGGTAGTCTAGTTGATGTATAGAGGGTTTATAGGATGCAAGTTGGGGTCTGTCAGTCTGAGTTTTTAAGCCTGTTTAATGTCACTGTCTTATGGCTGATTTACAAGCATATCTGTAGTCTATTTAGAGTCATGGAGGATCTTCAGTAGGCAAATTGGGACCAAGCCAGAGGGCTGGTTAACACATTAGAATTTTATAATGGGATATAGATCCCTGTGTGTGCAGTCTCGTGATATGTGGTACCTTAGGCTAATGCTATACTTGTGCATCTGGGGTCTGTTTTACCTTCCTTTCAATCTTCAGGCACTGTCCCTTATACTCAGGCTAATCTACACACAGTACCTTCCAGAATCCTTTAGCATATTTGAATTTGATATTACAGAATCCTTTAGCTTTTTTGAATTTGATATTACAGAATCCTTTAGCTTATTACTGTACTTGTGCCACCTAGTAGAATTGATCTCTCTCTTCAGTAGTTTACTTCAGTCCACTAACACTTTAGCATCCATTCCTTTCACTTCTCTGCTGCTCTCACTGCCACCTTTGAAATTCTTTCTTTGCAGTGCAACTTGATGTTTGCCATATTGTTACTTGCCTACAAAACTCTCAATTCACTCTCTTCTTTCTTCTCACTTTCATCCATTTAAACACATACACCTCTCTCATCAGTCTCTCTTTCTCTCTCTCTCCCGCTTTCATGTTTCCCCCTGCCACTCAACCAAACCTTGCATCCTTTCATCTCCTTTCCAGAATGCCTTCCAAATAAAGCCAGCTTCAGATCCAAAGAGCCTAGCATCAGCTTCTGCCACAGCTAACACTTTCCATTTACCTGTTTATTGTTAAAATCTCTTCCCAGTTTCTCAAGAAATAAACTGTATTTCCCTTTTCTAGGTCATCTATCTATCTATCTATTGCCAGACGCCTCAATCCCGTTTGGGGTGGCCACAAACAAATCGCCTCCAAGTCGCCCTGTCCCCCGCCATTTCACTGCCCTGCTCCCAACTCACACCCCCCTCTCTCATATACCTCTCCACCCCATCCCTCCATCTCATCCTCGGCCTCCCCCTCCCTCTTCCCCCCTCCACCTCACTCACATACACTCTCTTCATCAGTCTTTCACCCTCCATCCTCTCCACATGGCCAAACCACCTCAGTGTGTTCCTCATAACGCTTCCTGTCACATCCACATCCACACCACAACGCTCCTTTATATCCTCATTCGTCAGCCTGTCTCTCCACGTGACTCCACAGGCTCCTCTTAAATAACTCATTTCCACTGCTCTCACTCTTGACCTGTGTCCTTCCAACAATGTCCAAGCTTCACTTCCGTACGTTAGAGTTGGTATCACAATACTGTCATGTAGTAACTTTTTCACTTCCATGCTCACTTCCCTGTTTCTTATCACTGCTTTCAAGGAACCAGCAACCTTTCTTCCCTGCTGTACCCTTTCAAGCACTTCACCCTCCAAACCTCCATCCTTACTCATCACACTACCCAAATACTTAAACGTACTCACATTTTCCAATTCCTCACCATCTAACCTCGCTGTACATTCACTAACTTCACCTCTCTCAAAGACCATCACTTTACTCTTCCCTACATTCACCTTTAGGTTCCGTTTCTTACACACTCTCTCAAACTCATGTTTTAATTCTGTTAACCCCTTCAACCAAAGTTCTCTGTTACCTTTATGTTTTATTCTTGCTACGGAACAATAGCATAGTTTTTTTTTTTTTTTTTATGCGAGGAAGAAGGAACCAAAGGCCATGAGCCCGCAGTAACAGTTCCCTCCAAGAGAAAAACAAAATACAATAGAGAGCCAAATTCAAGATCCGATCATTTTGAGATGCCTGGACACACTACGTTTGAAAGACTGGAGATCATAGGCAGCAGGAAATACAGACAGCAGGAGACAGTTCCAGAGCTGACCTGTTGCATAAATGAAAGACTGGGAGTAACGGTTAACTCTTGCATTAGAGAGTTGGACAGAAAAGGGATGAGAGTTTGCTGCCAGATGGGTGCTACGCGCCCGTCGTAGAGGTGGAGGAATGCAAGCAGACAGTTCAGAGGAGCAGTGCTGGCATTCTAGCAGCAGGTGAAATACAGTGAAGTGAAACAAGTACAGTACAAGTTTAGGTGAGCTGGAAACTAATTTAAAGACATTTTTGATGTTAAGCAGCAAGTGAAGTGAAGTAACTATAAGTTCAGGTGATTAGGAAACTTGATTTTAGACTTTGTTGAGTGGGTGACTCTTGGCCCAAAAACTATCCCCACTGAACCCATGTTATAATTGACTCAGTAAATGATAAATTCTAAGTCTAGTAATACCAAGTCGGTTCACTTTCCCTCAGTGCGCAGGGAGGCATGTGTGTGTGACATCAGTCGGATTAAGTAACAGAAAATGTATAAAAGGGCAGACTCAAATTAAACATTTATAATAATGGAAAACGAAGAAGGGGAAGAAGTGTGGACTAGTTTAACAGTATAACATTGCAGTAGGTTCCCTTACACCCCTACACCTTCCTTCACACATTTCAGTCCCTTCCCTCACTTCGGACTGAAAATGTGTCGTGATCTGGAGAGTGCAGCATGCATCCACTCACCACCACGGTCAGGCGTCAACTGAACTTGGGTTTCGTGCAAGCTGACGTCACTCCGATGCTCCGCCCCTTGCGCCAGCTTGGACCTGTTTTAGATGGAAGTGATCCGACTTGGTATTATTAGACTTAGTGATAAATTATTATGTGATGGATTCTGTCAATCTCATCCTCATCATAAAACAAAGGATTGCTGTGCTGGTGCCGCGTGATTGGGAATGTTTTGTTTTGGAGGGCTGATCGTGTTCACATATGATGATGGAGATTACTGTAATGCACACATGTAACAGTTTAATGTGAATGGTTGTTATGTTTTCGGGCAGTGATACCGGAAAAAATTTTGTGCAGTGGATCGGTTGTTCACTAAGTTGGCCTGTGTAATATCGAGTGTAAACTGTTTTTCATGTCTCTAATGGGAAATTCCTGTATTTCTCATGTACTGAGCACAACTGTCTGATAACAAGTGAGACTAATAAAAATAATACATCCTTGGACTGAAAGGTTTAAAAAGAACCCAAAGTTCCTTCCCAGTCAAAGCTTCATTTTACCAGTACTCCTTTTACCAAGGTAAACTTAACTTCTTCCCTCCAAGATGTACCCAACCCTCAATCATTCCATTCTCTCTCTCTCTCCCTATCAGACTTAATGTCCACCCTACAAGATGCATCCAGGCTTCATTTTATTCCTTCAGTGCCCAAATCAGTCTTGGCTTCTGTTCTTCAGGATACATTGATAGCTTTATTTTGCCTCCTTTTGCCCATATCAAACCTTCACTTTTCTCCTCCAAGATGCACCCAACCCCCCCCGTGTGGTGACGGCTGAATGTGGAGAACGTGAGATGTTCCTGGAATGGGCAAACACAGGCAGCAACAACGCACCCCTTATTGGCTTTATAATCCAGTACCTCGCATTGCCACATCCTGGTGAATGGCAGGACTTGGTCACTGAAGAGGAACTATCAGAGTCTGCCTCATCCTTTTCTGTGAGTTTTAAGGCTGGGATTGAGTTTGAGTCTCAGAAAAGTCAGGATCTGTGAGTCTGAGTTAATTATTTTGTTACTTGGTGTATTATCAGTGTTATGGTTTTTGTTTTCAAGGTTCTTTTAATATTGTTTTACATATATACATTATATATATATATATATATATATATATATAATATCTATCTATCTATCTATCTATACAGTATATTATATATATATATATATATATATATATATATATATATATATATATATCTATCTATCTATCTATTATATATATATATATATATATATATATATATATATATATATATATATATATATATATATATATATATATATATATATATATATATAATATCTATCTATCTATCTATATATATATATATATATATAATATCTATCTATATATCTATCTATCTGTCTATCTATATATATATATATATATATATATATATACGTGTATGTTTCTTACTTTGGAGATTGGTGGCAAAAGTACAGCTTGTCACATTTGGTTAAATTGTTATCATCGGCATTTTATAACAATATTTCTCTTTCTAAAGAACGTTAGAAAATTATCTAAAGTTGTTTTTTTGTATTCTTATATGATGGTTTCAGTTTCTTTTATTACATTGGATTATCTGCTGTCTAGCATCCACATCTATGTGTACACCTGATTATACTTGTTCTTACATAAGTATAATTTCTTTGGAATACCCGTACCCTCAAAACTGTTGAATCTTCTTCTGATAACGTCTGACATCATTGCCACATTTCTTTGCTTCAACTTACAAATGTACTTTGCACCTTTGTAAGTGAAGAGATAGATGCAAATGCACATCTACTCATAGATTGTTATTTGGTTGCCCGGAAACCCCTTTTTCTCCTTAAAGGACACAACATGCTACAGCTAGCTAATATATGCTTTTTGACAGTCATTCTTAACTACTGTATTATTTTTGTTTCAATTTTCTAAGATGGTCCCTGCAGCAACATAAACTTCTTTTGCTTTTTCTCCCTTTCCCTCTCCTTCCTCTGAATCCTCTCAGCGTTTTGGCTTTAGGATGTTTACTTAAAGGAACTCTTCCCCCTCCTGTGATCCTGGTTGTGCCCTTAAGATCTATAGTTTAATGAAAAATAAATGGTTTTTCTTCATTTACATTGTTCCACAGTATTCCCTGTTCCTTGTGTGTCATAATACTGTATTTCATTATGAGTTAACATTACTGGTACAATATTTGTGCTTCTTAAGTTTGGTCAAAATATTCCCTAGTTTTCTTAATATTTCTTCACTGCATGTCACTCCTAAATTTCTCATTTCCTATGTAGTCTCCATGATCATTGAGCTTTCTTTGGGATCTTACTAGCATTCTTACCATAGTTTTCCTATGTTTCTTATAAGTGTGTCATTGCTAATTTAAATTATGGAGTAGTCTAGAAACTGAAAGTGAGGATGGCCGGCACAGAAGCTGAACTAGAAACAAAAGATGACATAGGGAAACTGTATGGGAGGGTGGCGATGGTTCGTATGGTGTGGGATGATTGGGATATAGTTTTAACATTTTGGGAAGTTGTATGGGCTCTGTGCTTACGAAATTGTGTGCGAATATGAATGAGTTGATCACCATAGAGCTAAGTGAGGATGGCAGGCACAGAAGCTAAACTAGAAACAGAAGATGACATAGGGAAACTACAGAGAAGGGTGGCGATGGTTCATATGGCGGGATGATTGGGATATAATTTTAATATTTTTGTATTGGCTCTATGCTCACGATATTTTGTGTGAATGTGCATGAGTTGATCACCATAGAGCTGACAGAATTGGACAACAGTGATGGCCATACCTACTGATGGGTCTCAGATTTTCTTATTTTTTGCAAGTCAAATGTAATTTTTCTACTGATATTCGTAGGCTCTATAGCCATGAAAATATAGATTCACTATTATAATAATACCTGTATCATGTTCGATGGTTCACTTGTTTTTGGAGGCTCCAACATGCTTGCATGCTTCAACCCTGGTCACCTAATGGTGGCTGTCCATGCTGCTCGATCTCTGGCAGCTTCCCTGTTCGGTCTCTTATCCCTGAGGTCACACTTAATGAGCTCGTCCCGTCATTTTTGGTCTACTTTTCACAACCCTACCCCTAACATTAACACTTCTCACTTTCTGCACCCAGTTATCATCCCCAGTCCTCTCCACATGCCCAAACCATCACAATCTACCTCTCCTCATCACAACATCAATACACTCCAGTCTCATCCTACTCCTCAACTCCTCCATCATAAACCTAGCCCCCCAAGGCCTAACACTCATGGACGCACTGCGCATCCACCTAATCATTGTCATTTCTGTACATTTGAGCCTGCAAATATCTTCTTCCTTTACTGCCCAAGTCTCACTACCACACAACATTGCACTCCTAACACAAGCTGCAATACAAAGATCCCTTAACACGGAGGGAGAGCCCTCTCAATGTCAGGAGAGGCAAGAGCTCCCTGAACTTCATCCAACCACTCCTCACATTAGCCATAGAGCTAGCTCCAGCCCCACCTACAGCACATAACATGCCTCCCAAGTAACAAAATTCTTCCACACACTCAAGAGACTCACCAGCAAGTTCAATCCTTTTATGCCTGACATTCTCCACCTGCTCTCCCTGACACACACGGCACATGAAATCAGCATTATTTTGCAGTCCACCTTTAATACCACTATGGCTCATATGCACCACTTAGACACTGCACAAGATGGAATTACTTCCCCTGCCCTTGTGGCAAATTGCACATGGCCACTCTGCCTCTTCATTGCATTACTGCCACCAGCCCTAGATACCTTCACTTTTGTTTTATTTGCATTTACTATTAAGCCCTTGTGCCCCATATCATCTCTCCACTTCCTATATCTTTCATTCACCTCCCTTTCATCCTCTGCAATCAACACCAAATCATCAGCATACAACATCTCCCATGGGAGTCCATTTCTGAAGTCACGTGAGAGGGTTTCAGGTACAATGATAAACAACAAGGGACTCAAAACTGACCCCTGGGGCACACCAACATTCATAGAAAACTCATCACTGTCTCCATTCACCCTTACTTGGGTGTGAGCACCCACATACATGGCCATACCCACCCTAAGCAACCACTCCTCAATCCCAAGCTTTCTCATTGTCCACTTCACCACCTCCCTAGGGACTCTTTCAAAGGCCTTCCCAAGATCAACAAAAACAAAGTACAGTTCCCCTTTCTTTCCTATATATTTTTCCTGAAGCTGTCGAGCAATGAATATGGCATCAGTGCCCCTTGTGCCTGGCATAAACCCAAACTGCATTGTGTGGAAATATAACCGATACAAGAAGATACTGTCATGGTGTAATGATGTCAAACTTTTATGTACTAGATTAGAATTTCCAAAGGAAATTATTATATATTTTTAGGATGGTTTGGTCACTAGAGGAGGAGAATGGTTTGTCAGTGACTGAACCATCCTTCTGATGATGAAAAAAGATATTTCTGTTGATTCATTTACTTGTAAAAAACCATATTTTATTAAGATATTTTAGATACATGATGAGAGAGAGAGAGAGAGTTGCAAGGAGTTATTAGGAAAAATTTGCATCTCAGTGATCTTGCAGTCCATACCGAGGAGATACTTTATATTTGTTTGCATATCCAATTGCAGTCATTCTAGTGTGAGTAAGATCCTGTCAATGTTTCTTTTAAATTGCTTTATTGTAATGTTATTCAAAACAAGGTAATAAAATTACTAAATTTTGAGTCAACAAATACATATACTGTACAATAAATGAAGAATTACTGTAGCTACCACAGTAAGAAGGCTGAAAACATTTAGACCGTACCTAACCCTACCTAACCTAATCAAACCTATATTTTGGTTGAAAGCAATTCGGCTGTTTGCCACTCTAGGCAGCTACAGACTAACTGATTTACGGCCGAAATGACGATATAGGGGTGAGTTTAGTCACTGACCTGATAAATAGGATTATTTATGAGTGTGTTGTCCCAGATGATTGGCTGAAGAGTGTAATTGTAAATGTGTATAAAGGGAAGGGTGATGCCCTGGAAAGAGGAAATTATAGAGGTATAAAGCTTTTAGATCAGATAATGAAGGTAATGGAGAGAGTTTTAGAAGGTATGATTAGAGAAAGAGTGAATATTGATGAGATGCAGTTTGGGTTCATGCCAGGTAGGGGGACCACTGATGCCATATTCATTGTTCGACAGCTTCAGGAAAAATATATTGGTAGGAGAAGGGATCTTTATTTTGTTTTTGTTGATTTGGAAGAGCCTTTGACAGAGTCCCTAGAGAGGTGGTGAAGTGGGCAATGAGAAAGCTTGGCTTGGAGGAGTGGCTGGTTAGGGTGGTTATGGCCATGTATGTGGGTGCTCACACCCAGGTGAGAGTGAATGGAGATTTGAGTGATGAGTTTTCCGTGAATGTTGGTGTGCATCAGGGGTCAGTCTTGAGTCCCATGTTGTTTATCATGGTACTTGAAGCCCTTTCACGTGACTTTAGAAACGGACTTCCATGGGAGTTGTTGTATGCTGATGATTTGGTGTTGATTGCAGAGAATGAAAGGGAGGCGGAGGAAAGGTTTAGGAAGTGGAGAGATGGTATGGGGCAAAAGGGTTTAAGGGTAAATGCAGATAAAACAAAAGTGATGATATCTAGGGTTGGTGGCAGTACTGTCAAAGACAAGGGAGAGTGGCCATGTGCAGTTTGCCTCAAGGGCGTGGGAAGTAATTCCATCTTGTGCGGTGTGTGTGATAAATGGGTGCATAAGAGATGTAGTGGTATCAGAGGTAGACTGCGAGATAATGCTGATTTTATGTGTACGGCGTGCCGGGGTGAGCAGGTGGAGATTGTCAGACGTGAAAGGATTGAACTTGCTGGTGAATCTCTTGAGTGTGTGGAAGAGTTTTGTTATTTGGGAGACACGTTGTGTGCTTGAGGTGGAGCTGGAGCTAGCTCTGTGGCTAGGGTGAGAAGGGGTTGGAAGAAGTTCAGGGAGCTCTTGCCTCTCCTGACATTGAGAGGGCTCTCCCTACGTGCTAAGGGGTCTTTGTATGCAGCATGTGTTAGGAGTGTAATGCTGTATGGCAGTAAGACCTGGGCAGTGAAGGAGGAAGATATTCGCCGGCTCAGACGTACAGAAATGACAATGATTAGGTGGATGTGCAGTGCGTCCCTGCGTCCAAGGCCTGGAGGGGCTGGGTTTACAATGGAAGAGTTGAGAGGTAGGATGGGACTGGAGTGTATTGGTGTTGTGATGAGGAGAGGTAGATTGAGGTGGTTTGGACATGTGGAGAGGATGGGGGATGATAATTGGGTGAGGAAGGTGAGAAGTGTTAATATTGGGGGTTGGGTTATGAGGGGTAGACCGAGAAAGACGTGGGACGAGGTCATTAAGTGTGACCTTAGGGTTAAGGGACTGAACAGGGAGGCTGCAATGGATCGTACAGCATGGAGAGCCGCCATTAGGTGACCAAGGCCGACACATGCAAGCATGTTGGAGCCTTTAAAAACGAAACGAAAACGAAACAAAACGAATGACCACGATGTGGGGGGAGGAGTTCTGAAGCTTGAGGGCTTGAGGCAGACTGTGGTCTCTCAGCATGAAACAAATGTGCTGCTGCCTCATGCTGCCACCTCTGTGCAACTTCCTCATCAACCTCCCTCAGGAACCCGTCAAAGTTCAGTGTAGAGGCAACAAAAGCAGTGTCATTATTGCCCTCAGGTGCCTCTGGGTTGTAAGAGTCATCGAATCATTGAGCTTACCAAACAGGTGCAGCCTTTCCAAATTTTCTTTTGAAATAAGTCTTTCACAGGTTACTTATTATTCCTAGATTACCAAAGCTACTAGGCATTGATATAATCTTACTTCTGAAAGCTATATATGAGGATTTAGAATGCGTGATACACTGACACATCCAGTGTGAATGGTGGTTGGTAAACAATGCAGCCAGCCGCTGATGACGACCTACCAGCTTCCATCCAGCACCCATCTAGTGAAGAATTACTCCCTGTGATAAATTTTTCACCAGACGGGTGCGGCCTTTCCTTATTTTCTATTGAAATAAATGTTTCACGGGTCACTTTTGGTTATTCCTAGATGACCACAGCTACTGGGCATTTTTATAAACATACCTCTGAAAGCTATATAAAGTATGAGGATTTAGAATGCGTGATACACTGACGCATCCAGTGGACGTGGTGGTTGGTAAACAACTGATATTACAAACTGTTGCACGATGTTGCTGCGTATTATGAGTCCACTGTTTAGAAATGTGCAATTTAGGAGATTCCTGTATATATATATATATATATATATATATATATATATATATATATATGTAATCCCTCATTTATCTGGACGTGTAGTACAGTACCTGGATGTGTTCATTACTTGGATACTGGACCATGGCTCTATTAAACCATTATTTGAATTTACTTCCTATTATCAGGACGTAAAAGTCCCTGAGAACTTTGGGCAAGCCAACTGACATGTTCAAACATTCGGTATCATGGCTGCTGTGCTCTAGCCATGTGTGGGAAATTGGCCATAACCCACAACCTGAGCTAAAATGTCTGTCTACCCCTGTAGTGAATGATCAAAGTCGCACCAGCACCCAAGTAATACCGACCGTAACCCACAAACAGTGTCAGAAAGTCCGAACACATCCCCACTGAATGTCCAAAGTCGTGCAGCCAAGGGATTAGTGTTTCCCAACTGTCACCATGCATCTAACACGGACTGCAAGCCATGAGTACATGTTCGGTGACAGCGTCCATCCACCTCCCTACCAAACATCCAAACTTGCCCGGTCACCAGAAGTTGTGTTTCCCAGTGGCCACCATACGTGTAGCACATACCACAAGACACGAGTAGATGTACTGTAAGTGTCCATCCGCCTCTACACCAAATGGCGGGAGTCTCCCAGCCTCCGGGATTGGTGTGAAACCCTCCACCCCGTGAGCCTGTTCGCTTCCCTATTGAATGCTCAGAGTTGCTTGGCAGACCGCATTAGTCATACACTGCCTAAGGTAGTGGTGCACTGGTCACCCACTGTTGTCATCACGTGATAACCCTTGCCTGGGCAAACAGAAGTGAACCTTGTATGTAGATGTCAGTTTGCTGCGTTTTGCTTCTTCTGTGCTCGGAGGCAAATGTGGGGTGCGATATGGCAGCACTGTACTGCTTCCCAGCCTCCAAACCCACCCGTCAGTTCCTTCCTTTGTGACCCTGTGAGTGGTCACGCTTGCAAGCATGACTGTGAATACAGTTGCTTTTGTGGTGGTCCCCTATCTTTAGGTTGTGGACATCCTCTGTTGCATTCTTATGTGTGTGATGATGGCCCCACTACCACCTGAGAAGTGGAAGAGGAAGGTTTTAACTCTTGAAAAGAAGCGTGAGATACTGAGCAAGGTTCACGCAGGCTGGACCACAGGAAGCATATTGTGGGATTATGATCTAGACCGTTCAACATTGTTTGACATCAAGAAGCTACGCGACAAGCTTAGGCAGTACAGACAGGACTTCGGCAAAAACACACATAGGGACAATGTCGACTGGTCGACATTGTTGTGGTTTTGCTAGCAATGTGCTGCTGGTGTGCTTGTGTGTGGGACTGAGGTGAAGGCTGCAGTTGAGAAGTTTGCATGCCTACACAACGTGCACAACTTCAAGGCTTCCAAAGGATGGCTGTTTCACTTTGAACTTTGCCATGGACTTGCAGGCAGTAAGGCATGAAGTGAGGCCTCGAATGTAGCAGGAGAGGATGTAGACCCTTTCACCAGAAAGTGCAGCACCTGATCAAGGACGAGGGCCTTGCCCATGGTCAAGTCTATAATGCTGACGAAAATGGTCTGTTCTACCACTCATTGCCCACCACCACCCTGGCAGAGGAGAAGGAGAAGCCTGCCTGGTCACAAGTTATCCAAACAATGTGTCTCTGTTTTGTGCTGTGCTAATGCTAATAGGATGCACTGCCTCAAACTCGTCATTGTTGGGTGTGCAAAACACCCACGTGGTCTCTGTGGGTTGACGGATAGCCTGCTTGTTGTGTGATACCATTCTGTGAAGGCCTGGTTTACTGCCAAGAGCTTGAGAGACTGGTTCCACAGACACTTCATCAAGGAGGCTATCCTTTATCAAATGGAGGTCCTTGGTATCGCCTGTGACAAGGTGAAGGCACTTCTGCCCCTGAACAATGTCCCTGTGCATCCATCTGAGAAGGATTTGGTTGCTGATGATGGGCACATTAAGTGCATATTTCTGCCACCTAATATGACTGCTCTGATTCAACCAATGGTCCAGGATGTTATCGTGGCTGCCAAGAGACTGTACCAGCAGAGATTCCTCAAAGAGGTGATGGTGGTGCTAGAGGATGAGGATGGGCCTAAGGACACACTGGGGAGCAGACCTTGCAGAACCTTCAGTGTTATGACCTGGAGTCTGCAGTGTCCAACTGGGTGAATGCATGGAAGTCTTTGAGAAAACCCTCGAAAGCGGTTAGTCTCATCTCCTCCGGGGAATCGAAGCCAAGCATGACTTTGAGGGGTTTGATGTGGGTGATTTCCACTGCCATCTTCAAATAGCAGGAGAACAGGTGGACGTTGATGACGTGAGGGACTGGCTGGACGACGATGGGGGCAATCGCGGTTATCAGACGATGTCTGATGAGATCGCCGCTGCAGCCTCTATTGGCACAAAAGAGAACAGTGACACCGATGAAGACGAGTATAAGGACCCTGACTTCCAGCCCTCCACAACTCCATCACTCCCTATGTGGGAGTCTTTAGGTGGTGCTGGAGTAAGCTGAGTACCCACACTGTGACAGGGAGTTGGTGCTACTCAGCCTGGCGATGGAGCTGTGGGCAGTCAGGGATGCTGTCATCCTCCGGCAGAATCGTCAGTCCTATCATCAGACCAGGAGTGACTACTTCAAACCTGCCACCCCCGCAAGTGCCAGCCCATTCTCACCACCACCACCCCCTCGTTTCCTACCTTCACCATTGGACCCGCAACCGAGCACATCGACAGCTGCTGAGTCTCCTTTGGACGTAAGTTTGCGGCTGTCTTCGGAGTCTCCTGAGGCAGGTAAGCCACCATCACCATGCCGCACGTCACCATTCATCACTCAGCTCCAGCAGGTAGAGGAGGAGGAGGAGGAGGAAAGGAGGAGTTCTTTGACCTTTGCTAAATGTGAAGGTTAGCCACTAGATCACATGGGACAACTGTACACCTGCTGGAGGTGTGCGGGTTATGAAGCCTGTCTGCCATGCACTGGGTGATAAGTACCCCAATTGAATGTTTTTTGGCAGGGAACTTTAGTTTTTTTTTTCATAGTTTTTGTGGTATCTGAATATTCCCATGTGAGTTATGATGTCAAAATATGGCAGACTGACTTGAAAACAGTGTCAAAATTAGGAAGGGTACTGTACATATAGTAGTGTATAGGTAGAGTGTTTTTTTGGTTCTTATTTTTTTTATAGATTTCATGGTGTTTTAAATTATTTTGGATATTTGCATGTGTGTTTTGATGTCAAAATATGGCAGATTGACCTGAAAACAGTGCCAAAATTAGGAGAGGTACTGTACTGTACATACAACAGTGTATAGGTAGAGCATTTTTTTGGTTTTTAATGTTTTTATGTTTTGCATGGTTTTCTTGGTGTTTAAAATTATTTTGGATTATCTTGTTTGTGTTTTGATGTCTAAATATGGCAGAATGAGAGGAAGACAGTGGCAATATTAGGAGGGGTACTGTACATAGAGTAGTGTATAGGTAGGGTGTTTTGTGGTTTTCATTTTTTATTTTTGTGTTTTTTTTGGTGTTCAAAATTATTTTTGATATTCCTACGTGTGTTTTGATGTCTAAATATGGCAGAAATACCAGAAAACAGTGCCAAAATTAGGAGGGGTACTGTACCTACAGTAGTGTATATGTAGGGTGTTCTTTGATTTTCATTTTTTTTTTCCATGGTTTTCTTGGTGTTAAAAATTATTTTTGATATTCTTACACGTGTTTTGATGTCTAAATATGCCTAAATGACCGGAAAACACTGCCAAAGTAAGCAGAGGTACTGTACAGATAGGTTAGGTATAGGCTGGGGGTTGGGCATAGGTAGGGTCTGGGTATAGTAGGGGGGATATTGTTCATTATCCGAACATTGCCACTACCCGGACATGCCTTTGGCTCTATTACATTGGATAATTGAGGGACTACTGGATATATACAAGGTGCTACCCAAAAGTTACAGTAATTTGAACAGAGGGAGCCAAATGTTTGCAGTTTTGCCTTTGCTGCTAGGTGTCAGCAGCACCCCTTGTGCATCAGTGTGGCCCTGGCTGTGTCTGTGGGCAGACGTGTTGTTGAGCTATGCTTACTATTGTAACATGGTTGGCGGTTTTGCAATGGCGGACCTCACGGTACAAAGAACCTGCATCAAGTTCTGCTTCAAGATCAACAAGATGGCTGCAGAAGCTCACCGGCTGCTTCAGCAAGCCTTTGGTGACAATGCCATGTCCCAGAGCAGAACATCGTTCTGGTATAAGTGGTTCAAGGAAGGACGACGTCCATCGAAGACGATGACTGTTCTGGACGACCATTAGCGGCAACAGCACCAGGAAATGTCAGAAATGTTCGTCAGGCTAACCTTGTAGATCGCAGACAAACTATCCATGATGTTTATGATATCGTTGGACTGTCGTACGAGGCGTGCAACACATTTTGTTGGACGTGTTGGGCATGAGACGCATTGCTGCAAAACTTGTACCAAGACTGCTGAGTGATGAGCAGAAGGCACATCGTATTGCAGTTTGCAGGGAGCTCAAGAATCAGGTCAGAGATGATGTCACCTTCATCTCCAAGGTCATAACTGGTGATGAATCATGGGTTTATGGTTATGACAAACCAGCAGTCATCACAATGGAAGTCTCCCAATTCACCGAGGCTGCAAAAAGCACATCAAGGTCGCAGCAATGTCAAGCCGACGTTGATTGTTTTCTTCGGTATCCAAGGGATTGTTCACAGGGAATTCGTCCTACCCGGTCAATCTGTCAACAGAAAGTATGAAGTTTTGCAGTGTATGAGGGAGAACATCCACCTCAAATGTCCAGAACAGTGGAAGAACAAGGACTGGGTCCTGCATCATGGCAATGCCCCTGCCTACACAGCAATTGTTGTCCAGCAGTTCCTGGCTTCCACTAACACGGTAGTCAATCCCCACCCACCCTATTTGCCTGGCCTTGCCCTCTGCAACTTTTTCCTGTTTCCCAAGCTGAAATTATGACTGAAAGGGCATCGACCGGACTTGATTAAGGAGATCCAGACAGAATTGCAGGTGCTCAAGACCATCACACCTGAAGCCTTCCAGGGATGCATGGACTCGTGGAAAAAACACTGAAACCACTATACTGTATACATGCCCAAGGGGACTACTTTAAAGGCGACAGTGAGAACTAGGAGGTAAGGTAACTTATTTTCCCACAATATTCAAATTACTGGAACTTATATATATATATATATATATATATTTATATATATAAGTGGAGTCTCTTTTATCCGAAATTCTTTTAACCCGCCCCATCCCGACCACTTTTCCACCACTGACTCCCCCCAATCCCGACCATTTTTGGAAAAAATTTTTTTTGGCTCAAACCTCCGCTTTTGGTGAGAAACATCAAAAAAACATAGAGAAATTTCTCACCTGAGGTTTTAAATACTCGAAACAGGTAGCAGTACCTCCTCACTTTACTGGGTTTTCTATCAGGCTGGCTCCAAAGAAAACGAGTTCTGTGGAAGTGTAACCATTCCACACCACTCATAAACGGTATTTATTTATCTATTTGGTACGAATTTATATGTAGCACGAGAGAATATTGGTTTTTACACAGTAATATAGGCAATATAAGCATTGTTTCACTCATGAAACACATCAACATACCTGACCTTTTTTGGCGACATTACCTGATCATCATTTCTGACTGTTTCTTCCTCTAATGCTATGTAAAGTTTGTCCTCCACATTGTCATCAATTGGGGAATCACTCTGGCCCTGAATTTCGTACCGTGGCATGACATGGCTTTACTGGCCAGGTCACTGGTAACAGGTGAATTGCTGAGACAATGGCGTGCAGGGGAGGAAGGGAGGTCATGCGGGGTAAGGCACTGTCCCTGCCTGGCATCTTGTAGAGGAAGGTGTCCCGTGTATACGTACCAAAAATCATCTGCGAAAATTGAAAATTGTGCAAATTAGGGACCTTGCAATTGATTTGCATTTATGTACGTCAACAGGATTGGCAGTGACAAAACGTGTGGACGTTAATTCACATCGACGGGACGCCGCAGGTTAACCGTAATATGCCATTAACTGTAAGTTTTACTAAAGTGTTCTCATTTCGATTAACCGCAAAAAATCTGAAATCTCTCCGAAAATTCAAACACGGTGGGCTTGTTTCGCGCCATTAGCGTTAGTTTACAGTTGCTCCGCCAATCACTAGAGCGAGTGTTAGTTGCTCCAGGCCTCATCCACCACCTCAGAAGATAGGGATGATGTGGGAGATGATGTGGATGATGTGGAAATGATTGAATAAGGAAACAAAATATGAAAAGAAAAAAAACAATTAGGTTTAAGACTTTATTTGTTCGATTTGCATATAGTGAATTACATAATTGTTGTGGTGAAGGTTTATTTAAGTATATTTGAGGGAAGAGTTTAAGTTGACAGTTCTATTACAGTTACAAAAGTGCAGTTACATACATAGTTACTACAGTGTATTAAGTGTTTTGGTGATAGTTGAGTGGCTTCTGGGGCGCTGGTGGTCGTGGTGGGCTAGACGTCACCAGAAATGGGTGATGGGTGAGTACAGTACTGTTCTCTTGTATCCTACATATTATTACAGTATCTTTTATCCGAAAAAATCGATTAAACGAAACTTTGAAAGTACCATGATTTTCAGGTAAGGTGTAGATATATATATATATATATATATATATATATGTATATAAAGACATTAGGCCTTGGCCCTATTTGGTCCATACCTGGACACACAAGTTCTGGCATCGGCAGCCGGCCAGCATACAAAGTAAAAAATGGTTAAGTCCCCCAGCCCCCAAGATCACCAATAACACACCACCAGCACGCAAGGAAAACAGATCACAACCTACAAGCCGAGCAAGAATGGCTGTCCGGATCCCTACCGAATGGTTAAAGTCCCCTGCCCCCCCAGTCACTGGTAACATACCGGTAGCATGTAAGGAAAACAGATCATAACCCACAAGCTGAGAGAGAATGGCTGTCTGGCTCCCAGCCGAAAGGTCAAATTCCCTTGGCTGCCCAGATTAGTCGGAAACTCCCGGCCATACAACCATCCGTCTCCTTACTGAATGTTAGAAGTCGCATTGCTTTCTGGATTTCTCGGGCACTCTTTAGGCCCATGATGTATGGGGACCCAGTATTTCTGCCATGTTGCAACATTTGCCTGGGTGAGCGAAAAGGACCCTTTCACTCGTAGATCAGTGTGCTGCTTTTTGCTTGCATGCTCATAGCCAAATGTGGCAAGAGACATGGCAATGCCGTAGACTCCCCATCACTATTGCACCTCAGTTCCCGCCTTTGTCTCTGCTCGTGTGGACGTACATGGCCTAGGTAAAACAATGACAGCTTCCATTGTTGCATATGTAGTGGTGCCCTACCTTCTGCAAGCCTTAATCTTGTTCTGTGGTGTTCTCGTGTGTATGATGATGGCCCCACCACCACCCAAGAAATGCAGGGGGAGGGTTTTGACTCTGGAGATGAAGTGTGAGATACTGGACAAGGTTAACGCTGGCTGTCCAACTTCATGCATTCTGTGTGAATATGACTTGGTTCTCTCAACCTTGTTTGAGCTCAAGACACCACAGGACAAACTGACTCAGTACGGACAGGACTACTGTATAATGATACCACTCGCAAAGGCGACTGGAAGGTGATGTCCCAGTCTCGTCATGACAGCATCGACCAGTCGACTTTGGTTTGGTTCCGCCAGTAATGGGGTGCTGGTGTGCTTGTGCATGGGAACAAGTTGAAGGCTGCAACCGAGAAGTGGCTGGGGAATGGCTGGGAGATGGAGGAATGTGAGAGGAGAGGAAGAAATCAATAGGATGGAAGTTGTGGAAGCAATGAAGAAAGTTACAATGGGGAAAGCCCCAGGAATTGATGGAATGTGTTGTGAAATGCTGAAGCATGGGGGAGAGATAGTAGTAAAATGGATGTGGAAGATGTGCAGATTGGGATGGGAGGAAGGTAGAGTCCCAGAGGATTGGAAGTCAGGTATAATTATTACTCTGTAGAAAGGAAAAGGGGAAAAAGAAGTGTGTGGTAATCACAGGGGCATTTGTCTTCTTAGTGTAATAGGAAAAGTATATGGTGAGATAGTTATTGACAGAGTTAGGGAAATAAGAGAGGAATTAGATGGAGAAGAACAGGGAGGTTTTAGGAAGGGAAAGGTTGTGTAGATCAGATATTCATTCTTAGAGCTTTAGTGGAAAAGTTTCTCGAAAAGGGAAAGAAGTTGTATGCTGCCTTCATGGATTTGGAGAAAGCATATGACAGGGTGGATAGACAAGGATTGTGGACAGTGTTAACCCATCTGGGCACATTGACGTGAATTGCATTCCATGTTTTTTCTGATAAATGCACATTGATGCAAATCGCGTGAGAAAGCAGAAAAAAATTCACCGAAACTGAAGTTTTCGGCTGATTTGCATCAAATTTTGATGCATTCTAGCAAGCCAGTTTCGCCTCCAAAGTAAATACATGGCAACACTGTGACTGCTCTGGTGAGACAATGCGCAACAGAAAAACCTCAGTACTTCACGACCAGCCAGGCTGAAGGGTAGCACTGCATCAGTCAACCCTTTAAATCTGCCATTTTCCCCCTCCCACCCGGGGGAGAAGCCATTATTGGAATATTGTGATTGTACAGTGTTTTTGACTATACTGTGAAATGGTTGGGGCTATGGAACATAGATATATTGTTTGTAAAGCTTTGGGGCCTGTTATCAGCCGTTAGGCCTAGAGGCAGGAGTCTTGTATGTTATTGTGGGGTGTCCTTTCTGCTTCACCCTGCCCGTAAATGATGTGAGTATTTTATCTTTATAGTGAAGCCAGTACTTATATTTGTGAAACACATAATGCCTGGATTAGTGAAACAACTGACCTACGATAGCAGGCATTAAGTACACCATAGAGATACGTCATAGTTGCTAAGGGAACAGGTGGTCACGTACGCCATAGAGTTGGGCAGGGAGTAATAGAGGACGTTGGGATGAAATCATGTGATAGCGTTTTATATTGCATATGGCTTAGTGTGAGATATACAGATAAAATAGTGCAGTGAGTGTTAATTGAGAAATATTGGGTGGATTGAATGACTTAGCGCAAACCTAGAGCAAGGATCAGAGACAACAAATACGTCACACAATCTCAGACTTCAGTGAAAAGGTATTGTACCAATCTCAGACAGTGCTATAATGCATATGGTTTAGTGTGAAATATACATAGAGAGTGTTCACTGAGAAATATTGTGTGCATTGACTGACTTAGCGCAAACCTAGCATAAGGATCAGAGACAAGAAGTACGCCACACACACACATATATATACGTATGTCATGCAGCGAATGTTCGTGGAGAAATCTATTGTGTGCATCACATGTGTTAGGTAAACGTAGCTCGAGGAGGAGAGAACAAATACGCCACGCACACACACACACACACACACACACACACACACACACACACACACACACACACACACACACACACACACACAAACACACACACACAGGGAGTCATCAGATGCAGACGTCGGACATCGGCGCTCCGTACCAAAACAACACGGCCAGTGGCAATTACCTAAATTAGTATCTTTGAATGAGTCAGGCTCTGTACCAGGTTAGACTAAATGGTTTTTTATTATTAAAAGGTAAAGAAATAATAAGTTTAAATAAGACTGGTTCAAACAACAAAGAACCTCGATGGGTTGAGTCAGCTGGGTTTGTTTATACTACAGCAACACGGGGAAAGCGTGCATACTTTGTAAGTACATACTCTGTTCATTTAGTATTACAAAATGGATACATACTTCAGTAAAACAAATTTGGAAAAGAAAAGGGATAAAAGTAAAAAGCAAAATGATGATTTCTACCAAGAACTGGTTGAAGTGGAGACTCACAATTGACTGGTTGAACGTGTACACAAACTAGAAATGGCTTTCAAAAATGAAATTGATGAAATAAAGAAGCAAATGCACTTGCAAAAGGAAGAGATAGAAAAACTAGGAAGGGAGGCCAATAAGAAAGACACAACCATCAGTGAACTAACAGTGGAATTGAATACGCTTAGGAAGAAAGTGAGTGAAATGGGAAGTACAGTAGTCAATCACGAGAGTGTTATGGAAGAGTTAAAAAATGACACAGAGACAATTAGACAAGCAAGCAGTCTTATGGACCAGAGCAGTGATATTGAGGAGAAGATAACACAGGTGAATGAAGCTGTGCAAAGCTACAAATATGATGTAGGAACCACATATGCTGAAATGGTGAAAGTAAAGAAAGACTTAGAAACAAGGGTGGAGGAAAAAAGCATTAAAAAGGAAGTGAAAAGAATAATCCAAAACAATCCAAAGTTAGTCAGAGATTCAGTAGAAATAAATAAATCAATAGTAATCACTGGTATGGAAGAGGAAGAAATTAAAAACAAGATCACTGGAGACAAAAAGGAGATGGCAAATGTAATGAGCTTACTGAAAGAAGTATCAGAGGAAATCTGTAGTAAAGACATAGAGGAACACAAAAGGTTAGGGAAATACGAGAAAAGCAAGACAAGACCTCTAAAGGTGACTTTCCAGAGTGTAAACACTGTGGAAGAGATACTAAAAAATGCAAAGAATCTTATGGAAAAAGAGGAGTTAAAAAATGTATGGATAAAAAGATGCCTAACACAAGAGGAACTGGAATTACTAAAAGAGAAAAGGGAGGAAGCAAAAACAAAAAATGAGGGAAGATCAGAAGAGGAGAAGAAGAAATTTTTTTACAAAGTAATAGGATTGCAGGTACGAAAGTGGTACACAAACAGGATGGAAGAAAAAGGAGGAAGTTAGTAGAACCATGTCATGACAACTATATAAACTAGATGATAAAGTTGATGTACTCAAATGTGGATGGAATGGTATCTAAATTACTAGAGATGAAGGATTGTCAGAGAAAATGAACCACAAATAATATGCCTAAAAGTGAGTTTTACGCCAGGTACCCCTTTTTTGGACAAGGGTTAAGGCGTTGCCCCTGGGTAGAGGACTTTGGTTTGGAGCGTGTAGCATTTTATGACCGGATGCCCTTCCTGATGTCTACCAATGACCCTTGGGTGGATTCGATCCTCCGACCCTACGGTCAGAGCGGAGCGCTCTAACCCACTGAGCCACGGCTGCTACTGAGACAAAATTAACACCAAGGATATCCAATGACATACTAAAGTTAGAGGAATACAATATATGGAGAAGAGACAGAAATTTAAAAAAAGGAGGAGGAATTATAATATTAACTAAGAAAAATCTAAAAGTCAAGGAAATAAACCTAGATATACCATCACAAGTAGAACTGATTGCAGTTGAGATCGACACATCTGAAGGTAAAGTAATTGTAGCCAATTTGTATATGCCACCCAGATCAAACACATGGGAAAGAGACGAATATGAGGACCTGGCAGAGAGTACAATTCAGAGTATAAGATCCTTGCTACATAAAATGGAAGAGAAATCGGAAAGAATTATACCAACTGGGGACTTCAGTACAAATATAAATTGGAATACTCTAGATATAAATAGCCAAGAAAGCTGTTGGGACCAAAAGCTCCTGGATCTTGTACAAGAGTTTTTCTTAACGCAACATGTGAGGGAAACCACTAGAAAAAGAGGACTTGATGTACCTTCAGTGCTAGATCTAATATTTACTAGGCAAGAAAATGACATTGACAGTTTAATATATCACCCTCCACTCGGCAAAAGCGATCATGCAGTACTGAATTATAACTTCAGGATAGCATATGACATAGTAAACAGCAATGACAGTTACAAAAAGAGCCTAAACTATAAAAAGGGAAATTATCAAGACCTAAAGAAGTATTTCTTAGAAGTTGATTGGGAAAATGAGCTTAGAGGACAAGATTTAAATGCTGAATATAAAAAATTTTGTGAATTTTATGAAATAGGAGTCCAGAAGTACATCCCACAGCACAAAGAAGCAGATAAGAAAATACAGAAATGGTTCAATACAGAATGTAAAAAATCAAAAGAAAGAAGAGATTTGTTGTGGAATAGATACAGAAGACACAATAGTGAAAGGGCGTTTAATAATTACAAACAGGCAAGAAACGACTATACAAGAATAAGGAGGGAAGCCCAAAAACAGTTTGAGGAGGATATAATAAATAAAAGTAGTGATCAACCAAAGCTGTTTTACAGCTATATCTGAAGCAAAACCAAAGTAAAAGATATAATACAATCCATTATGGATGAGGGAATCACTTATACACAAGAGAAAGATATCTGTGAAGCACTAAATAAGAATTTCCAATTAGTTTTTACGGAAGAAAAAAATTTTGAGAGGGACTATGTGGAACACGCATGTCCACACATACTACCAGATATACAAATAGCAGAAAAAGTAATACAGGAGGAGTTAAGTAGATTAGACAGGAAAAGCAAGTGGTCCTGATGAAATTTCATGTTGGGTGTTACGAGAATGTGCAAAGGAGTTAAGTAAACCATTATTTTTAATTTTCAAGAAATCCTTGAGTCAAGGGAAACTACCTGATATTTGGAAAAAAGCAAATATAGTCCCCTTATTCAAGAAAGGAAATAGACAAAATCCTCTCAACTACCGACCAGTATCACTGACCAGTGTTGTAAGCAAAGTATTAGAAAAACTTATAAGGAAAGCTTGGGTAAATCATCTAGAAGAACACAGTATGATAACAGAAAGACAGTTTGGTTTCAGAAAAGGAAAATCATGTGTTACTAATCTGTTGAGCTACTATGACAGAGTAACAAACACAATACAGGAAAGGGAAGGATGGGTGGATAGTATCTATTTAGATTCCAAGAAAGCTTTTGACACAGTACCACACCAAAGACTTTTATGGAAGCTGTACCATCAAGGAGGAATTCAAGGCAAACTGTTTTGTTGGATGCAAGACTTTCTCATAAAATGAGAAATGAGGACAGTACTAAGAGGAAACTACTATCATGGAAAGAAGTGACTAGTGGAGTACCACAGGGTTCGGTGCTGGCACCAATCATGTTTTTAGTGTACATAAATGATATAAACAGTAACAATGGAAATGAGAGCTATCTGAATATATTTGCAGATGATGCAAAAATACAAAGGAGAATTACTGGCACAGACTCTTGTAGGGAGCTACAAGAAGAATTAAATAAACTTCATGAATGGAGTAGTACATGGCAAATGGAATTCAATGTGGATAAGTGTCATGTAATCAAGTTTGGTAAAAGTGGAAAAAGACCTGATTGGGATTATAAGTTAGGAAATAAAACCCAAAACACATCAGAAAGAGAGAAAGACCTAGGTGTGATTATCAATAACGGACTATCTCCGGCTGACCACATCAGCGAGAAGGTACGGAACATGTATACACTGCTTGCAAATATGAGAATAGCATTCACATACATAAATGAAGACATGCTAAGAAGGATAATAACATCATTCATTAGACCAACCCTGGAATATGCATCAATAGTCTGGAGTCCTCATCTCAAAAAGCATATAGACAAGATTGAAAAAGTTCAAAGGGCCGCTACAAGATGGATACCAAGCTTAAGGGACCTAAGCTACGAAGAAAGACTAAATAAACTGAATCTACCAACACTACAGGAGAGAAGAAAAAGAGGTGACATGATAATGCTATATAAGTGCATATCAGGAAAGGAGAAAATAGACATAAATGATTACTTAACATATGGAGAAACATCAGCAAGAGGACACTGCAAAAAACTGCATAAGAAGAGAGGTGATAAAGACATAAGGAAATTCAGTTTCCCAAACAAAGCAATTGATCAATGGAATGCACTACCGAATGAAATAGTGTGTGCCAAAACAATTCACAAATTTAAGGATATGAATGATAAATATGGTTTAAGACACGGGACAGTACGAGCTTGACTCATTCCTGTAAAGATACAATTAGGTAAGAACAATTAGGTAGGTAAGAACACACACACACACACACACACACACACACACACACACACACACACACACACTCGATTACATACTACATAACTCCACATCTTCAAACCCTTCAAGGTCCTACCAGCAGCTCAACACCTCTGGAGTAGGTGAGTTATCAGTATTTTGTTAATTTTGTATATTGACCCATTTCTATATTTTATATTTTTTACACAAATATAGTAGGTATTGTTATTTTACATATACACATAAGAGATGGAAGAAAGTTCAGCTTCAGTATCAGTACCTGGCAAAAGGACTAGTGGTCATGTCAGGTTTCTGAGAGAACTATCAAAAAGCTTATGATATTTTACATGTATACTTTGAGTAAAAAAATAATAATAATGATAAAACCTAACGAGTACAAATAGCGTGGGTGAGGCAGGGAAAGAGAGTGTTTTTATCTCGCTTGCGGTTGAGAAGGAGTATTCTATCTTTGTCGTCCATTTACTCGAAAACAATTGGACGTATCGATTTCCTGTAAGAACCATGATAACGATCAATGAATTGTACCTATGTACAGGACATAACATTGTATATCTCTGACGAAAAGTCATTGTTACGTTGGCGGGAATATTACTGTTATTGTGCGCACAAGATGAGTGCAGCACGGGCATGGGTACCCAGTAGTTTTCTTTGATTTACTTGGAAACTATGAGGTGCATGAAAAATCTACTGGTACCATGAGAAAGGTCATGAAATAAAAACACAACCTGTGCAAGAAAACTTTTGCTGTAGAGCTCCCTGAATAAAAATCAGTTTTTGGTAAAAAGTGGCATTTAGTTTTTTACTATTTTCTCGAAAACTATAAATCGTATGACAATCCGACAAAGGTCGTTAGAAAGCTGATGAAATTCTCTTTCAAAACTTCTAATAACATTTTTCTGTATGATGGAAAACATTCGAACTAGGATGTTGGGAAGTGACATTAACGTTCTGAAATGTTTACTCTCACCAGCCTAATGTAGTTTTATTCTTTTTTTTTTTTTTTTTTTTTTTTTTTTTTTTTTTTTTGTTTATTGGGTAGAACAAACTTTGGCAAATATAGATGATGTAGGTTTCATGGCAGTATATAGATGTTTGGGTGGCAAAAATAAGGTGAGAATATGTTTTCAGTAGAGTGCGGGGGGGCTGGCGGGGAGGGGGTGGAATAAAATCGTGAGCTGAAAAACTTACTAAAACATATCCGTGCATGAGAGGGTTAAGAATATATGGATGGGAAGTTGTTGAAGGCCGTGAAGCGTACGTATGAGGGTGCTAAGGCTGTGGTGCGTGTAGATGATGAACAGAGTGAATTTTTCAATTTGAAGTTCGGACTGAAACAAGGATGTGTCATGTCTCCATGGTTGTTCAGTCTGTATATAGATGAGGTTATAAAAGAGATACAAGGTAGGGCAGTGGATGTTGGAGTGGCCCTAGCGAGAGAGGGCAGTGTTTGGAAACTCCCTGTATTGTCGTTTGCAGATGATACTGTGCTGTTAAGTGAAGATGAAGGGGAGCTGCAAGGCTTGGTGGATGAGTCTGGGAGAGTGTGTAAGAAACGGAATCTGAAGGTGAATGGTCTTCGAGAGAAGTGAAGTCAGTGAATGTACAGTGAGACTGGATGAGGAGGAAATGGAAAATGTGAGTGCGTTTAAGTACCTGGGTAGTGTAATGAGTAAGAATGGAAGTATAGAGTGTGAAATGCTTGAAAGGGTACAACAATGATGAAAGGTTGCTGGTTCCTTGAAAGCAGTGGTAGGAAACAGGGAAGTGAGTATGGAAGTGAAAAAATTACTACGTGACAGTATTGTGATACCAACTCTAACGTATGGAAGTGAAACTTGGACCTTGCTGGAGGGACAGAAGTCAAGAGTGAAAGCAGTAGAAATCGAATTATTTGAGAGGAGCATGTGGAGTCATGGAGAGACAGACTGACAAATGAGGAAGTGAAGGGGCATTGTGGTGTGGATGTGGATGTGCTAGGAAGCGTTAGGAGAAGCACACTGAGGTGATTTGGTCATGTGAAGAGGATGGAGAGCGAGAGACTGATGAGGAGAGAGTATGTGAATGAGGTGGAAGGAGGGGAGAGGGAGGGGGAGGCCAAGGATGAGATGGAGGGATGAGATGGAGAGGTAAATGAGAGAGGGGGTGTAAGCTGGGAGCAGGGCAATGAAATGGCGGGGGACAGGGCAACATGGAGGCGATTTGTTTGTGGCCACCCCTTACAGGATTGAGGCATCTGGCAATATATATATATATATATATATATATATATATATATATATAGATAGATAGACAGATAGATATAGATATAGATATACAGTAGATAAATAGGTATAGATAGATAGATAAACAGATATAGATCTATCTATCTATATATATGTATATATATCCATTGGATCCCAGAGTTGCTGGGCGAGGCATTGCACTGGGAGGGTACTAAGAGTACTGCCCTCTGGCTATTGGATCATAGTCGTGAAGCTCATAGGTCCCTGCCTGGGGGTTCCCTCCTTTATTACAATCTGAAAATTCCCAGTTCTGTCCAATACTGGGGGCACTGGGCTCCAATGGGTTATATATATATATATATATATATATATACATTTGCGACTTAATACTAGCTGGTATTCATACCAAGTCAACAATTCACTAAAAGATCAAACTCTCCAAAATGGTTTGATGGCAATTGTGCCAGAGCAACAGCCCAAAAGTCATTAGCATATAACTCTTACTTAAAATCAAAAACATCTGGATCACTCTCCCAATTTAAAATTGCTAGAAATCATGCAAAAGCTGTATTAAATCTATCTAAATCAAACTTTCTTCAAAAGCAAGCATCAAAACTACTTAACAACCCTAATGACAATAGAATATTCTGGTCAACTCTTAATTCTTTCAATAATAACTTTAACAAGTCATCTTCCATTCCCCCACTAAAATCTTCAGATGGCAATATTACAAATGACCCACGTGGGAAAGCAGATATCTTTGCTAGTACCTTTGCAAGAAACTCTACCATAGATGATACCAGCCAGAATGTCTCAGTACTGGAACTTGATTCTCCCGAAATTGCCCCACTTAAAATACAGACAAGATTCGTAAAATCCATCCTAGACAATTTACCTACCAACAAAGCTCCAGGCCCAGATGGAATTCCGCCAACTGTTTTGAAAAAGTGTTCCCCTGAACTTGCCTCTGTCCAAGCCAAATTATTCAGACTATGCATACGTACTTCTTTATTCCCAAATTCATGGAAAGAAGCCAATATCCACCCAGTTCCGAAGAAAGGAAGTTCGTCTGACCCCACCAATTACAGACCAATAGCTGTCACATCTTCTCTTGGTAAGGTATTTGAAACTTTAATTAATAAGCATATTGTTAAACATCTTGAATCCAGCAACTTAATTAGTGATAGACAATACGGTTTTCGCCACGAAAGATCCACCATTGACATACTCAATCTCTTAACTCATACCATCCATCAATCAATTGATCTTTTTGGAGAAACTCATGTAGTAGCTCTTGATATCTCTAAAGCTTTCGACAGAGTATGGCACCGTTCCCTGCTGTCCAAACTCCCTTGCTATGGACTAACGTCTTTTGTTCCTTTGATTTCTTCTTATCTTAGTGACAGGAAAATAAGAGTAAAAGTAGATGATGTATATTCGAATTTCCACTCAATTAACGCCGGCGTGCCGCAGGGATCAGTTCTGGCGCCAACCCTATTTCTGGTTCATATTAATGATCTCTTATCTGTCACTCACAATCCCGTTCACTCATATGCAGATGACTCAACACTACATAGTTCATTCACACTCAGACATCCATTTACAAAGTCTAATATCTCTACCTCTCAACTCAGTACAGCCATCTCAATAAATCAAGATCTAGCTACAATCAGTGAATGGGGACAAAACAACCTTGTCTCTTTTAATGCTAGTAAAACTAAATATATACAGTTTACTAATAGACAGATATTGCCAGATTCGTACATTACCTTCAGTGCTACTAATATTCCCATCTCCAAAAGTATTGAAATTCTTGGTGTCTCACTTAACAGTGCCCTCAGCTGGACCTCTCATGTCAGATCACTTGCTAAAACCGCCTCAAAGAAACTTGGATTATTGTACAGAGTCCGTAACTTCTTCGCCGATGAGCAGTTAGCTGTAATTTATGAGTCATGTGCGCTTTCAGCTTGAATATTGCTCACCCTTGTGGAATGGTTGTGGAGAGGTTGCATTAAGACAACTAGACAAAATTCAGAATAAAGCTGTTAGAATCATTAACAACCCTGCCATTACATATAAACTACCTCCCCTGCAAGTAAGAAGGAATGTTGCCTCCCTTGCATTATTTTACAGATATTTTTTGGCAAATGCTCAGACGAAGTTGCGTCCATGGTGCCACCTCTCCATGCCTTACCTCGTGCTACACGGGCATCTGGTAGTGCTCATGACTGGAATGTCACTCAACCATATTGCAGAACTTCTGCCTATCAGAATTCTTTCATTCCCCGTACTGCATCTCTCTGGAACTCGCTTCCCCAGAGTTGTTTTCCGCCAAATTTCAACCCACAACTGTTCAAGTCTAACTGTTACAGATATTTTATGAATAGAGGACACCAGTAATCTGGTGTATGGATTATTTTTTTTTTCCCCATTTGTTTTTCCTTCCTCCGTTCTGTTATTTAAAATATATATATATATATATATATATATATATATATATATATATGTAGTTGGTATGCATGGTGTGCCTGGAAAAAATGAAAATGGGGAACAAATGATAGCGATGTGTGTTGAGCGAGAGATGGTGATTGGAAATACCGTATTTCGCGGCATGTAAGACGCAGCATTGTGAAAGACGCACCCTAATTCTGGCAGGGCAGTTCTGTGAAAAAAAAGTTTGCCCCAACCAAGACTGCAGTAAGGTTTCTTGATAAGAGCCATTACCACACAGATACACACTCACCTTTCAAAATCTATTCATTACTGATCATCAGCCTTTGGTTTCTTTTTTTATATACAAAGAATGGTACAGGAAAAGAAAACAATGCCCCTTCTTGACAAAACGTGACTGATATGAGCCACTATCACTTAGATACAACACTCACCTTTCAGAATCTATTCAGTACTGCTCATCATCCTTTAGTTTCTTCTTTTATGTACAAAGAATGATACAGGAAAAGAGAAAACAAAACCCCGTCTTAACAAAACGTGACTTCAAACCACGAGGCCATCTCAACTTTGCTGATAAATATGTATCAGTAAACTGATATAAACACTGTTTTTAATATTCTATGAATTTAAAACCACAAATGAAGTCAATAAACTCTATTCTTTCATTCACTGACGAAAACATAAAATACAATGAATGTTCACATCAGTTCATTTATCCTAAAGAACCCCGTCATATTCCACACCTGTTACGGAATTTCCTCACATTGCCTTGACTCAAGCACAATATCAGACGACTACCATCATTAATCATGCACTCTAACTAACCTGTAATTACCTCCACAAATAATATAAAAAGATAGCACTTGTAAATACACAAATTACAATGTTTTACAACCAAAGTTCAATTTAGCAAGGCTGCTTGGGAACAGGATAGACAGCTGTTTTTACTCTCTTCTCTCAGTATCACTCCTTCACTGTCAGCTATGTTTGCCTTTGCAGCATCAACAATTAAAAATGTATGCTTCACTGATCATAATTTACTATAAACATTCATTTCAAAACATACTATGGTGAAAACATCCATTGCTACACCTTAGTAACACTGCTGCCTCCCAGTCGCTAGACAGCAGTCTCTACCCCTTCCTCTCAGTATCACTTCCTCACTGTCAGCGATGTTTCCCTTGCAGCATCAACAGTTAAAAATACGTTTTTCACTGATCACAATTTACTAAAAACAGACATTCATCTCAAAACATGTCGAGAATGGTGAAACTATCTCTTAGCAACACTGCTGCATCCCAAGCGCTAGACAACTGGCTCAACCCTCTTCTCCCAGTATCACTCCCTTACTGTCAACTGTTTTCCTTCCAGCATCAACGATTAAAAATGCATATTTCTCTTACCAGAATTTGCTAAAAACAGACATCCATCTCAAAACATTCGAGTACTGTGAAAACATCCATTTTTGGTCTTAACACTGCTGCCTCCTAGTCGCTATGGTACACACACACACGCACACGTACACACCACATGCAACATTCGCCCACCTCTGAAACATTTACATCAGTCAGTTTTGGAGTACCCAGTGGCTTTATTATATGCCAAAAACATCAAAATGTATTTGGTTGTTCAATATAAATATCATCACTTAAGGACATGAAACATCTCAAACAATTTATTCATCCAAACATCGTCAGTGCAAGACTAAAGGTGTACAGCACCATTGATCCTAAATTTTCCATGGTTGCATCTGTCATGATCACCTAAAACTTATATTCACTTCATATTACTGACATGGTGAAAATTTCACTCGTCTTCAAATAATGAGAATTCATCACTACTTTCCCCAAGTCCTGAAGCATCACTGGAAGTCATCACCACGGTCATCATCACTGTTTCACTGTCACTTTCATACAGTAAATGGTCCTCAGTACCATCCATTGAATTGCTTATACCACACTTCATACGATTTTAACTTGGCAACCGTTTTAACTGAGCACAGGCGATATTCAGACTTGGGGCATTTGATACAGCCCACATTAACCTCCTCAGTACATGTTTCCTGAACTGAATAAAATCATATGGCGAGCATGAATAAACTACACTATAAAATACATTGCTGGGCTGAAGGGATTATAATAAGCGGATTATCAGTTCCCTAGCCTGACTCTTCCCACTTCTACTTCCTTAACTACACCCACACCAAACTCTCACCTACACCTTAGGATTCTGGTCGTTTCGGCCGTAACGTCCAAAATGGCAAACGATTTTACAACCTAACCTAACCTAACAAATTTGGACGTTACGGCCTAAATGATCCCCATTGCCGATCATGAGAGCTTTGCTTAGGCAGCAGAGATGCAGAGAGTGAACGTTGTCAATCATTCTGATCGCTTCGTCTGCTAAGAATACAGCAGAAATGGCGGACGCTGATATGAATGCCCGTCAGGCACTGCTATTTCAGATATTGCATCAGTTATGCTACTCAGTGAATTTTATCCTATTTTCATAACAAAATACTGTAACTGGGTGTGCCCTGAGTTGCACAGACATTGCTAAAGTACTTCACTTGGCTGAAAAAGTGAAGCTGTAACTTCGTTAGCTTGCTAGAGTAGGGTGTACGCTAGACACTAAACTGCTAAGTTGCTAAACCGCTAAACCCCTTGACGGTATTGGCCAGTTGAGCTGAAAACAATCCCGTGAATGCTTTGTGTTTTTGAACTTGCATGTTTTAATATCTGCTGCATATATACACTCACAAAATGTCACAAAAGTAACTGACCTAATTAGGGTTACTGAATTTCCATACGTGACGAAAGTATGTTTTGGTGACTTGGCAGTTTCACTAGCCAGCATCTCTCCAGCATGATTGCTTTGCTAGTTAGTTAATGGATGGCAAGCAAAGTGGTCATGATTGCCTTTCAGAAGGTTAGCAGACAGTTCACCAGTGAGCACGTTAGCTTGCTAGAAGTAGGGTGTACGCTAGCCACTAAACTGCTAAGTTGCTAAACCGCTAAACTCCTTGACGGTATTGGCCAGTTGAGCTGAAAACAAACCGTGAATGCTTTGTGTTTTTTAACTTGCGTGTTTTAATATCTGCTGCATATATACACTCACAAAATGTCACAAAAGTAACTGACCTAATTAGGGTTACTGTATTTCCATACGTGACGAAAGTCTGTTTTGATGACTTGGCAGTTTCACTAGCCAGCATCTCTCCAGTATGATTGCTTTGCTCGACAGTGAATGGATGGCAAGCAAAGTGGTCATGATTGCCTTTCAGAAGGTTAGCAGACAGTTCACCAGTGATCATGTACGTTAGCTTGCTGGAATAGTGCGGATGCTAAACTGTTAAATTGCTAAACCGCTAAATATCTTCACGATGTTAGCCAGTTGAGCTGTAAACAAACCTGCGAAAGTTTTGTGTTTCTGATCTCGGGTGTTTCTGAAATCTGCTGCATATACACACTAGTGTATATTATTTTTAAGAATAAAATCAAGTCTGCATACTGTAGAAGACACCTGTGGTTGCTAAGCATTGAGATGATCATCTTTATAAGAGTTTCTTCTCAGTGAAGCCTAACTAACCTGCCTTAGTCTAACGTGCAGGACGCATGGGGATATTTTAAGGTAACTTTGAGACAAAAAAGTGCGTCTTATATGCCGCGAAATACGGTATGCTGTTTGAGAAGAAAGATATTGATAAGTATACATGGGTGAGACAGGAGGGTGGAAGGGTTGTTGATAAAGCTTTGATGGACTATGTGGTTGTGTCTAGGAATGTAATAGGAAGATTGTTGGATGTGAGAGTTCTGAGAGGGAAGGGTGGAGGTATGTCTGACCACTACCTGGTGGAGGGAAAGTTAAGAGTAGGTAAGAGATGGTTGAGAGCTAGGAGGGTTAGGTGTGGCAGGGAGGTTTTGAAAGTGAGTGAGTTGGATAAAAGAGAGAAAAAGATAGAGTATCAGGAGAAATTGAAAGATGAGTGGAACGCAGTGAAAGATCAGGAAAATGGCAGTTGTTTAAGAGTGTTGTGGTGGGGCATGCAGAAGAGGTGTGTGGTGTGAGACGTGTGGGTGGTGGTGTAAGAAAAGGAAGTGAATGGTGGTGCGAGGAAGTAAGTATGGCTGTGGCTGAGAAGAGACGTGCATATAAAGTGTGGCTGCAGAGGAAGGATGAGATTCATATGAAAGGTATAAGGAAAAGAGGAATAGGGTGAGAAGGGCTGTATGTGATGCTAAAGTGGCAGCAGATGAGAGGTGGGGTAGGCGGCTGATAGAGAATTTTCAACAGAATAAGAAAATGTTTTGGAAGGAGGTGAAAAGGGTGCGAAAGGGAGAGTCTGGGAAGGAAGAATGAGTAAAAGCAGAGGATGGAAGGATGTTAACTGAGATGGATGCAGTAAGGAAGAGATGGGCAGAGTATTTTGAAAGACTGTTAAATGTAGAGGAGGAAAGGGTGGCTGAGATTGTGGCGGATGGAAGGGTGCAAGGAATAAATGTGTTGGGAGAGTTGAATGATTCTTTGATCATGAAGGAGGAAGTGGAGAAGGCAGTAAAGGAGATGAAAACAGGGAAAGCTGCAGGTATGGATGGGTGTGCTGTGGAATGCCTGAAGGGTGGTGGAGTGACTATTGTTGACTGGTTAGTAAGATTGTTGAATGTGTGCTTTGTGAAAGGTATGGTGCCAATTGACTGGGCAAGTGCTTGTGTGGTCCCATTGTATAAAGGCAAGGGTGATAAGTATGAATGTACTAGCTTTAGGGGTATAAGTCTGTTAAGTGTTGTAGGTAAGGTTTATGGTAGAGTGTTAATTATGAGAGTTAGAGAGGGTACAGAGGGAGTGATTGGTGATGAGCAGTGTGGCTTTAGGAGAGGGAGAGGATGCGTGGATCAGGTGTTTGCTGTGAGACAAGTGTGTGAAAAGTATTTAGCGAAAGGCAAGGATGTGTTTTGGGCATTCATGGATTTAGAGAAAGCGTATGATAGAATTGATAGGGAGACTTTGTGGACTGTTTTAAGATTGTATGGACTTGATGGTAGGTTACTAAAAGGGGTGAAAAGTTTTTATGTAAATAGTAGAGCGTGTGTAAGAGTGGGAAATGCTGTGAGTGATTGGTTTCCCGTGAGAGTGGGGCTGCGACTGGGCTGTGTGATGTCGCCTTGGCTGTTTAATATTTACATGGATGGTGTCGTAAGGGAGGTGAATGCAAGAGTTTTAGGTGGAGGTCTGAGTCTGGTGAATGTTGATGGTGGAGAGTGGAATCTGAAGCAGCTGCTGTTTGCAGATGATACTGCACTGGTGGCAGATTCAGAGGAGAGATTGAGACAGTTGGTAGAGGAGTTTGGAAGGGTGTGTGAAAGGAGGAAATTGAAAGTAAATGAGAATAAGAGTAAAGTGATGAAGTGCACAAGGTTGGTAGATGATAGGGGGATGAATATAGTTTTGAATGGTGAGTTGCTTGAGGAGGTAGAGTGTTTTAAATATCTAGGGTCACATGTTGCTGTGTATGGAAGAATAGATGCAGAAGTGAAGTTTAGAATAAATGAAGTAGGAAAGGTGCTAGGAGGAATGAAAAAAGTGTTTAGATGTCGTTCGCTTAGAATGGATGTAAAGAGAAGGCTGTATGAGGGTGTTGTGGTACCGACTGCGTTATATGGGGCTGAAACATGGAATATGGGTGTAGTAGAGAGGAAAAGTTTGAATGTAATGGAGATGGGATGTCTGAGGAGTATGTGTGGAGTGACGCGTATGGATCGAGTGCGAAATGATGAAGTGCGAAGGAGAATTGGAGTTGTTCGGGAGATGGCTGGTAAAGTTGAGCAGAGGGTGTTGCGATGGTTTGGGCAAATGGAGAGAATGGATAATGAGTGATTGGTGAAAAAGATAACTAGATCTGATGTGAGAGGTGTAGGGCTGAGAGGAAGACCATGAATAGGATGGATGGACAGTGTGAAGAGAGCGCTGGATGCGAGAGGGATGTCTGTTGAGCAAGGAAGAGTGGCTGTGAATGACAGAAATAAATGGAGAGAAATTGTGAATGAATAAATGATGACGCAGCCCTGAGGGGATATTCTCCCTCATTTGGTCTGATCAGCTAGGCAGGTCAGGTGCGGGTAAGGGGATGGGTCTGTTATGATGTGGCAGGGGTAAACCAGCTCTGCTGTCGGGCCCTGATGCGGATGTCACTGATTGCATTGCGCAGTTGACCCTTGTGCGGTGTGGTGCGGTGAGGATCTGTCCGTTCTCCCCTTTGGGGCTAAGATGCAAATGATTGTGTTTGAATGGATGAGTAATTGGGGAGTGTGTCGTCCTGTCTTGGCTACCTCCCTTTCCTTGGGGGAAGCAGCCTAGGTATATAGATAGATGGATATATATATACAGTATATATATATTAGCCTTAAGTCTGATTAGCTTTTGAATGAGTGATTGAGTGTATTTCCTTTGTTACTTAAATTCACTAGTCCCCCTGTGACAGTGAGCTCCGCTTTTGAATTCATTTTTGAGAATCGTATAAAGTAAATTTATTTCATTGTTATTCATAAAATTATAGTTCTTTTCTTTGAGCTTAATGTAATGTATTAATGGTGTTTCATTTCTCCACATTGATCTTACTTTAGTTTGCACAAACTTCTTATATTAATCACAACTGGTATTTAGGCCAGTTCTTTTGCATCAAAACTTAAATCTGTTGTGCCAGCCAGGAGCTAAGCACCAGCAAGAGCTTGTTCATAATTATTATTAATTATTGATTGTCAGAGGGTAAAGATCACACTTTCTCAGAGGGTAACAGTACTAATGATACAGTACTCGTGAGTAGATAGTCTCTGCTGTGTACTGTTGAGAAAGTTTATAAAATTCTCGTGCTTAGAGAATTGGCAAAGTAAGCCATCATAAAGTAAAACTTACTACTTGGTTTCACAAGTCAATTCCTTGTCTTTAGTTTCAATTAATATCAGCATTTAATTCTTAAATTTCATATCCCCCCCCGTGACATCTGGCGACCTCATTCCAGGATATTAACTCCTAGCTCAAAAGTCATTAATGAAATAATACTCACTCACTGACATCTAGGCATTTGTTATCATTAAAGACTATAGGCACTATACTCGGTTCCACGGAGTCTGACGCACTGATTTTGCCAGCCGAGGACAGGTGGATCTGGTAACACTGCGCGACGTACTCGGGCGGTGATTGGTGGATTTCCGTTGTGTTTGAAGGTGCTCCAAAGTGACTTTGTATTTCAACCAAGGCCCTCTGTGATTTGTAAGATACCGGATTATATAGATACAAATTAAAGCAATGATATCTTTAATGATAAATATGTGCCTTTTAAATTACTAGAGTTAAACCTGAACGACAATGATAACAAAAGGTAAGTAAAGTCGCGACTGGATGCATACGGACAAGTCAGCGACTGATTTAAATTCATTTAATTATGTTTGATTTCGTTTATACTGCACGCGGTTTTATTATAGCAGCATATTTCAACTATTATTTTCTCATGGAGTTTGCTTTTATCTTACTTTCCTTTCTTCCACCATTAAAAAAAATTCGGTTCATTCAATAATGATGTAATCCATTACTTTCCCGGCTCTTTGTCGAGGGGGCAGAGATACATGCTTGAGGATGCACTGTGACCAGGGATAGGGTGTCCGTCTGTATGTCTGTCTCTTATGATACGAAAATGTTAGGGAAAATCAAACACCAAACTTATTCATGTAAGAAATAATTCTACTGAATCTGACTGGGAATATAAACAAATGCAGATTTTTAAAGGTACTGTTGCCTATGAAGGTAATGAAAATATGTACGTACACTATATATACTGAGAATGGAATAGCATGTATTGGCCCCAGTGAGGTGTGTGTGTGTGTGTGTGTGTGTGTGTGTGTGTGTGTGTGTGTGTCCTTACACAAATCATAATTATAAAAAGCTAAGCTAAGCGTATCTAGGGTCAGGTTGTGTATTAGCAGATGAGGTAATGAAGGGCATGGTGAAGACTGTAGACTGTGACACTGTGTAGTAGTGGTGGGAAAAACATTCAAGCCTTCACAGGACCTCGGGACCACCTTGCTATGAACGTCTGAATTCCCGCCACAGTCGCTGACTTGTCCGCATGCGTCCAGTCGCGACTTTACTTACTTTTGTAATCATTGTCGTTCTGATTTATCTCTAGTAATTTAAAAGGCACATATTTATCATTAAAGATATCATTGCTTTATTTTGTATCTGTATAATCCGGTATCTTACAAATCACAGAGGGCCTTGGTTGAAATACAAAGTCACTTTGGAGCACCTTCAAACACAACGGAAATCCACCAATCACCGCCCGAGTACGTCGCGCAGTGTTACCAGATCCACCTGTTCTCGGCTGGCAAAATCAGTGCGTCAGACTCCGTGGAACCGAGTTATAGTCACTGATTCAGTAGTCCCCCTGCAACAGTGAATCCTACCAGTATAGTTAGATAAGACTAGTCGCAATTCACTAGTCCCCCTGTGACAGTGAATCCTACCAGTTTAACTAGATAAGACTAGTTATAGTTCACTACTCCCCCTGCGACAAAGAATCTTACTAGTTTAACTAGATAAGACTACTCACAGTTCACTAGTCCCCTTGCAAAAGTGAATCTTACCAGTTTAACTAGATTAGTCCCGATTCACTAGTCCCACTGTGAGTGAATCCTACCATTTTAGCGAGATATAACGAGTAACAATTCGCTAGTCCTCCTGCGACAGTGAATCCTTCTCCACAGGAGATGAAACGAGTCACAATTCACTAGTCCCCCTGCGACAGTGAATCCTCCTCAACAGGAGATAAAACGAGTCACGATTTACTAATCCCCCTGCGACAATGAACCCTTCTCTACAGGAGATAAGACTGGTCACCACTAGCCTGTGCCTATATTCTTTACATATTGATTATTAGCATTTCTCTGCAAAACTACAGCCAAAGCTCAGTCTTTAGTCCATTCAGCCTTAGTTGAGTTAGCATCATGGCTACTAATATATATGTACAGGAAGCCAAAGGTATGGGGCTTACTGATCCCAAGGAAAGTAAAAACTATGTGGCTCTCACGGTACACTAATGAACAGCAACGTGACAGTGATGCCCGTGAAGGGCATAATATTCAGCGTGAGGAACGCGAGAGAGAACGTGAACACGAGCGAGAGCAACGTGAACATGAGTGTACCAAGTGCAAGGCATGTGAGAAACATGAACTTGAGATGCTGAAGCTCAAGCGAGACTCCTTGGCTTCAGGCACATCTGGTGTGGCCTACCTGAGTTCCACAAGTGCTCTCGCTGCACATGTTCTCCAACCCCATGCCTCAAGCTTCCTTTATACAAGGAAGGCGAGTGAATCGAGCCATTCATAGATCATTTCAAAGACATGGCGCAGCTGTACCATCTGGATGAGGCAGCTAAATGACTCCAGTTTCTTAGCTTGTATCAGGGCCATGTCTTCGATGTTCTCCAAAGAATTCGTGGAGACAATTTCACGTATGAGATGATGAAGGCTGCACTCATCAAAGCATACGGTCTCAAAGTTGACGATGCCAGGAGTCAGTTCATGAGGGCGCGCCTCCAAGAAAAGGAGACTGCTGTTAAGTTCCTCGACCATCTCACTGCTTACTTAGATGAGTGGATGGAGAAAGATGAAACTCCTCACACGCGAGAGGGGATAATCGACCTCATACAGCTACAGAAGTCATGGCCCGCTGAGCTTATGGTTCAGCTTAAGATCTGCCAGGTAAGGGATGCCAGCCAAATGGCTGGAAATTGCTGTACACGGAGACGCTGCTCTCTACCCTGGGCACAACCGAATCTACTCTCGTGGTGGTTTGAAGCTGACTGACTGAAGTAAGCAAGCTGGGGCACAAAGCACGAGAGATGAGCGTTGCTCAACTTATCGGTCTAGGCGCAATGTGAAAACGACAACTACACAAAAATTTTCGCTCAGTGAAACACACTGTCTATACAGAGAGACAGTCACTTATGAAACAATGACAAGGGTTTTGAGAATCATTACGATCTTAATACAGAAGCGAGGTAGGAATAATTTATGCATTTCAATGAAATTCAGACGTTCCCTTATACAATACTAATATAATGTCATGAAATAATTTGACATTATGCTCCATCAAAATTAAATCTTTTATAGAAAATTTAACAGTAAGTGATAATTATCTCCTAACTCAGTCACACAAGATTCACACTGTGGTGTGTGTATTATCCTGCTACAGAAGAAAATCACTGTCGCCAATGAGAGTAAAATTCTCATATTTACGTTCATTGAAGCGTGCTTGAGGTAAAATCTCCATGGCAACGGTGACAAATCCTGTACTCAGGTCAAACTGAGCGAAAAATTCGCTACATTTACATTAACAACTAATTGTTAAGTAGCTTGGTTTAGTTGTGACAGTTGTTGTGTAACTGAACCTATGTGTAAAACGATATAATACAAACTAATAGTAAATGGAGATGACGAGACAGAAGAGAAGCGGCAGCAGCATGTAGCAGAGATGATCAGCTGATCTGCATGACAAAACTGCTACACCCACCACCTGCACCTGCATAATCAATCAATGTGGACCGGTGTTGCCCGGGTCAAAAAGGTGAACACTAATCCCATTTGTTCTAGTTCAATCATTCTCTCTATTCCGGAAAGACCATGTACAGTCATAAGAAAAACTATCGTTATCCTTCAGAGCTATGCACTATGACACAAAGACGAAGAGTTGTGGAATGATGGGACAGGAAAGTTTTTACTTCAAACCCGTCAGTGTCGGTTACGTGAGACAGATATTAGAATTTGTGCTAGAGGTAATAAAAACTAATTAGATCGTTTGGCCTCTGTGCATAGAAACAGTACACTTTATTATCCTGCACCGAATTCATTAAATAAAAGTATAACCGAATGGTCTGAAGTCGGCAACACACATGCAATGAGTATGTGCAACCATGCCAGACGTATGATAGTACTTCAGCCAATACAAGCCAAGTAAGTAAATTTCAGTGTAATAATGATGTGCATTGCTTTCTGTATATAACAAATGTTGAATAGAAGGAAAATAATAATACATGTTCAGTCTCATTGCTTTAATATTTTGTATACCCACTCCCTGCTTCCAAAACAGCCTTTAGACGTCTGAAGCATCCATCTGAAGCATTTAACCACTCATCTAAAGCAAACAAATGAACTTATGCACCCCTGCTAGACTATCATTAAAAGAAAAAAACCGTCGATGTCTGTAGATTAAATACCCTCCACAACAATTTCTTTGTTGTATTCTATAGGTAATAAGTGTTGAATAGTAGGAAAATAATAAACGTGGTGTTTCATTATTAATCCCTGGTGGGGCGCTCAGGGTAACGCAAATATGTCCTATATATTTCCCTGCCATATTGCTCATTCTTGCTCATTATTCCAACTCCTGTAATGGGACTGTGATATGGCAACACAAGATAGGGGAGGCGCGAACAGCAAGGACCCGCCTACATAGCCCAGCTAATGTTCGTTTAGCATCGAACATTCCTTAGGTAACGATACCTTTTCTTATGACTACCTTTTATGCATTTCAAGGGGGATTATAAGAGGGCCAGGAACATTCTATTTCAGCCTTTGTAGACTAAAGCACAGTATTTGTGACCTCAAATGACCTCCAACTGGTGACCTTAAATGATCCTGGAGGTCAACCTCACAACCTGTGTCCAAACTGGAGGTCATGTGGGTCTCCATGCCCAAAATTGGGCTACTAGTCCAGTCATTTGAGTGTGCATTACTGGTGCCCTCAAATGACCTTGGAGGTCAACCTCACATAGCCTATGTCCGAACTGGAGGTCATGTGAGTCTCCATGCCAAAAACTGGGTTGCTGGGTCCAGTTGTTTGAGTGTGTATTACCGGCGACCTCAAATGAACTCCGACCAGTGATGTCAAATGACCTCAGAGGCCAACCTGACATTGCCAGTATCCGACCTGGAGGTCATGTGAGTCTCCATGCCGAAAATTGGGCTGCAGGGATACTTGGCATTGCCTGGAACAAAAAGGCGAACACTACCGGTGACCTCAAATGACACAGAGCTGAATTTTGATGCCCCTTAACCCATCCTTGGGTTACCCTGATTCAGAATAAATATGGGTCTGGGGAGGTCTCTGGTCCTTGGTTTAGGCGTGATTGAAGGGCAAACAAACAAACAAACAATGCAGCTTATATATATATATATATATATATATATATATATATATATATATATATCAGTCATTTCCTGTGGCATCCCATGTGATGCATAGGGCCTCGATGAACTCTCTCCACCAATATTTGTCTCTTGCCATCTCCTTCAGGTCCCACCAACACTCCTCTCCTGCTTCTCTTTTTATTGTTGTCAGTCAGGTTTCCCTCGGCCTACCTCTGCCTCTTCTTCCTCTAGCAGTCCACTCTGGCACATCCTGTATTAAACTGTCTTCTTTCATATATATGTGCCCCAGCCATTTCCAGCAAGTCAGTGTCACATACTCATCAACTAGTTCCACTCTTGTAATGTCCCTTACTCTTTTATTTGTAACTCTGTCTTGCCACTTTATCCCAAGAATCCTTCTCAGTATTTTATTCTCAAATCTTAATACTTTCTGATCTGTTGCAGTTGTACTAACCATGGACTTGTAAATTTTTACTTTAGTATGTACCAAAAGCATACTATTATTCCAAACAGATTTCAACATTCCAACAGCTCGCCAAGCCTGTCTAATCCTCTCCTCAGTTTCAATGTTTAATGATCCATTAAATGATACAATCGTTCCCAGATATTGAAAATTTTCTACATTCACCACATTATTCCCAATTACACAGTCGATTTGGTTCTCCACGTTCATATTAATAATTTCTGTCTTTCCACAGTTTATTACCAATCCCACTTTTTCTCCTTCCTCCGTCAGACAATCAAGCACCCTCTGCATCTCGTAACTACTTCGGAAAATCAGTACAATATCATCAGCATAGTCCAAATCCATCAGCCTCTTATTTTCTTTTCAGTTAATTCCTGCACCTGTTCTCCTTACAGCCTTTCTCATAACATAATTCATAACCAAAACAAACAGCAAAGGCAAAAGAATTCCTCCTTGAATCACTCCTGACCTAACTTCAAATGGATCACTCAAAGAACCACCCACCATTACCTTCATGCAGGCTGCTAATAATATTTAAAAACTTTTCTGGCATACCATAGAATCTCATACTTTTCAACATAGCTCCACGTGAAACACTATCAAACGCCTTTTCAGAATCCACAAAACGCATATTAAGTGGCATTTTCATCTCATTAGCTTGTTGCATTAGATGCCTTACAATAAAAATCTGATCATTACAACCTCGACCCTTTCTAAATCCCGCTTGTTCTTCTCTTAAAATTTTAATAATTATATCTATCTATCTATTGCCAGAAGCCTCAATCCCTTTCGGGGTGGCCACAAACAAATCGCCTCCACATCGCCCTGTCCCCCGCCATTTCACTGCCCTGCTCCCAACTCACACCCCTCTCTCTCATATACCTCTCCACCCCATCCCTCCATCTCATCCTTGGCCTCCCCCTCCCCCTCCCCCTTCCCCCCTCCACCTCACTCACATGCACTCTCTTTGTCAGTCTTTCACCCTCCATCCTCTCCACATGGCCAAACCACCTTAGTGTATTCCTCCTAACGCTTCCTATCACATCCACATCCGCACCACAACGCTCCTTTATATCTTCATTTGTCAGCCTGTCTCTCCATGTGACTCCACAGGCTCCTCTTAAATAACTCATTTCCACTGCTCTCACTCTTGACCTGTGTCCTTCCAGCAATGTCCAAGCTTCACTTCCATACGTTAGAGTTGGTATCACAATACTGTCATGTAGTAACTTTTTCACTTCCATGCTCACTTCCCTGCTTCTTATCACTACTTTCAAGGAACCAACAACCTTTCTTCCCTGCTGTACCCTTTCAAGCACTTCACCCTCCAAACCTCCATCCTTACTCATCACACTACCAAGTACTTAAACGTACTCACATTTTTCAATTCCTCACCATCCAACCTCGCTGTACATTCACTGACTTCACCTCTCTCAAAGACCATCACTTTACTCTTCACTACATTCACCTTTAGATTCCGTTTCTTACACACTCTTCCAAACTCATCCACCAAGCTTTGCAGCTCTCCTTCGTCTTCATTCAACTACACAGTATCATCTGCAAACAACAGTACAGGGAGTTTCCAAACACTGCCCTCTCTCACCAGGGCCACTCCAGCATCCACTACCCTACCTTGTACCTCTTTTATTACCCCATCCATGTACAGATTGAATAACCATGGAGACTTGACACATCCCTGTTTCAACCCAACCTTCAAAGAGAAAAATTCACTTAGTTCACTATCCACACTCACTGCAGCCTTAGCACCCTCATACCGGTACATGCTCTTCACAGCATTCAACAACTTCCCATCTGCTCCATATATTCTTAATACTTTCCACAATCCTTGTCTATCCACCCTGTCATATGCTTTCTCCAAATACATGAAAGCCGCAAACAACTTCTTTCCCTTCTGTAGAAACTTTTCCACTAAAGATCTAAGAATGAATATCTGATCTACACAACCTCTTCCCTTCCTAAAGCCTTCCTGTTCTTCTCCAACAAATTCTTCTGTTATTTCCATAACTCTGTCAATAAGTATCGTACCATACACTTTTCCTATTATACTAAGAAGACAAATGCCCCTATGATTACCATACACTTCTTTTTCCCCTTTTCCTTTGTACAAGAGAATAATTATACCTGACTTCCAGTCCTCCAGGACTCTACCTTCTTCCCAGGCCAATCTGCACATTTTCCACATCCATTCTACTACTATCTCTCCCCCATGCTTCAGCATTTCACTACACACTCCATCAATTCCTGGGGCTTTCCCCAATTTAACTTTCTTCATTGCTTCCACAACTTCTGTCATACTGATTTCTTCCTGTCTTCTCACCTCCCACCGTCTCCCGTGTGGTCTAGTAGCTAATGTAATCACAAGCAGTATCCATATCAGTACCAAGATATCGATATTTCCAATACCAACCGTTTATCTGCAGTATAGCAGTCTCCATTATCATGACTTATAATTATAGGATCACTGAATGAGGACAAAATAACATTGTCTCATTTAATGCTAGGGAAACCAAATACAGTAATCACTCCAATATCCGGATCAATAGAGCCATCGGTAGGTTCGGATATTGGTTTTGTCCGGATATTGGGCCCCAGCTTATGGACTTGTACTTACGGACCCTAACACAGAGAAACACCTATACAACTCCCTCCGGACATGCATAGCACCTATTTAACACCCAAATCACACCAATAAGGCACATAAATGACTGAAATAAATGCAATAGACACATAAAATGTGGGTTTAGAAGTATGTTCATACATTAATAAACATTCTGGTACTTATGGACTCTAACCGAACCTAACCTAACCGAACCTAACCGAACTCTGAAAAACACATTCCTACTGCACATGCATGAGGTAAGTTTAGTATGGAAAGAAGTACAGTATGACACTTTCTGGTAAGTATAGTATGGGAAAAAATACAATATGAAACATTCTGGTAAATATAGTATGGAAAATAGTACAACATGAAACATTTTGGCTACTTACAGCAAGTCCCTGGCCACCTCGATGAATAACCGCCTCCTCTCGGACTCTGACAGTAAGAACGATTTCCTGAAGCACTTGCACTGCACTCTTCCTGAAGTCTTGCACTGAACTTAGTCACTAACACACAGAAGTCCGTTCTTTTCACAGTGTTCACTTTAGTCCAAATAATGTTCCATTAAATTTAAGTGTTGCACATTAACTTTTCCCAAGCCATGGCGAAGAGCGTAGGTCTTGTCGCGGTGAGAGACAGGCGGGAAGTGGGGAGGATGCAGCGGCGCTCTATCGGACGTCGGAGGAATGACGAACCAAAACAATGCTCTCACGCGGCGCGCGCGGCAAGTTCAAATTACGGACGGCAAAAAATCGATTTTTTTTCCAATTTTTTTGGATTTTCGGACCATTTTGGGAATGTTTGATCCCAGGACGATAAGGTTCGGTTAGTGGGGATGTTCGGTTATTGGGCGTCCGGATATTAGAGGGATTACTGTATGTACGGTTTACGAATAGAGATATGGCCTGATTCTTATATTACCTTCAATGCTACTAATATTCCTGTCTCTAAAAGTAATGAAATTCTCGGTGTTTCACTGAACAGAGCCCTCAGCTGGACCTCTCATGTTAGATCGCTTGCTTTCTGCTTCAAAGAAACTTGGCTTATTGTACAGAGATCGTAACTTCTTCACTAGCTATAATTTACAAGTCAAGTGTGTGTCACGGGGGGATGTGAATTTAAGAATTAATAAATTGCTTAGATGTTGCTTGAAAATATGGACAATGAATTGACTTGTGAAAATCAAGCAGTAAGTTTTACTTTATGTGGCTTATTTCGCCGATTCTCTAAGGACGAGAATTTATAAACTTTCTCAACAGTACACAGCAGAGACTAATTACTCATGAGTGCTGTTTGTAGTACTGTTAGTCTCTCGAGAAAGTGACTCCACCCCTGACAATCAATAACTAATGCTAATACAGTACAATCCCAGTTAACCGGGTGGCTTGGGGAATTTACCTTCCCGGTTACAGATTTTTCCCGTATTTCTGATTTTCAAGTCAAATCTATACAAAGGCTATCACAGCAGTAAATACAGTTCAGGTACTCACCAGTCACATTAGGGGTTACACTAAGAGATTCCGCCTGAAAAACTGCCTTGTAAACACACACCATGGTCATAACGCACGTGTGCAATGTCTAGCAACTAGCAGTACTGCAAATTACACCAGTCCATTGTTTACCGAATTACTGTATTCATTATATGTACTGTACTCATAAAAATTGAAAAATAAAATATAGAAATAAAAGCTTGAACATTTATTAGTGAACTGATGATGTGTTAAGACTGCACTGTAGAATTATCACAACACCTGTGCCCCCACGTGAGTTTGTTTACGTTTCCGACTGTTCTTCTTCTTCCCTACCTGACCTCCATCACTCCACCCCTCACCCGCCACTCAGCTGTTTTGCAGAAAATAAAATAAATGATGTACGTATGAAATGCAGGCATATTATTTATTTATTTTTCTTCCAACAAAGTAAACTTTCATTTTTTATTAACATTTATATTCAGCCATTAGTGTTTTATAATGTTTGCCTTTTTCAAGTCTGTTGCATATGTCCAGCTTCTGTTTCAAAGTAAGCACGATACGCTTACGTTTAGTTTGCACTTTAGGCATTTTGGAGTGTACAAATTACCGTCTATCAGAGGAAGACAATAGTAAGAGACCTTGTTTACTGTCTGGTGGCAAAACGCAGACTGGTGATTTTTGGAAGGTGTGGAGGATGACTGAATTCAAGTAGGGGAAAGAGGGGGAGAGGAGGGGTGGTTAAGAGGATTTGCTAGGGATTTACATCAGCCGGAAATGCCTCCACCTCGCTTTGTCTGACTTCCCCCAGCCTCGTGTGACACTATCAAACGGCGGTTTGGCGGTCCATTCAAATTGGCGCACAGTTATAACTTACTGACATTTTTACCAGCCCTTGAATTTTCCCGTTGTTCTGAGTATTCCGTTTGTCTGGATACCGGATTGCTGGGATTGTACTGTAATAATAAACAGGTTCTTGCCGGTGCATTAACTCCTGGCTGGCACAACGGATTTAAGCTTAACACAAAAGACCTGGCCTGAGTACCAGTTATGAATAATGCAAAGCATTTGTGCAAACTAGGAGTGGCAACTAAAATAAGCTTAATGTGGAGAAATAAAACACGAGTTTAACTACATTAAGCTCAAAGAAAAAGAACTGTAAATTTATTAATTACAATGAAATAAATTTGTTACATGAATCTCAAAATGAATCCAAAATAACAAGACTACACTCACTCGTTCATTCAAAAGCTAAACACACTTAAACCTAGGAAAACGAAAAGAAATACTGGTCAGTGGAGGGGAGCCGAGTGGAAAGAACTGGGCGTCTGTGCAGAACAGACGCTGCAATATGCTAAACCCTCTTCACCAATTCACCGTCTAGGTGGAGATTTCAGGAACTCTCTGTACAATGGCAGCTCTGCTCCATGCTAGGCACAACGATCCTAGTCTCATGACAATCCAAACCTGACTAACCTCAAATTATGAAAGGGGGTGAGCGATGGCCGTATTCGCCGGAAATAGGCGTGGGCTAAGTCAACGGTCAACGAAAGTGAGCAATATATGCTCACAATAAATCACTCAGTGAAGGCACTAGCGTCGTGCATACGAATGATCACCTGTGAAATAGTGAGAAATGTTCTGAAAACCATCCCAGTCGAGCGAATACGAGGACGATTGAACTGAGTGATGCGCAGTGGGAATTCCACTAGAATTCGTGGTTTTCTCATTGATGTAAAATGTCACGAATTTATAAATACGCTCGCGCGAATTCGTGACAGTGTGCTCTCAGCTGGAATATTACTCACCCTTGTGGAGTGGATGTGGAGAGGTCGCACTACAACAACTAGACAAAATTCAGACCAAAGCTGTCAAAATTATTAATAACCTTACTATTACATCCCTGACTGCCGTGGAGAGAGCTCCAACATACTTGATCTCTTCCTTACAACTAATGCTTCTGCTTACACTGTTAATCTTTCCTCTCTGTTGGGCTACTCCAATCATAACCTTATTACCTTGACCTGTCCTATCGCTCCGGTATGGCCTGTGGAACCTTCAAAGAAATGTCGACTGTGGCACTTTGGAGCTGCGGATTGGGAGGCCCTCAGGCAGTACTTCTATGATTTTCTCTGAAGTGATTATTGCTTCCATGCCCAGGAGCCATCTGAGTGTGCACTGTGCATTACGGAGGTTATTCTCCTGGGCATGGAAGCATACATTCCCTTTTCATATCCTTTGACTAATGCAAGAAAGCCTTGGTTTAGTCACGCTTGTTCTGATGCTGTCCACAACAAGGAGCTGGCTTATGAAAGGTACCAGAGCCACCCCACCCCTGAATCACATCTTGTTTATGTTTGTGCCTGGAATTGTGCTAAGTCTGTTCTTCACTCTGCTAAAAATAATTTCGTCCGTACTAAATGCTCCCAACTCTCCAACTCGAATTCTTCCTGCTCCTTCTGGCACTTTACCAAAAACCTTTCTAACAACTTTACAGTACTTCATCATCCTTCCCTCCTCTTTTCTATTCTGATGGCTCTGTAGCTATTTCTTCTACTGATAAAGCAGATCTCTTTGCTCAGACTTTTTCCTCCAATTCCACCGTAGATGATTCCAGTGCCGTTCCTCCATCACTTCCCCCCTCTGACTTCCTCATAGCTGACATTAAAATTTCTTCAGCTGATGTATTTTCTGCCATCACTGGCCTTAATACTAACAAGGCATATGGGCCTGATGGAGTCCCTCCTGTTCTCCTCAAGAACTGTGCTTCTGTGCGTACACCCTTCCTAGGTAAACTCTTTTGCCTTTGTCTGTCAACTTGTACCTTTCCTTCTTGCTGGAAGTTTGCTCTCATTCAGCCAGTCCCAAAGAAAGTTGACCATTCCCAACCCTCTAACTATCATCCAATTGCTTTAACATCTATCTATCTATCTATTGCCAGACGCCTCAATCCCGTTTGGGGTGGCCACAAACAAATCGCCTCCAAGTCGCCCTGTCCCCCGCCATTTCACTGCCCTGCTCCCAACTCACACCCCCCTCTCTCATATACCTCTCCGCCCCATCCCTCCATCTCATCCTCGGCCTCCCCCTCCCTCTTCCCCCGTCCACCTCACTCACATACACTCTCTTCGTCAGTCTTTCACCCTCCTTCCTCTCCACGTGGCCAAACCACCTCAGTGTGTTCCTCATAACGCTTCCTATCACATCCACATCAACACCACAACGCTTCTTTATATCCTCATTTGTCAGCCTGTCTCTCCATGTGACTCCACAGGCACCTCTTAAATAACTCATTTCCACTGCTCTCACTCTTGACTTGTGTCCTTCCAACTACGTCCAAGCTTCACTTCCGTACGTTAGAGTTGGTATCACAATACTGTCATGTAGTAACTTTTTCACTTTCATCCTCACTTCCCTGTTTCTTATCACTGCTTTCAAAGAACCAGCAACCTTTCTTCCCTGCTGTACCCTTTCAAGCACTTCACCCTCCAAACCTCCATCCTTACTCATCATGCTACCCAAGTACTTAAACGTACTCACATTTTCCAATTCCTCACCATCCAACCTCGCTATACATTCACTGACTTCACCTCTCTCAAAGACCATCACTTTACTCTTCCCTACATTCACCTTTAGATTCCGTTTCTTACACACTCTCTCAAACTCATCCACCAAGCCTTGCAGCTCCCCTTCGTCTTCACTCAAGAACACAGTATCATCTGCAAACAACAGTACAGGGAGTTTCCAAACACTATCCTCTCTCACCAGGGCCACTCCAACATCCACTACCCAACCTTGTACCTCTTTTATTACCCCATCCAACAACCATTGAACAACCATGGAGACATGACACATCCCTGTTTCAAACCAACTTTCAAAGAGAAAAATTCACTTAGTTCACCATCCACACGCACTGCAGCCTTCGCACCATCGTACATACTCTTCACAGCATTCAACAACTTCCCATCTACTCCATATATTCTTAACACTTTCCACAATCCTTGTCTATCCACCCTGTCATATGCTTTCTCCAAATCCATGAAAGCCGCAAACAACTTCTTTCCCTTCTCTAGAAAGTTTTCCACTAAAGATCTAAGAATGAATATCTGATCTACACAACCTCTTCCCTTCCTAAAGCCTCCGTGTTCTTCTCCAACTAATTTCTCTGTTCTTTCTCTAACTCTGTCAATAAGTATCCTACCATACACTTTTCCTATTATACTAAGAAGACAAATGCCCCTATGATTACCACACACTTCTTTTTCCCCTTTTCCTTTGTACAAGGGAATAATTATACCTGACTTCCAATCCTCCAGGACTGTACCTTCTTCCCAGGCCAATCTGCACATCTTCCACATCCATTCTACTACTATCTCTCCCCCATGCTTCAGCATTTCACCACACACTCCATCAATTCCTGGGGCTTTCCCTGATTTAACTTTCTTCATTGCTTCCACAACTTCTATCCTACTGATTTCTTCCTGTCTTCTCACCTCCCTCCTTCTCCCAGCCATTCCCCAGCCACTTATACTCGCATTACTTCCATCCTCTACGTTCAACAATTCCTTAAAGTGTTCTCTCCATCTGCTCGCTTTTTCTCCCTTCTCCACTAGTAATTTACCATTTTTATCTTTCACTCCCCTGCTAAGTTCGCTTCCACCCTGTCTTACTTTTTTCACCTCTCGCCAGAACATTTTCTTACAGTCCCTCCACTTTACACTCAAATTCCTTCCAAATTCCTCATCCACTCTCTTCTTACTCTCTCTTACTAATCTTTTCACCTCTCTCTTTCTTTCTACATATAACTCTCTCTTCCGCCTCTCAACTTCTTCCACGCCCCTATTTCTCATCCATTCATTGTATGCTTTCTTCTTTTGTGCCACAGCCTGTTTCACCTCTTCAGTCCACCACGCTGTTCCTTGCACCCCCCTCCATCTTCTCTTCCTTCCACACACCACATCACATGCTGCACATATATCCTCTGTAAATATCCTACACACACCTTCCACGTCTTCCATCTGCTCCAAATCATATTTGCCCAATCGTTCCTCCACTTCTCTCTTATTCTCTAACTTTTTCTCATCCTCTTGTAACCTTTCCACTTTCCTTGCAGCTACTCCTTCCTCTCGTCTTTCCCTTCTTTTATTCCTCCATCTTACTTGAATTTTAATTCTGGCCACCACCAAGTAGTATTCAGAAAGCCCACTCCCCCAACCTCTATAAACTCTTGCATCCATTACACATCCTTTCATCCACACACACATAATCAATCATTGCCTTCCTTTCATTCAGTTCACCACCCACCCTTCTCATCACTTGCCATGTATACCTGTGGATCATTTTATCCTTAAGAGGGTATTGGCTATCACCAACCCCCTCCCAGCACAAATGTCCACTAACGCACTCCTATTCTCATCTATCTCAGCAGGCACACCCCACTCACCGACTATTCCATCCACCTTCACATTCCCAACTTTACCATTCATATCACCAATCAAAAACACTCTCTCATTCCTTCCAAACTTTTCCATGCACACTTCTACCTTTGTTCAGAACTCTTCTCTCACTCTTCTAGCACGATCTTGTGTTGGCGCATACACACACAGAATCGCCCACATTTGTATTCCAACTTTCAACTTTACCCACACAATCCTTGACCCAACTGATCCATACTGTCTTATGCTCCTCTTCCATCTTTTACTCACAACTATACGTACTCCTTCCTTTGCCCTCTCATTCTCACCTACTTCTGCACATATACCCCATCCATACTCCCATTCTCTCACACTTTCTCCTCTCCATTTTGTTTCAGTTATTCCACATACATCCACTTTCGCACCCTCAAGCACCTGGACAATCTCTCTCTCTCTTTCACCTCATCATTCGCTCCCTTTACATTCCAAGTTCCAATTACCATGTCCTTTGTCCGGTCCTTGGTCGTCATCATTTGGTCAGTCCTTGTCCGAGGCTTGTTGTTTGTTTTTTTAGTTAGTTGTTTTCCGGGGAGGAGCACTAACCCTCCGCCAACCCTTTTAGTCGCCTTTTACGACAAGCAGGGATACTGGGGGAGTATTCTTGAAAAAAAACCCCTACCCCCAGGGGGTCCCTCCTGTTCTCCTTAAGAACTGTGCTTCTGTGAGTACACCCTGCCTAGGTAAACTCTTTTGCCTTTGTCTGTCAACTTGTACCTTTCCTTCTTGCTGGAAGTTTGCTCTCATTCAGCCAATCCCAAAGAAGGTTAACCATTCCCAACCCTCTAACTATCGTCCAATTGCTTTAACATCCTGTCTCAAAAGTTTTCGAGTCAATTCTTAACACAAAAATTTTAAAGCATCTTTCCTATCACAACTTTCTTTCTGATCATCAATATGGGTTCAGTCAGGGACACTCCACTGGCGATCTTCTCACCTACCTTTCAGACTCCTGGTCATCCTCCTTTTGGGACTTTGGCAAAAGCTTTGCAATTGCACTTGACATCTGAAAGGCTTTCGATTGAATCTGGCATAAATCTTTAATTTCCAAATTGCCCTCTTACAGTTTCTGTCCTATCTGTGCCTTCATCTCTAACTTCCTTTCTGGTCGTTCTATAGCTGCTGTTGTAGACGGCCATCGTTTTTCTCCTAGATCTATCAACAGTGGTTTTCCTCAGGGTTCTGTCTTATCACCAACTCTCTTCCTTTTATTTTGCAATGACCTTAAAGTTGTACATCTAACCCTATCCACTCATACGCTGATGATTTCACCCTTCACTTTTTCCATTCGGTTCCCGCAACATCCATCTCAGCAGTTACTTCAGCAAACAAGGGATGAGGCTATGGCACATCTAATGTCTGACTTGGCTTTTATCTCTGACTGAGGTAAAAAAATCTTGTTTTTAATGCATCAAAAATTAAGCTTTTACATCTATCAACCTGACACAATCTTCCACAGGAGTACCCACTAATGTTTAATAATATCCAGCTCAATCCTGCATCATCCTTGAACATACTTGGGGTTTCATTAACTCAGGACTTGAAAAGATCATATTGCATCTCATGTAAAATCTGCTTCCAGGTGATTAGGTGTGCTAAGCCGATTCTGTACCTTCTTTACCCCTGCACAATTGATGACTTTATACACGGGTTTTATTCGCACCTGTGTGAAGTACAACTCTCATGTGTGAGGAGGCTCCCCCCATACAGCTCTTCTCAATAGGGTGGAGTCAAAGGCTTTTCATCTCATCAACTCTCCTCCTCTTACTGGCTCCCACCTCTGTCTTTTTGCCACACTGTTGCATCTTTATCTCTTTTCTATTGCTACTTCAATGGTCACTGCTCCTCTGAACTGTCTGCTTGCATCCCTTCACCTCTGTGACGTGTCTAGCAACAAACTCTCATCCCTTTTCTGTCCAACTCTCTAATGCAAGAGTTAGCTGTTACTCCCAGTCCTTCATTTATGCAACAAGTCAATTCTGGAACTGTCTCCCTCTGTCTGTATTTCTTTCTTCCTATGATCTCCAGTCTTTCAAAGATAGTGTGTCTAGGCATCTCGAAATTAATGGATCTTGAATTTGGCTCTTTTGTATTTTTTTTTTTCTTGGAAGGAACAGTTTGCAGGCTCGTGGCCTTTGGTTCCTTCTTTCTTAAGTAAAAAAAATGGACTATCTCCTCTACAGATAAGAAGGAATGTTGCATATGTTGCATTATTTTACAGATACTTTATGGCAAATGGTCAAATGAAGTTACGCCCATTGAGCCATCTCTCCATGCCTTCCCCTACACTACATGGGCATCTGGTAGTGCTCATGAATGGACTGTCACACTATTGCACTGCAGAACTTCTGCCTATCAGAATTCTTTTAATCCCTGAACTACATCTCTTTGGACCATGCCAAAAGTGGTTTCCCCCCAAACTTGAACCTACAGCTGTTCAAGTCGAACTGTTACAGATTTTTTATGAATGGAGAACATCTGTAATCTGGTGATTAGATTATTATTTTTTTATTCATTTGTTTTTCCTTCCTCTGTTATTAAGAGAGAGAGAAAAAAAATGCTATTGACAGTATCATGACGGCATGGAAGGAGGTGCTGACAAGCACACTGTATAGTGGCCAGAGTGTGTGTACTTTTTCACGGGGTTCCCAGGGGTCGAAAACATCCGTCGAGACATCAACAACCTTTTACACAAACCTGTATATAAGGAGGTTGATGAGGAAGATGTGGAAGATGTTCTGGACTGCGACACCAAGCAGCTGTCCACAGAGGAGCTCACTGAGCTCAGGGAATGAGTGGCGGAGGCACAGGAAGGTCATGAGGTTGGTGGCGAGGACAGGCACCTTCGTTTTCTCAACATTAAAACTTTGAGGGAGTTCCTTGTGATAATGGACAAGGACAATGTATTCATCTGGGTCAAGGATCTGAACTCAGGGAGGAGTGATACGTCAATGCATTGCACTGAACAACACCTGAAGGTGTACAGTGGGTTCCTGGCAGCTAAGAAAAAGGCAGCATGCCAGACCACCATCACCTTCTCCTTTGCTAGCAGCATCGAGGAAGAGCCAGTGCTGTCAATGTGTGGTGTGCAAATGTAACAACCTGCATCACCTGCCTCTGTCACGTCTGCCTCGTCTTCATCACCACCTGGTACACCAATATGCTATGCCGCCGCACTTGAACAATCCTCTTGCTCTCGCTGCTCCACTCTCCATTTGCCACACTGCATCACTTTCCCTTGGTATTACTGCATTGCTATCCTCATCTCCACCTCCTGCTGAGGACCTGGAATGATCATCCAAGCCCTCCATCTGTCCCCCAGCCCTGGGGGGATCCTTGATGATGACTCAGACTGGCCTGGGATAAACTTCAGGTGGGTGGCATAGGTTTGGGGCAGTTTTGATTTCGGGTCGATGTCACCCTCCTTGACCCCTGCTAAGCCCATGTTATATCGACCTCACATACGCTAAATCACTATGCGATAGGGTTTTACATTACACAATTGTATCATATAGCGAGGCATTACAAGAGCATTACACAAAGATATATTAATGTCCACTGTACTGTCCAGGTGGAAAACTTTGGTATGCCATGGGTGTAAAGTCAAGAGTTGAATCAGTGTTCAGTAGGATAATTAATGTGGTAATTCTATGAAAGACGTGAAGTAAGGAAATGTATTGATAATGGGGTGGAACAGTGTGTGTTTAATTGGTATCATCAAATAAAGAGAATATACACACACACACACACACATATATATATATATATATATATATATATATATATATATACTGTATATACTGTATATACATACATATATAAACATGAATATATATATATATATATATATATATATATATATATATATATATATATATATATATATATATATATATATATATATATATATATATATATATATATATATATATATATATATATATATATATATAAAATATATATATATATATATATATATATATATATATATATATATATATAAAACATATATATATATATATATATATATATATATATATATATATGTTTTTATATATATATATATATATATATATATATATATATATATATATATATATATATATATATATATGTATTATATATATATGTATTATATATATAAAATATATATATATATATATATATATATATATATATATATATATATATATATATATATATATATATATATGCAGTACAGTTATTTGCCGGTGAACTTGGCTGCAGTATATGTGAATTTGAAAGAGGGAGATGTGGTAATCCAAGAAGGTGGGTGGACATGGTAGATGAGTAAGTGAAGAATGGAGTATGGAAGTTGATAAAACTAAAGAACTAACCAGGGATCAAATTGGATGAAATAATTAAGAATAAAGAAACACATGACAGAAGTTTAGCATGACTCATGACAGTGAAATGGCTATCTGACTGGCGTGTATGAAGCACTGCTGTAAGAAAAGTAGATGGGGGAACGCTGTTAGAAGTTCGTCCACACTTATGCTTTCTCCTTCTTTGTTTCTGGATCATTCTTCACTCCATCATTAGTTGCGAATATTGTAAGATTATGATGATGATGACGGTGCTGCGATGATGATGATGACGATGATGATGATGAACCTATACTGTTAGATCTGTCACGCCTCTGTGCCTGGAAAGAAGTTAACATCTCCCCTTTTCTCATGGCTATTCAGGTTTTCATAACCACAGAATGCATTTTGTAAAACAAATTATGGCCTGTAAGATACTCTTCACTTGAAACCATGATTGTAATGGAGAATATGGTTAAGATGTTTCTTAAATCATATTGCATCTTCTGAGAACCTGCATGTATCTGTAGTTGTCTTTACACTTCCTCTTTTTTATATATATCATCATCATCATCATTATCATCATCAGCCAATGTAAGTCCACTGCTGAACAAAGGCTTCCCTCAACCTTCCCCATGAATTCAATGACTGGGCCAGTCTCTGCCAGGTTTTGCCTGCAAACTTCTCTATCTCATCCCCACCTCCTATCTGGCCTTTTTCTGCTACACCCACAAGCTCTTAGAGTCCAGTCAGTCAGCCTCTTCCTTCATCGGTTATCCCTTATTCTTGCTGGATGACCTGCCCACTTCCATTTCTGTTCTTTCATAACTTTGACTCTAGTCTTCTCTCTCACCGAAGTTGATCTTTTCCTGTCTCTTAAAAAGATATTCCCAACATTGTCCCGTCCATTGCTCTTTGAGGACGGGTTAGTTGATTTTCCATCGATTTTGTCAGTTTCTAGGTCTCACGACTGTGTCATAGCTGGGATTATACATTCGTTATATACTTTCCGCTCATACCTACTGGCAAGCTACTTTTCTTGGTGTCTCTGTGTTTACTGAATGCTTTCCACCCAATTGTAATGCGTCTTTTTATTCTGTTATCATAATCTTTCATTAGTTTTAGTATTTTTCATTCATTCATTCATTGCCAGATGCCATGTATCCCAAACAGGGTGGCCAAGGGCTTAGAGTTAATTGTTTTACAGGGAGGGGCACTAATCCTCCACCAACCTCACTTGACATGTAGGGAGTTATGCCAACAGCATCTGGTGTTCCCAGGCGGTCACCCATCCAAGTACTAACCAGACCCAACGTTGCTTAATCTTTCATTAGTTTTAGTATTTGCCCCAAGTAATTGTACTCCTTGACTTCTTCAAGTCGATGAGTCCATGGTTGTTCAGTCTGTATCCAGATGGAGTTATAAAAGAGATACAAAGTAGGGCAGTGGAGTAGCCTTAATGAGAGAGGGCAGCGTTTAAAAACTTCCTCTCCTGTTGTTTGCCGATGATATTGTTAGGTGAAGACGAAGGGGAACTTCAAGGCTTGGTGAATGAGTTTGGGAGAGTATGTAGGAAACAGAATCTAGGGAAAAGTAAAGTTGTGGTCTTCAAGAGAAGTGAAGCCACTGAATGCAGAGTGAGGTTGGATATATATATATATATATATATATATATATATATATATATGTGTGTGTGTGTACTGTATATTCATTTCTGGCCATACAGAGAAGGAAAGATGAGAGATTGACTAGGAGCGTACAGGTATATGTGAGTGAGGGATGATGTGGAGAGGTATGTAGGAGGAGGATGTGAGTTGGAGAAAGGGTAGCCTGATGGCAAAGGATAGGGTGACATGGAGGCAATTCATGTGTGGCCACCTCTTCTGGGAGTAAGGTCACCTTTTCTGGGATGAAGGCAAATGGCCATGGTCTTTTTGGGGGGGAAGAGGGTGTAGATATATGGATAGATAGATAGATGTTTTATTGACCACAGCCTACAGTAATGACAGTTTATACAAATACTATCTATCTATCTATTGCCAGACGCCCTAATCCCATACGGGGTGGCCACAAACAAATCCTCTCCATGTCGCCCTGTCCCCAGCGATTTCACTGCCCTGTTTCCAGCTCACACCCCCCTCTCTCATATACCTCTCCACTCCATCCCTCCATCTCATCCTTGGCCTCCCCCTCCCTCTCTCCCCCTCCACCTCATTCACATACACTCTCCTCGTCAGTCTCTTACTCTCCATCCTCTCCACATTGCCAGACCACAGCAGTGTGTTTCTCATAACATTTCCTATCACATCCACATCCACGCTACAACACTCTTTCACATCCTCATTTGTCAGTCTGTCTCTCCATGTGACTCCACAGGCTTCTCTCAAATAACTCATTTACACTGCTATCACTCTTGATTTGTGTCCCTCCAACAAGGTCCAAGCTTCACTTCCATATGTTAGAGTTGGTATCACAATACTGTCATGTAGTAACTTTTTAACTTCCATGCTCACTTCCCTGTTTCTTATCACTGCTTTCAAGGAACCAGCACCCATTCTTCCTTGTTGTACCCTTTCAAGCACTGCACCCTCCAAACTTCCATCCTTACTCATCACACTACCTAAGTACTTAAACGTACGCACATTTTCCATTTCCTCCTCATCCAACCTCACTGTACATTCACTGACTTCACTTCTCTCGAAGATCATAACTTTACTTTTCCCTTCATTCACCTATAGATTCCGTTTTTTACACACTCTCCCAAACTGATCCACCAAGCCTTGCAACTCCCCTTCGTCTTCACATAACAACACAGTAACATCTGCAATCAACAACAGTACAGGGAGTTTCCTAACACTTCCCTCTCTCATTAGAGCCACTCCAACATCCACTTCCCTACCTTGTATCTTTTTTATCACCCCATCCATTTACAAATTGAACAACCATGGAGACATGACACATCCCTGTTTCAACCCAACCTTCAAATAGAAAAATTCACTCAGTTCACTATGAACACGCACCTCAGCCTTAGCATCCTCTTACATACTCTTCACAGCATTCAGCAACTTCCCATGCACTCGATATATTCTTATTACTTTCCACAATCCTTGTCTATCCACCCTGTCATATGCATTCTCCAAATCCATGAAGACCACATACAACTTCTTTCCCTTCTCTAGAAACTTTTCCACTAAAGATCTAAGGATGAATATCTGATCTGCACAACCTCTTCCCATCCTAAAACCTCCCTGTTCTTCTCCAACTAATTCCTCTGTTATTTCCCTAACTCTGTCAATAAGTATCCTACCATATACTTTTCCTATTACACTAAGAAGACAAATGCCCCTATGATTACCATACACTTCTTTTTCCCCTTTCCCTTTGTACAAGGGAATAATTATACCTGACTTCCAATCCTCCAGGACTCTACCTTCCTGCCAGGCCAATCTGCACATCTTCCACATCCATTCCACTACTATCTCTCCCCTATGCTTCAGCATTTTACCACACACTCCATCAATTCCTGGGGCTTTCCCCATTTTCACTTTCTTCAATGCTTCTACAACTTCCACCATACTGATTTCTTCCTGTCTTCTTACCTCCCTTCCTCTCCCAGCCATTCCCCAGCAATTATATTTGCATTCTTTCATTCTCTATGTTTAACAATTCCTTAAAGTGTTCTCTCCATCTGCTCACTTTTTCTCCCTTCTCCACTAGTAATCTGCCATTTTTATCTTTCACTCCCCTACTAACTTCATTGCCACCCTGTCTAACTCTCTACCTCTTTCCAGAACATTTTCTTACAGTCCCTCCACTTTACACTCAGATTCCTTCCAAATTCCTCGTCCACTCTCTTCTTACTCTCTCTTACTAATCTTTTCACCTCTCTCTTCCTTTCGACATAAAACTCTCTCTTCCGTCTCACAACTTCTTCCAAGCCCCTATTCCTCATCCATTCATTATATGATTTTTTTTCTTTTGTGCCACAGCCTATCTCACCTCTTCATTCCAACCATGCTGTTCCTTGCACCCCTCTTCGTCTTCTCTTCATCCCACACACCACCTCACATGCTGCACATATTTCTTCTGTGAATATCTTGCACACACGTTCCACATCCCCTATATGCTCCAATCCATATTTATTCAATCGTTCCTCCACTTCTTATATTCTGCCTACAATACAATAATACAATAATAACACGAGGAAACTGGTGATATTTTTAGGAATACAGCTTCAGTAAATTGAAACTGTAGTCCACACAAAACAATACTTCTTGAAAGCATGATTTACTGTTACACTGGTAAGAGTTTTAGTATATCGTGGAAAATTTTGCAGGCTATGTCATGTGAGAATCTGTCTGAAAATAAGCTTTCTGGAGTACTGAATTGATTGGTTTGTCTCATATTTTGTGTGAGTGTACAGTCCTGTACATGTCTTTTAGTCTGGATAGTTGTCCATAAACACACAAGCGCTTCTTGACCGGAAGGCGGCCACGCCCCCTCCTGTTCTAGTGTCCATTTTCTATCGCCAGTGAGTAAGCCGACACTCGGAAATGTGTAAAGGATATTCTGTGAGATTCATTTACACAGTCTTTGACCTTAAAGATATCATAAACCAAAAATCTTGGAATATCCTTGTAAACTAAACACCTCGGTGAGTTTGACTGGAAGATAGAAAAATGTATGTTTGCCATGACACTGCTTTCATTTACTGGTCTATTTCTAGTTAAATCTCTAATATATTTTCAACTCGAAGTGATGGTACTAATAATAGCAGTCACAGCAAATGACAGTGAATCATCAGTGCGGTTAGTTCTTTCAGTCCACATGTTACAAAAGAATTTTTGTTTAACTAAGTCGGATAGTGATGGGCAACCTCACTCAACATAGGACACCTGGTTTGAAATGGTTCTTGTTACCCCTAATAGTTGTTTTAATGGCCAGTTGTACAATTTTATCACTGGCTTTAAGTCTGCATCATCCTGAGACTCACACCCTGCAGGAGCGATGACATATGTGCTGCATCAAATACCCATTGCTCTACAATAAATGTTACATTATTGTTCTACTTAATAAACTATACAAACTTAAAGTCATGACATATTTTATCCTGCACATGAATTTTGACCGCCGTGGACACTGAACCATCGCAGGTGAAAGATGAGCCCAATTATTCATAACTGGAGCAGTGTTCAATCGTAAAGTCATTCATATGTAATATCTCAGCATTTTCGAGCGTACCCATATAGGGGAGGGCGGTGATGATTCGGCCACTTTTTCGAAAAAAAATCGTAATAAATAAAGTTTAAGAAATTCTTAAAATCTGCTTATTCCAAGAGGAAGCCACATCTTTTGGCTCTTTTGTGTGCTATTGTCAGTTCTTAAACTTACGACATTTCTTGGCAGTAATCCAAACTCTTAAGGTCTCCAAAATGGCCGAACCATCCCTCTTGGTGTGGATGATTCGGCCACTGGCGTTGGATGGTTCGGCCACCATGTGGGATGATTTGGCCACTTGTCTCTGGGGCTCAATTAAAGATTAGATACAGTAGAAAAATTAAGAATCAAATTTTCATCTGTGCTGACATGATTTATTGGATTTATTTTTACCTAAACAATCTCCTTTTAATGAAACAAGTAACAAACAATCTCCTTATAATGAAATTAAATGGCTCTACTCTTGCCTATCTCAGATAAAATAAAACTATAATTTTGTGAAAGAAAATATCCGAGTCAAATGAAAGCCACTTCTCTTACATGCTGTTTACTCTTAACGCATTTTAAATTCAGTGAAACAAAAATCCAAAGTTGTAATACCTTTGCCTTCGCTTAGTGCTTTGTGAAACTGGTTCAGGTAATACTCCAATTATAACGATTCTTGAAACAGAAGCTTCATCAATTTCTGAGGGAAAGTAGAGAGAGAGAGAGAGAGAGAGAGAGAGAGAGAGAGAGAGAGAATATGTAATTTTATAGAAAAAAGGTAAGGGGATGAGTCTGTTATGATGTGGCAGGGGTAAACCAGCTCTGCTGTTGGGCCCTGCTGCGGATGTTACTGAGTGCATTGCGCAGTTGACCCTTGTGCGGTGTGGTGCGGTGAGGACCAGTCCGTTCTCCCCTTTGGGGCAAAGATGCGAATGAGTGGTTGAATGGATGAGTAAATGGGGAGTGTGTCGTCCTGTCTCGGCTACCTCCCTTTCCTTGGGGGAAGCAGCCTAGGTATAAAGATAGATAGACAGATAGAAAAAAATCATCAAATAAAGAAAATAAATCATTAGATAATTATGAGGGATGGTTCGGCCACCTGGCAACCCTGCCGAACCATCCCTCACTTCAAGTGGCCGAATCATCCCCCATGTATAAAGATGTACACATGGCGCCCCGAAACCCAGAGTTCATAAGCTGTTCGAGTGTTATCTACTCTCACGTCACCTATAGACAATAAATGATATTTGCACTATATATGGATAACAACCCTGAAGTATTAATGGAGCTACTGCTTACGTTGGATCACCGAAAAAGTACATAGGGGTCATGAAAAATCATAAAATCTAACCTGACGTTGCTGTTTCCCGGCCAACCAAAACAAAAACACATATACCATCTGTCAGCAAGATCACGCAACTTCATGTGAAATCTCAATGATCTAGGTCCCCTACATTATTCAGGAGGGCCAGTGGCCGAACCATCCTCCTGGCCGAACTATCACTGCGCTCCCCTATAACAAAGACTTTTGCCTTGTCCTGATTAATTTTCATTCCATAATTATGACAATACTGCTGCAGTAATGATATCTTCACATAGTAAAGGGTGGCTCAATTGTAAGTTTGTCAAAATTTGGTCTCAGTATTGTACTGTATTGAAGTTTCGAAAAAATAGACTTCTGTGTAATTTGTGGGTCTTATCTGGATTTATAATCGCTTATTATGTGACAGTATTGTATGTGCAATGTAATACTATACCAGATGTCAAGTGTTAATGAGGAGCCTACACATGGTGGTGCTGTGCACCCTAGATGGAGCAGCTGCAAAATCTACCCAAGAACTAAAACTTCTCATATTTCCTTGCACCTCGTTGTGAGAAAGATCCTGGTTCAACCCTGGTAGGGTGCTGTCTACCACAAAGGAGGGCACTGAATCCCTAAATGGTGCATATACTGTACTGATCCAGTTGGACAAACCCACTGAAGCAGTTGTTTATCTGTGGGCGATGGGTATGTTCAGTTGGGCAGACCAGGGTTAAAAAACAGCAGCTACATCAGCAGCCAAATGTTGTCATTATTACAGTACTGGAAATTATAACATCTGTTTTTGTTACATTGTGCTGTAAAGAGTACTGGTCTGTGTCCCTTTTTTCTTTCAGTCTTTATTTTATCTGAAATGCCCGCTTTCCTACTTATTTTCAGAATCTATATTATTAAGAGTACAGATTATACTGCATTATGTTAATTGCTGCAAAATTTATCCATTATTGATTGCATACTGTAGCAGTATATGAAGTTCAGTAATATTTTTCAGTAATATTGTTCTGTAGTGTAAGTTCCTTAATTAATTTATGAAAGTTTTACATAACACTAGAGCTTCGCTTCATGTAATAATGTACTTTGTGCCTTTGCCAGTCTAGCTCATTTAATTGGAGGAGTGAGGTGTGCTGAAGAGGAGTGTCAAAAATTATTTCAAGCTTTTTCAAATCTCTGGCTGTTGAGGAATGACATGCAAATAAATGCATCCATATCTCTTACCCTCCATTGATATGGAGACGGTCATTTTCGAGCATGATAGATACTGACTATATCCATTTAATTTTAAAACATAAAAGGCTTACTAGTACAGTATTAGTTTTAGAAAAGAATTATATGTTTTCATATACAGTAATTATTTTTGTGAAAATGAGGGACTGTGATAGTTGTACTTTCTCATTTGCTAGTAACATTGAAGAATGATATTTTTGGCGACACTATTTATTTTTTACTAGCAAAACATCAGATTCTAAGGAAGCCAGTAAAACTGTGGACATTAATGACTCCCACAGATTTACTGGAAATAAGAACTAATTGATTCTCCTGAAGATTTTGGAGCTACCTGAGGAAAAGGGGCATTTTTGCCACTGAGTGCCATAGCAAGCATAGGGATTGCTGAGAGGACTTTCAGTTTTGCCCAAAGTCAGTGCCATACAGAATTGCTTTAACTCTGATAAGTTCATAAGAGATTCCTCATAAAGGTCATCGGAAATAAACAGGCTATACCAACAGGTGGGGTAAGGAATGATGTTAGCTCTAATCTAAACAGGCAAAAGATACCATTACAGTGTGTGAACCAACCATTCTTGAATCTTAATGCTCCAAAATATTACCATGGCTGCGACATGGAGGACAGCTGGGTTGATATACCTCAGATGGGAAAACCATTTACTGAAAAAGCCTCCACAACCACGAATAATATAGGAGGGAAAGTGAGTTGGAGTTCGTAAACGTCATTTCAATCCAAGGAATAGGGCATTTGTGTTCTGGTATGAATAAAGTTAAGATCATCATCATCATCATCACCGTTATTGTCATCATCATCATCACTATTATTGTCCTTGTCATCATCATCATCATCATCATCATCAACATTGTATTGTTATAATCGTCATTCACACAGTCAATCAGATGACAAACTCTAGCAAAACCAGAAATGATGCCTTCCAAGTTAATTGTCCTACCTCCAAGAAAAGTATGACAACAACACTAAAGGAAAAGAAATTTGAATGACAAATTGTATCCTGGGTTGCCTGTGTGGCTATCCCTTGTTGCAACCACAGGGCCCATAGTTCCTTGGAAAGATGTTCCAGTGGGAATTACATCATGATAATAAATATGTTAAATCACTGTGGGTGCTTAGAGGTGAGCCACATTCAAGACATAACACAGCACTGCACTAACATGCTTCGGTATTTAGAGAATTATACAATCATATATGATGCTGGTAGAAAATCAGAAGAATAAGTTATAGCACTGGGGAAAAAAAAAAAAAAAAAAAAAAAAAAAAAAAAAAAACATAATCCTGATTGTTGCTATGTGGAAAGTACATACGAAGAAAACCTCAGACCACTTCATGTATGGTGGTCAGGACAAGAAGAATGATTGGGCCACACACTGTAGATGACAACATCAGTCCAGTTTGGACCTAGGTTGACAATGGCTTTTGCACCATCCACCTGCCACAAACCCACCGTTTCACATTAAAATGTGGAGGAAGATTCTTAATTATGAAGCGCTGTGGAATTACAGTACCATTTTTCTTGCACATGGAGAAGCCAAGATGGTCCTGTCACTTAACACTGTGCTTGTTATCATTGTCAGAGGCAGTTTGTCTCTTTAGATGCCGACAATGATCATCTCATAGGAATTAGAAAAGATACGATAGTGTAATGGATTTTTAAAAAAAATGTAAGTTTTAAATCTTATTGTATAAAAGACGAAAAAGCAAGTTACCATCTCAGAGTAACATTAACTGTTTTCCATGTAGTCACACTCCTCCTTATGGTAGATTGTTTGATATTAGCCATTTGTCTGTATTTTAATTTAGTTTGTATTTACTATTTGCAGAGTATTGTAATTAATTTATTTTAGCAAAATTTATCTATAGTTTTATTTTATTCTTAATTTTTATTTATTACCACATATCTGACCTTCCAGTAGGTGAATATATTTTGGAACAGTAGTCTTTTTTTAAGTAGTATTGTAATAATAGATTTTTAATCAATTTTTTATAGCTTAAGCAGTATAGAATACTTGCTAATACTGTATTGTCATTAACTTGCTACTATGTGTATTTTGCCATTTGTAAATAGAATCTTAGATGTTAGATTCATGAATTATGAAGCTTAATATTCTTCATGATCATATTTCTCAAGTGCTTATTTAACATTTAGCCCCTTCAGTTATTGCACTTCTATGTCTAGACTGAATAGGTTTTAGAGTTTATGCAAATATGTCTTCTATTCCTGTACCTTCTATCATGGCCAGTTTTTCTCATATGTTGTACCCCGCAAAATTCGTATAATCCATTCATTATTATTTTTTTAGACTTACTATTATTTTGAGCTCCACTTTTGATGTGGTGTGTGGATTGGAGGCACATTGTTTACTCTCATCATAAATTTATCCTTATTTAATTTAATCCTCTTCCTCCCTCATAACCCTCATCCTCCATCCTGGAGCCCTGTAACCCAAACTGCCCAATCTCTCAGTCCCATCCAAAAATTTGAAATGCCAGAATTCCGTAAAATGTAAATTTTGAACATCTTAACATCAACATAAAACTCCCCTCCCAAATCTAAATAGCAATGTTTTTGTTGTTAACTGAGCATGTCCAGGTATATTAAAACCCCTGTCTTATTATTCAGTTGAGTAAATCGCCCTTCGACATAATTCCACAATATTCACTGCTATTTTATGAACAGAGGAGCTCCTAAGGACAGAACAAATACACATAGCTGTGTAAAGAAAATACTGACCCCCTTTCCTTGCTGCATTCCAGCATTAATGCCAGAAATAAGAAATTCCCATTTATCACAATACAGTACAGAAAGAAAAGACATTTTAGTCCCATTGAGTTTTATACAAAGTACATGACAACTTCTCTGGCCTCTCTCCTCCCACTTTACCTCAGGACCTACCTTAGACTAACATTATACTCACTCTCACCTCTTTACTCCCTTTCCTCCCCCTCTCCCTCCTCCCGGTGTGGCCTAGCCCCGCTTCAACACCTTGGCTCGAGTAAGTACACACGCACCTCCGTCTTGCATGCTTCAGCAGGCCCGGGGGTCACCTCGCCACTCACCAGCTACCACGCACTCATACAAGCAAATTCATCCATCATAGAATATTTGTTAAGATTTATGCTACACTGTGTAAGCCATGTACCTTGTAGTTGAAGAGTAATTATAGTATACTGTACTGTAATATACAGTAAATCCAGGCTGTCATGGATATTTTTTCTTTTTATATTAAAAAAAAAAGAAAACTACGATAATGCTGTACAGTATGATGTCTAACAAGTAATTTTACTCAGTGATTAAAGGTTTCATTCAAATGTACAGTCCAACATTTACTGTAAGATGATGATTTTTTGTTTGTTTTGTGTGGATTCAATAAGTATTATTTCAAGTACTTTAAATGTAGTCATTATTTCATGTACCTGTATGTTGTATTTCAGTATTACATATACAACAGGAATATTCTTATACTACCATGAACAGGTGGACCTGAGCCCTGGGATGAACTACAGTTTTCGTATTATTGCGGTAAACCGTGTAGGCCGCTCTGACCCCAGTGATTCAACTGATGAGTGTGCCTCCCCAGGCCTACCCCCAGCTCACAACCCCACAAACCTAACTCTCACACCAAGTGGACCCGGCCAACTTACTGCATCATGGCAGGTAGGTGCAGTATCACATTTGATCATGTGCTTGCCTTTAGGTTTAATAGATCTCAGGATCAGATCATGAGTGATAAGAGAGATTAAGGTAATAAGGTTGTGATCAGAGGAGCCCAATGGAGAGAAAAAGTTAAGAGTGTAAGCCGAAGGATTAGTTGTAAGGAAGAGATCAAGTATGTTGGAGCTCTCTCCAAGGCGGTCAGGGATACGTGTAGGGTGCTGTACAAGCTGCTCTAGGTCATTAAGGATGGAAAAGATGTAGGCTTGTTCACCAGGTGGATCAGTGAAAGGGAGAGGTTGCACTGGACAAAATTCAGTACAAAGCTATAAGAATTATTAGTAACCCTGCAATAACAAATGAATTACCTACCCTACAAGTAAGAAGAAATGTTGCCTTCCTTGCAATATTTTGCAGGTACTTTTATGGCAAATGCTCAGACAAAGTTGCATCCATTGTGCCACCTCTCGTCACCTTCCCCCATGCTGCATGGGCATCAGGTAGTGCTGATGACTGGACTGTCACATTGCCATATTGCAGAACTTCTGCCGATCAGAATTCATATATTCCCCGAACTGGATATCTATGGAACTTGCTTCCCCAAAAATTCAACCTGCAGCAGTTCAAGCCCAGCTGTTACAGAATTGTTATTAATGGAGGACATTTGTAATCTTTCTTATGGCTTACTTTTTTAAATTTGTTTTTCCTTCCTCTGTTCATCTTGTTAAAAAAAAAAAAAAGTGATGACATTTAGGACAGGTGGCAGTACTGTCCAAGCAGGAGTATGGTTATGCCCAGTTTGCCATATGAGCATGGGAAATAACTCCATCTTGTGTGATGTTTGTGATATGTGGGTGCATAAGAGATGGAGTGGTATTAGAGATAGGCTGCAAAATAATGCTTACTATGCATGGGGTTTGAGGGGAACAGCATGCAGAGGCAGAGAGATAGGAAAAGGTTAATCTTGCTGGAGAGTTGCTTGAGTGTGTGGATGAGTTTTGCTATTCTGGGGACATACGTGTTAGAGGTAGGGTTGGAGCTAGCTTGGTAGCTAAGTGAAAGAAGTAGTTGGAAGAAGATTAGGGAGCTGTTACCCCTTCTGACACTGAGAAGTTCTCCCTTTCATACTATGGTGTCCTTGTATGCTGCTTGTGTTAGGAGTGTGATGCTGTGCGGTAGTGAGACTTAAGTAGTAAAGGAGGAGAATATTTATGGGCTCAAATGTGCTGAGATGATGATGATTAAATGGATGTGCATTGTGGCCTTGAATGACAGACCTAGGGGAGCTAAGATTGTGAATGAAGAGTTGAAAGGAATGATGAGACTTGAATGTACTGATATTATTGTTAGTGAGAAGGGGTAGGTTGAGGTGGTTTGGACATTGATGGAAAGGATGGGGATGACAGCTAGGTGTGGAGGGTAAAATGTGTGAACACTAAAAGCAGAGTTGTCTGGGGCAGACGGAAAAAGACTTGGGATGAAGTCATGGAGTGTGCTCTTAGGAATGAGAGACTGAACAGAGTGGCTGCTTGTGATCAAGCAGTGTGGAGAGGCATATCAGGTGGCAATATTGTCAAAGGCTGATGCATGCAAGTGTTTCGAAGCCTTAATAAACAAATGAAAATGAATTATATGACAGTAAGGTGATACAGCCTACTGTATTTAGCTGATCACTGTCATCTCTTCTGCTTCATCTTCATCATAATTTAAGAATAAGCTTGTCGAGAGAAAATGTTTAGGATGATAAGTGAATTTTGATTAAATCAGTGAAGAATCGCTTTTTGCTTTGTTATGAATGCATGGTTAATAAGAGGTATAAAGAGAGAAAGTTCTTAAAATAGATGTAAAATTTAGTACAGTATTGTGAAGTATGGACCTGCCAATAATATAAAAGTAGAGTACTGTAACTGTATAGGCTACTAGAATATTTAAAGGAAGGTTGAAGGAACAGAGTATGATCTGTTAGCAAGTTAAAATTAACCAGGGAGTAGACTGGAACAGCAGTTGAACAGGGTAATACTCCCAAAGTGGATGGTAAGCTGGGGACAGCGAGAGCTGGAGCTCCTGTTTCATCAGTCCTCGGGGCTAGCTTCTGATCATTCCCCCTTTGCTGAGCTTTTTCAGCATTTCAGTAACACAGAGAGTAGGACAGTATGCTGTCACATACACTTTCCTTCAGCTGTCAACAAACTACATGCACATTACACACCACACATCCTATTCTAAATTCAGCAAAATGGCATCTCAACAACCATCCTTGGAGCCTTGGAGGGAGGGTGAGGAACCATAAAAGTCCCTGCTAGCTGCCCCTGTCCCAGTGATGATCAAATGAAATGCATGGAGCCATTGTCTGACTCACTCTTTGTTCATTTCTGAAACAATTGTTGCCTTTTCTCTAATTTTCTCTCTGTTGAACACCACCTCTCTTCCTCCAATCCTCACCTTCTTATCCTCACTGGGACTCAGTTGTTTAGGATGACTGATAGCAAACTCTTCTCTGTATCTTTCTACATTCTCTATATTCACATCAGAGCCAAAGGTGGCTGTTGTGTGTATGTATGTACATGACAACATATCTTGCTCTTGTTATCCTGAACTTGAATCTTCTGAATTCTATATTCCCTGGGTTTGGCTATCCTGTCATTCTCTAAGTAAATATATCTAAAGTAAATATATCTAAGTAAATATTTACTAATGGCCTAATTCTGCTGACCTTGAAAAATTCCTTGTTTATCTTATCTCGAAGATGGAACATATCCTATCAATTTTTCCTTTCTCTGAAATCTCCATTCTAGGTGACTCAAATGTTTACCACCACCTTTGGCTCTCCTCTCCTTTCACTGAGCCACCTGGCAAACAAGCCTCCATTTTTTCTAACCTTAATGATCTAGAGCAGCTTCTACAGCACCCAAAGCATATCGCTGACTGCATTGGAGATAGTTCCAACACACTTAGCCTCTTTCTTACAACTAGTTCTTCTGCTTACTCTGTTAGGCTCCCCCAGTCACAGCCCTATCACCTTAACCTATCCTATCACTCAAGTAAGACCTGTGTACTCTCCCAGGAGATGGCACCTGTGGCAATTTGGAGCTTCTGATTGGGAAGCTTTCAGGCAGTACTTCGTGATTTTCCCTGGAATGATTATTGCTTCCATGGTTGAGAGCCATCTGAGTGTGCCTCATGCACTACAGAAGTTTTTCTCTCGGGCATGGAAGCATTCATTCCCTTTTCTTATCCTGTCACTAATGAAAAAAAAAAAAAAAAAAAAAAAAATTACTTTACTCACGCCTGTTTTAATGCTGTCCACAACCAAAAGACCTACAAAATGTAGCAGAGCCAACCTACCCGTGAATCTCATCTCTTTTATGTTTCTGCCCAGAACCATGCTAAGTCTGTTCTCCACTCTGCTAAGAATAACCTCATACGTACCAAATGTTCTGAATTCTTGGACTCAGGTTCTTCCCACTTCTTTTGGCAGTTTTCCCAAAAAACCTCGCTAACAACTTTACTTGATCATCCTTCCCTCCTCTTTTCTGCTCTGAAGGCTCTGCAGCTGTTTCTTCTACTGAAAAAGCAGATCTCTTTCCTCAGGCTTTCTCCTCTAGTTCTACATTAGATTATTCCAGTGTTATTTCTTCACACCCCCTGTGGCGGGGGGAACACAACCTGGCCGCACTATGGGGTGGTACTACTACTCTGTGGCCAGGTTGTGTTAGGAAGAATACTGCCACCGTATTCCCTGCGTGTCGTAAAAGGCGACTAAAAGGGGCGGGGTGAGGGGACTAGGGACCCCCTCCTCTGTTTTTTAGTTCCTAAAAAGAGACAGGCCAGAGAAAGGGATGGGGGATGGAGTTATCCCCGTACCCTGAAGATTGGGTCTATGAATGTGCGTGGATGTAGTACAATTGAGGCTAAAAGGGAGGAGATTGGGAGAATGTTTGTGAGAAGAAAGTTGGATGTGTTAGCTTTGAGTGAAACGAAGATGAAAGGGAAGGGGGAATATATGTTTGGAAGTGTGAATGGAAGATTGTCAGGTGTTGATAGAGGAAGGGCAAGAGAAGGTGTGGCCTTGTTAGTGAGTCCGGAAGTACAGCAGTGTGTGATTGAATGGAAGGAGGTGTCATCGAGACTGATGTGGGTGAAAGCGAAATTTGAACGTGAGTTGTGGGTGTTTGTGAGTGCATATGGGCCTGGTAGTGAAAGGGATGAACAAGAGAGGGAGTCTTTCTGGAATGACGTTGATAAGTGTCTGCAGAGTTTTGGAGCGAATGTGAATGTGGTAATGATGGGAGATCTGAATGCTAGAGTGGGAAATGTAGCAGTTGAAGGCGTAGTTGGTATGCATGGTGTGCCTGGAAGAAATGAAAATGGGGAACGAATGATAGCAATGTGTGTTGAGCGAGAGATGGTGATTGGGAATACGCTGTTTGAGAAGAAAGATATTTATAAGTATACATGGGTGAGACAGGAGGGTGGAAGGGTTGTTGATAGAGCCTTGATGGACTATGTGGTTGTGTCTAGGAATGTAATAGGAAGATTGTTGGATGTGAGAGTTCTGAGAGGGGAGGGTGGAGGTATGTCTGACCACTACCTGGTGGAGGGAAAGTTAAGAGTAGGTAAGAGATGGGTGAGAGCTAGGAGGGTTAGGTGTGGCAGGGAGGTTTTGAAAGTGAGTGAGTTGGATAAAAGAGAGAAAAAGATAGAGTATCAGGAGAAATTGAAAGATGAGTGGAACGCAGTGAAAGATCGGGAAAATGGCAGCGTGGAGGAGGAATGGCAGTTGTTTAAGAGTGCTGTGGTGGGGCATGCAGAAGAGGTGTGTGGTGTGAGACGTGTGGGTGGTGGTGTAAGAAAAGGAAGTGAATGGTGGTGCGAGGAAGTAAGTATGGCTGTGGCTGAGAAGAGACGTGCATATGAAGTGTGGCTGCAGAGGAAGGATGAGATGTCATATGAAAGGTATAAGGAAAAGAGGAATAGAGCGAGAAGGGCTGTGCGTGATGCTAAAGTGGCAGCAGATGAGAGGTGGGGTAGGCGGCTGACAGAGAATTTTCAACAGAATAAGAAAATGTTTTGGAAGGAGGTGAAAAGGGTGCGAAAGGGAGAGTCTGGGAAGGAAGAACGAGTAAAAGCAGAGGATGGAAGGATGTTAATTGAGATTAATGCAGTAAGGAAGAGATGGGCAGAGTATTTTGAAAGATTGTTAAATGTAGAGGAGGAAAGGGTGGCTGAGATTGTGGCAGATAGAAGGGTGCAAGGAATAAATGTGTTGGGAGAGTTGAATGATTCTTTGATCACGAAGGAGGAAGTGGAGAAGGCAGTAAAGGAGATGAAAACAGGGAAAGCTGCAGGTATGGATGGGTGTGCTGTGGAATGCCTGAAGGGTGGTGGAGTGACTATTGTTGACTGGTTAGTAAGATTATTGAATGTGTGCTTTGAGAAAGGTATGGTGCCAATTGACTGGGCAAGTGCTTGTGTGGTCCCGTTGTATAAAGGCAAGGGTGATAAGTATGAATGTACTAGCTTTAGGGGTATAAGTCTGTTGAGTGTTGTAGGTAAAGTGTATGGTAGAGTGTTAATTATGAGAGTTAGAGAGGGTACAGAGGGAGTGATTAGTGATGAGCAGTGTGGCTTTAGGAGAGGGAGGGGATGCGTTGATCAGGTGTTTGCTGTGAGACAAGTGTGTGAAAAGTATTTAGCGAAAGGCAAGGATGTGTTTTGGGCATTTATGGATTTAGAGAAAGCGTATGATAGAATTGATAGGGAGGCTTTGTGGACTGTTTTAAGATTGTATGGACTTTATGGTAGGTTACTAAAAGGGGTGAAAAGTTTTTATGTAAATAGTAGAGCGTGTGTAAGAGTGGGAAATGCTGTGAGTGATTGGTTTCCCGTGAGAGTGGGGCTGCGACAGGGATGTGTGATGTCGCCTTGGTTGTTTAATATTTACATGGATGGTGTTGTAAGGGAGGTGAATGCAAGAGTTTTAGGTGGTCTGAGTCTGGTAAATGTTGATGGAGGAGAGTGGAATCTGAAGCAGCTGCTGTTTGCAGATGATACCGCACTGATGACTGATTCAGAGGAGAGATTGAGACAGTAGGTAGAGGAGTTTGGAAGGGTGTGTGAAAGGAGGAAATTGAAAGTAAATGAGAATAAGAGTAAAGTGATGAAGTGTACGAGGTTGATAGATGGTAGGGGGATGAATATAGTTTTGAATGGTGAGTTGCTTGAGGAGGTAGATTGTTTTAAATATCTAGGGTCACATGTTGCTGTGGATGGAAGAATAGATGCAGAAGTGAAGTTTAGAATAAATGAAGTAGGAAAGGTGCTGGGAGGAATGAAAAAAGTGTTTAAATGTCGTTCGCTTAGAATGGATGTAAAGAGAAGGCTGTATGAGGGTGTTGTGGTACCGACTGCATTATATGGGGCTGAAACATGGAATATGGGTGTAGCAGAGAGGATAAGTTTGAATGTAATGGAGATGGGATGTCTGAGGAGTATGTGTGGAGTGACGCGTATGGATCGAGTGCGAAATGATGAAGTGCGAAGGAGAACTGGAGTTGTTCGGGAGATGGCTGGTAGAGTTGAGCAGAGGGTGTTGCAATGGTTTGGGCATATGGAGAGAATGGATAGTGAGCGATTGGTGAAAAAGATAACTAGATCTGATGTGAGAGGTGTAAGACTGAGAGGAAGACCACGAATAGGATGGATGGACAGTGTGAAGAGAGCGCTGGATGCGAGAGGGATGTCTGTTGAGCAAGGAAGAGTGGCTGTGCATGACAGAAATAAATGGAGAGAAATTGTGAATGAATAAGTGATGACGCAGCCCTGAGGGGATATTCTCCCGCATTTGGTCTGATCAGCTAGTCAGGTCAGGTGCGGGTAATGGGATGGGTCTGTTATGATGTGGCAGGGGTAAACCAGTTCTGCTGTCGGGCCCTGTTGTGGATGTCACTGATTGCATTGCGCAGTTGACCCTTGTGCGGTGTGATGCGGTGAGGATCTGTCCGTTCTCCCCTTTGGGGCTAAGATGCGAATGAATGTGTTTGAATGGATGAGTAAATGGAGAGTGAGTCGTCCTGTCTCGGCTACCTCCCTTTCCTTGGGGGAAGCAGCCTAGGTATATAGATAGATAGATAGATATTTCTTCATTGCTTCATTGTTCTAACTTCTGCATGACCAACATTAAAATTCTTTCAATTGGTGTCCTTTCTGCCATTATTGGCCCAATGCTACCAAGTCTAATGGGTCTGATGGGGTCCCTCCTGTTGTCCTCAAGAACTGTGCTTCTGTGCTTCCATTCTGCCTAGGTAAACTCGTTTGCTTCTGTCTGCCGACTTGTACCTTTCCTTCCTGCTGGAAGTTTGTTCCCATTCAACCCTCTAATTATCGCCCAATTGCTTCAGCAGCCTGTACTGTATTTCTAAAGCTTTTAAATTTATTCTTAAAAATTTTTTTTAAGAAGAACCTTTCCTATCAGAATTCTTTCCAGTCACCAGTATGAAATGAATCATGGGCAATATCCTCACCTTCTTTTTAGACTCCTGGTCATCTTCCTTGCAGGGCTTTGGTGAGAGCTGTGTCATTGTACTTGACATCTCAAAGGCTTTGAATCGAGTCTGGCATAAATCTTTAATTTCCAAAATGCCCTCTTACAGTTTTTATCCTTCTATCTGTGCCTTCCATCTTTAGCTTCCCTTCTGGTCATCCTATAGTGGCTTTGTATCTTCCCCTAGAGCTATCATTAGTGGTGTTTCTAAGGGCTCTATCCTGTCACCAACTCTTCATTCCATTCATTAATGACCTTCTAAGCTGTATATTTGACCCTGTCCACTCATATGCTGATGATTCCACCCTACACCTTTCCATTCACTTCTCACAGCGGTCATCTCAGCAGTTACTTAAGTAAACAAGGGACGAGTTTATGACACACCTAATGTCTGACCTGGTTTATAATTCTGGAGTAAAAGTAATATTGTTTTTAATGCATTAAAAACTCATTTCTTACATATTTTGACTTGTCAGAATCTTCTACAGGAGTATTCTCTAATTTTTAACAATCTTCTACTCAGTCCTGCTGCAATGGGGTGTTTAAAAGCCTGTGTTGCTAAGAGGCAAAGCGGGAGATCCTCTCTTTGGTTCATTGGCAACTTGCGTGCTTATGAAGCACGAGGGCCTGAGTTCAAATCCTGGCCAGACCAGTGATTAAGTTGTTAAGTTTCATTTCGGTTATTACGTTGATGGCAGCGGTGGGATGTGAGGCGAGGCCTTGAGGGCAGTGATGTGTTAACAGCACAGCCTTACATCCCGGGGGTGAGCTGTCTGGTGTGTTCCACAGTGTTCCCCAGTGGTGGCCTCCAATGCACTACCTACCACGTGTGTTCGAAACTGACCAAATTAATCACCAAGGGGAGAAAAGAGTGATGTAATGGGGTGTATAGAAGTCCGCGTTGCTAAGAGGCAAAGTGTGGGAACCTCTCTTTGGCTCAGTGGTAACGTGCACGCTTATGAAGCGTGAGGGCCTGAGTTCAAATCCTGGCCATACCAGTGATTAATTTGTTAAGCATCATTTCGGTTATTACACTGCATCATCTTTGCATGTACTTATTTCATTCATTTCCCCATAAAAAGAACTTTCTTTTTTTTCATGGAAAAATCTTCCGAAAGGTAATGGAGCCTGAGAAACACAATGGTCCTGAATTTCACTACAAGTTGATGTGGAGATCATCCAGTGATGAAGATGGTGATGATGGTGACAACAGACTCGATGGAGGCGATGACAATGGGGGTGAAGCAGACAATTCCAACACTGAGGATGAGACAACCCCAGAGGAAGATAATGATGATGTGGATGAAGATGGCTGGGATTCACAGATTTTTGAAGACTGGGAGAGGGTATGTAGAAAATTATAAAGTCTGTTCATTTGGTTGTATGGTATGTTATTTGATTTACATTATTATTACACAACCATTATGATATACAGTAGTAGCAGCCATCTCCCTCGTAATATCTAAATGGGTGATCTAGCTACTGCTGTTTTGTGTGAAGGGTAATAATTAAAAAGATTAGATAGGATGTGTAACTTTTATTTTGTCCAATGTATTCTTTACAACATGAAGACATTCAAGCTAATGATGAAATGAAAAGTTAATTAGTTTAAATTTAAGTACAAAAAATTTTATAGATCCTCTTCTTTCTGAATCTTAACCCATTCATCCTGAGGACATACTATATTTTGGATTTTTATTAATGTTAGATGACTTTACAGTATTTAGTTCAGGAGATGTCCCTTAGGTGGAAAAGTATGGAATCAGTTTCTATTAACCCATTCAGCCCAGCAGCTTACAGTGCTTTGTATTTTATTCAGATCAATGGAGACCTCAATAGCTTAGAGGGGTTAAACGCAATCTGTGAGATACATTCAAATACAGCATCAATAGGTTTTATGCATTTCGTAGTGGTCATTTGCCTCCCATTTTTATCTTTCCATCAGAATGAGTATGAAATTAGCAGCTTGATCCCATATCAAGAATATGAAGTTAAGATTGAGGCTATCAATGCACATGGCCCTTCACCAGAGGAAGAATTCATTGTAAGGGAATTCTCAGGTCCTGATGGTGAGTCTGCTGTTTCATTTGTTGCCTTATTAGGTTACTACTGTCATAATTATAAAATATTGGTATGATATTCATCTTATCATACTGGTAACCAATTGTGAGTTTAGATTTTTTTAGAAGCATAAAAGGTCAGTAGGACAGTAATGATGATAATGATTGATTTAAGGGTTATTGTTTTTTTACCAGTTTTGATTTCTTTCTCAGTAACTGTATATGATTTTGGTATTACTACTTGCTCGTCAGTTGGTTTACAAGAGATGTAGTGAAGTCCATGATAGCTTGAGACTGGCAGTGGAATTCAGGTGTAGTAGATGTTGGAGTGCAACAAGATCGTTCAGAAGATGTTGTGCCAAGCAGATGCCTTTGTGAGGGTGCATTGTGGTTAGACAGAGTTTGGAGAATTGTTACCCATCCTGACCTCTACCGTATAATGCTCTCATTGTCCACAAAGGAAGTGGTGTTTAGAACCTATGTTAGGAGTGTCATATTGTATGGCAATGATACATGGTGTGTAAATGAACAGGACATGTTGAGACTGAAATGAAATGACATGATAATGATTCACTGAATATGTGGAGTAAAGTTGGATGATGGGTCATCCTCAGAAAGGCTGAGAAGATGGATGGGAGTGGAAAGCATCAGGAAGGAAGTGAAAAGGAGAAGACTGAGATAGATTGAACATGTTGAGTGAAAGGTCCTGGGAAATAGGATGTGGAGCATAAAGGTACTCAGTCATTGATGGAGAGGTGGACAGGGGAAAACATAGGACGAGGTGGTGTGGTTGAACTTAGATCTGAAGAGGGCTTGTATAGAACGGAACAAAGTTAAGTGTTATCAGATGAACTCATTTGACCCATATAACAAAGAAAACTGATGTAAAATGATGATGATGATAATGATGATGATGATGATGATGTTAGTGATGCTGATGATGATGGTGAGTATAAGCATGATCCATAGGTGATGTATTGGCATTAAATTTACAGATTTTTCTACTTCTGTTCCATGATGATAATTCTTCAATATTGCCTCATTCTCTTAATTTTATTTTTTTCTGGATATTACATCATTCATGATATAACCCGTTTCCCATAATGATAATTATAATAATACCTCTTTTATGAAGAATGCCTTTCCCATGATATTTATATTTCCTCATTACCATGAGGTTGCCTCTTTCCTTGATATCACATGTTTTCCATGATAACAGCTGCCTCTTTTCCCAGAACTACTACACATGATATGATTTCTTCCAATTCTCAACAAACTGAAATCACATTTTTTTTCCTCCACCCCCACCCAACATAGTATCATTTAAAGCATTCCACTAGCATACTGCTCGTCCCGGCCCTGCCAGAACAGGTTTAGTATTAAGAGATGTAAACAGTCTCTAACACATAATCTGATAAATTCTTTCCCATTTCGTTATCCAAACAAATTTGGATTCACACCCATTGACTGAATAGGGGTTAAAAAAAAAAAAAAAAAAAAAGGATGAAGATGGGGAAGGTAGCAGGTACATTTGGGATAATGGCTGGAATTTTAACAGCATCTGGTGACATTCATCTAAAATTATTAACTAATGTCTTGAAAGAGATGACAGAGTGAAGCTAATTTACCTGATGAGTGACTGAAAAGCATGGTAGTGTATGAAGGTAAGGGTGATGCACTAGAATGAAGTAATAATATAATATGGATGCTATCTGTATCATTAGGCAGCTTCAAGAGAATTTTTTTTTTATCGATGTCCATCCACTCACTTAATGTAATGCTACCTTCAGGTGACCCTCTGCTGTGCGGCAAGATCATTTACCATTTTGAGTGGTAGCTATGTAGCTGACAAAACAAAACTCACTCTGACTGAGTATGGCTCCTGAGGATTTATATCCAGATATGGTTATTTATTGCTCACATTCCAATAAACATGAAATGAATGGGCCAGTATCATACCAGTACTTGTACTGTAACTTTCAATATAATTATTGGGCCAATGATATGTACTTCGGCTGCTGATATCCGTCGAATGTAATTTAGTCATCCGTTTGCACTCTGGGGTGTATTGGTGCAGTACTGGATCTGTGTTGATGCAATAATGGAACTTTAATCATGTCTTGACAGGATGTAAATAATTGGACTAACCAGTATTGATGCTTTACATTTTCAGATATTGGCTCAGTATAAAAACTTAAATTTAGTAGGTGTCAGATTGAGACTGTATATACTCGTATGTATTACTGAAATTAAACTTAATGAGCAGTAGCACTATCTTGGACGGAATTCAGTCTCTAACCTGCTGACTCTCTAGGCCCCCCCCCCCTAGGATTCTGGGAACCCATACTGGTCAACCACAGGATGCAAGAATAAGGACACTTCCACCTTACCTAAGTACATTATACTGACATCGGAGAACATATTGCCAGTCAAACCTCACCTCATATCCCACATTGCTGTCAGTCATTGTATTATCTGAAATGAAACATACTAAATTACTCATTGTCCTGGCCAAGATTCGATCTCGGATGCTTGCTCAACGAAATTACACATGTTACCACTGAGTTACATGAGATCTCTCCTCAGCACTTCAGGGTACTAATTTTATAGATCCCACTATGTGTGTGTGTGGGGGGGGGGGACAAGACCAATTTCAAAAAGACTGAATTCCAGGAAGTCAGTCCTTTTTTAAGGCCTGAAGTGAGGACTGATGGTCCATTATAAGCAATTCCAAATGGTCCAGCATTCCTTGGTCCATTTTTTTTTTTTTTTTTTTGAAAAAATAGGAAGGGACTGAGTAGTTTTGTTGTTGCAGCGCAAAGTTCTTCTACATCCTGCCAAAATAAACCTTTATAGTCTAACTTTCAGGCATAGGTTCTGTTTGCAGCTATTCATCAGTCATTTTTAAACCAATAATGTAATTGGTACTTCTTTACAATAAAGCCGTGCTTTTTTTTTAAGTTACTCATAAAAACAGAACAACACAACACACAGTTCAACACACCTATCCCGTCCAGTGCTGCCATGGAGAGGGTCTTCTCTTTGGGGAAGAATGTAATCAAGCCAAAAAGTTCAGGGCTCAGTGACAGCCATTTTGCAATGCTAGTCTCATGTCATATTGTATCGTTTATAAAAGGCTTCAACAACTTGCATGCATCGATCTTGGTCACCTAATGGCAGCCGTCCACAATGCTTGATCTCTGGCAGCCTCCCTATTCAATCCCTCATCCCTGAGGTCACATTCTATGACCTCGTCCCAGGTATTTTTCAGTCTATCTCTTGCCTCTTGCACAGCTACACCCAACCTTCATGCTTCTCACATTCCACAACTAGTTATCCATCCTCTCCACATGCCCAAACCATCTCAATCCACCCCTCATCACCACAACACCAATACACGCCAGTCCCATCCTTCCTCTCAACTTATCAGTCATAAACCTAGCTCCCCCAGGTGTCACATTCAAGGATGCACTACGCATCCATCAAAACATGGTCATTTCTGTACATTTGAGCTTATGAATATTCTCTTCCTTTACTGGACAGGTCTAACTACCATACAGCATTACACTCCAAATGCATGCTGCATATAAAGTTCCCTTGGCATGGAGTGAAGGCCTTGTCAGTGTCTGAAGAGGTAACAGCTCCTTGAACTTCTTCCAACCACTCCTTACCCTGGCCAAAAAGCTACCTACAGCCCCACCTCCAGCACATAACATGTCCCCCAAATCACTAAACTCCTCCTTACATTCAAGAGACTCATGAGCAAGATCAGTTCTTTCACACCAGACAGTCTCTTCATGCTGTCCTTGACACACCACACTCACAAATTCAGCATCATCGCACAGTCTACCTCTAATACTACTACATCACTTATGCACCCACTTATCACAAACACTGCACAATATGGAGTTACTTCCCACATCCTTGTGGCTAACCACACATGGCCACTCACTCTCTGCTTTGACAGTTCTACCACCTGCCCTAGATATCATCCATTTGTTATATCTACATATACTCTTAAACTCTTGCGCCTCATTCCATCCCTCCATTTCCTAAATCTTCCCTCCTCCTCCCTTTCATTCACTACAGCCAACACCGAATCATCAGCATACAACATCTCCCAGGGAGTCCATTTCTGAAGTCACGTGAGAGAGTTTCAAGCACCATGATAAGCAGTAAAGGGCTCAAGGCAGACCTCTGATGCACACTAACATTCACAGAAAAGTCATCACTCAAATCTCCATGCACTCTCACCTGGGTGTGAGCACCCACATTCATAACCATAACCATAAGCACTCAAACCAGCCACTCCTCCATCCCAAGCTTTCTTATTGCCCACTTCACCCCTTCCTGGGGGACTGTCAGAGGCCTTCTCCAGATCAACAAAAACAAAACAGAGCTCCCTTTTCTTTCTTAAATATTTTTCCTGGAATGTCAGACTATGAATATGGCATCAGTGACCCTTTTGCTTGGCATAAACCCAAACTGCATCTCATCAGTATTCACTCTTTCCTTAATCATACCCTTTATGGCTCTCGCCATTGCCTTCATTATACTGTGTAACAAAGAATTTGTTTATTCAGTATTTTTTTGGTCTTGTTAGACCCAGTTTTCCACGCTGATTCCAATGGTGTATGTTTTGTTTCTATATGTTTTTGTCAACAATGAACTTCCAGTCATGTTACCACACACCGATGTAATGGCTGACGTATCGCTTACCACATCACACACACACACACACACACACACACACACACACACACACACACACACACACACACACACACACACACACACACACATGCACGCACGCACGCACGCACGCACGCACGCGCGCCATCTGCATCCATGCAGACGTCACTGATATGACCATTATTGTGTCATGCAACACGGATTGAGTCAGTTCATTCGATGTGCTAGTCTCATGTTGCTAGTCTGGCTGGTCAATGTGTTTTTGAGCTGTTCCTAAACATATTTCTCTTGATGAGAATGACCACTATATGTTCTTGCAAGCTGTCAGCCGATACATTTTCTTATGTATATGGAGAATATATTGGACAAGATGATCAACCACAAAATCCACCTTGATACCAAATTTGCTTGTGCACACAAAGCATATTTAGGCATGTCAATGGGCGATGAAGATAAGGATTGGGCTCTGCACTATGCCTGTGGTAGCTGTTGCTGTGTGCTTGAAGCTTGGCTGCGAGAAACGAGAAAGAAGATGCCTTTCGCAGTTCTGAGATTGTGGTGAGAGCCTTCGAATCACCACGACGATTGTTGTTTTTGCATGGTTGATATAAGTGGTGCGAAGAGCATTAAGGACAGAAAGAACATTGTATATCCAATTTTGCTTTCAATCTCTCCAGTGCCTCACAACGATGAGCTGGCGATTCCTGTCCCTCCTGCAGACATGGAAGTTGTCTCTGACCATGAGGACATCGTCGATGATGGAGGGGAAAGTGATGTTGAATTGTATGTTGGAGAATGTTCCAGAGACACTCCACACTTTCCCAATCAGCAAGAACTGGATGACTTGGTCCGAGATTTAGGACTCACTAAGTCCAATGCTGAGATGCTGGCATCATGTCTGAGTGACTGGAACTTGTTGGATCCCAGTTGAGTTACAGGAATCGCCAGGGCATGCTTGCATCCTCCTTCAAATTTTATGAAGAAACCTCGTTTTGTTATTGTTTTGATGTTAAGGATTTGTTCCAAGCCATGGGAGTGGATTACAAGACCTCAGAATGGAGACTTTTCATAGACAGTTCCATGCAGAGCCTAAAAGCTGTACTTTTGCATAATGGCAACAAACTCCCATCAATTCCAGTTGCACATTCTGTGGAAATGAAAGAAAGCTATGACAATGTGAAGATTTGTCTGACAATGATCAAGTATTCAGATCACAAATGGGTGGTTTGTGGGGATTTCAAAATGATTTTGTTCCTACTTGGAATGCAAAGTGCTTATACAAAGTCCTCATGTTTTTTATGCTTATGGGACAGCCGGAGCGATGCAGAATATTTCGTGAGGAAAGACTGGCCTCTCAGAGAGTTTCACACCAGGCTCGTACAACTTCCTGATAGCTCCACTGATCTCCAGAGAGAAAATATTGCTACCGCTGCAAGACATAAAACTTGGTCTTGTGAAACAACTCGTGAAAGCCATCAACATGGATGATGATGTGTTTCTGCATATCCGATCAATGTTTCCCAAGTTGAGCTTGGTAAAGATGACGGCTGGCATATTCACTGAGCCACAAGTTCAAAGAATGCTTGCAAGCCATGAAGTCCAGGATAATATGACTGATAATGAAGAGCGCCCATGGAATGCTTTCAGAGGGGTTGTGGAAGGTTTTCTTGGTCGTTCTATGGCTGCTGTTGTAGACGGCCTTCGTTCTTCTCGTAGATCTATCAACTATGGTGTTCCTCAGGGATCTGTCCTATCACCGACTCTCATCCTTTTATTCATCAATGACCTTCTGAGCTGTACCTCTAACCCTATCCACTCGTACGCTGATGATTCCACCCTTTGCCTTTCCATTCGGTTCCCGCAACGTCCATCTCAGCAGTTACTTCAACAAACAAGGGATGAGACTATGGCAAGCCACTCGTAAGCTGATGATTCTACCCTTCGCCTTTCCATTCGGTTCCCACAACGTCCATCTCAGCGGATACTTCAACAAACAAGGGATGAGGCTATGGCAAGCCTAATGTCTGACTTGGCTCGTATCTCTGACTGGGGTAAAAATAACTTTGTTGTTTTTAGTGCATCAAAAACTCAGTTTTTACACCTATCAACCCGACACAATCTCTCACACGAGTACCCACTGATGTTTAATAATATCCAGCTCCATCCTGCATTATCCTTGAACATGCTTAGGGTTTCATTCATTCATTCAGGACTTATCTTGGAAAGATCATATTGCATCTCTTGTAAAATCTGTTTCCAAGAGATTAGGTGTGCTAAACTGACTCTGTTCCTTTTTTACCCCTGCACAGTTGTTGACTTTATACACAGGTTTTATTCGCCTCTGTGTGGAGTACAACTCTCATGTGTGGGGAGGCTCCCCACATACAGCTTTTCTCAATTGGGTGGAGTCAAAGGCTTTTCGTCTCATTAACTCTCCTTCTCTTACTGGCACCCTTCAACCTTTGTCTCTTCGCCACACTGTTGCATCTTTATCTCTCTTCTATCGCTACTTCAATGGTCGCTGCTTCTCTGAACTGTCTGCTTGCATCCCTCCACCTCTTCGACTGGCACGTAGCACCCGTCTAGCAACAAACTCTAATCCCTTTTCTGTCCAACTCTCTAATGCAAGAGTTAACCATTACTCCCAGTCCTTCACTTATGCAACAGGTCAACTCTGTAACTGTCTCCCTCTGTCTGTATTTCCTGCTTTCTATGATCTCCAGTCTTTCAAACGCAGTGTGTCCAGGCATCTCGAAATGAATGGATCTTGAATTTGGCCCTCTTTTGTATTGTTTTTTTTTTTCTGGGGGGGGGGGAGGAATGGTTTGCAGGCCCCTGGCCTTTGGTTCCTTCTTTCTTGCTTAAAAAAATAAAAACACAGGAGACCAAATTCCGCACAACTTGTCGATGACCGGTTCGGCACATTCCACCAGCTTGGATAGAGAATGTCAATCAAAATGCACTAACCTTGATCTCTTCAGTAGCAACTTGGGTGCAGTCAGCGAGGAGCATGGCGAACAGTTCCACCAGGATGCTTTGCTGATGGAAACCAGATATCAGGGCAGGTGGAACAAGGCGATGATGGGCGATTACGTTTGGGGATTGTTGCGCGATTGTCATCACAGCTACAGAAGAAAGTCAAGATCTAAAGTGCATTTCTAGATAGTGTGCCCTGCATTACTGTTTGCTGATTTTCTAGTTATATTCATCATATACACCCGGAAATATATAAATTCTTTGCTATTCTCAACATTCTCGAAATGGTAACAAATTGCAGTTCCTGTCCTTATACAATACATATGGTGTTGCATAATTCCTGTAACACTAGATTTACACAAAAACAAATAGCAGATTCAGAATCTGTGCATTGACATTGATCAGAAGTAGCTTTAAAATCCATATAAACAAAACACTGGTTTAAGTTCGTTACACAATGTTATCTGGCCGAACAGTATTATGCGTGTATAATTTCTTCTTTCCAGGGCTTCACCCTTCCCCTTGTACACATTTTCAGTCACACTCTTCACCTGGAACAACACACTCATGTATAATCGTCCTCGTCAAATCAGTAGCTAAACCCACTCCTGTGTCTCCTGAGGCCTTCAGCATTTCAGCAGTCAGTCCAGACACACCGGCTACCCTCTCCAACTGCATCCTGACTGTTGCCCAGGTCCCAGTTGCAACATTAATCAGAGGCCAAGGGCCAGGCACTTGATTCACTGACTCCAAACCTTCCTTGTTCCTGTCAAACTCCTCATTCAGCAACCAGTTATATTGCTCTCTCCAGGCACCTTAGTGTCTACCCCTACCTTTCCTTCATGATTCTTCACACACTGCTCACTTATGATATCCCTGTTTTCCCTTGTCCTGTGATTTGCCACTTTAAACATCATATTCTTCCTTTTAGTTCTACTGTAAACTCTCAGTTATCCAGTGTAAGTCAGCCAACCCCTATGTTGAATAAAGCAAAATACCGGATATTGCATAGTACCTCCCATCGATTCAGCATTCTGTGTTGAGCCCAGTTAAGTTTTATTATCCTTCTTGACCCTCTATCCTAATAACTTTCCTACAATATTACCCATGAATAAAAGATTAATATCAAACATAAAGAGCAATACCATACTGATACGGTACACTCACGAGTACTAATTTTTGCTCAGGAGTGCCACCTTCCTACCTCTTTAGGGAACAGGAGAGAGGGGTGGGCTAACCGAGCTCCAGCCACCTCTTTCCCAGCTCCCAACCCTCCTGCATACCCCTACCCCCTCACCTGTCATTTTTAACTGGCAGTTACGTCTCAAGCTGACTTCATACTTCATACACACCACTATTACACAAACATAAAACATTAAGATGTGTAAAAATATATATTATAATTATCAACACACTGCAGCAAGAAATTACTGCATGATAACGTTGAGACTAAAACAATATCTTAAACAACGGCCATTCCAGGTGTCATGTGTTGGGCTCACTGTTTCTTTTGTTTGCACACACACACACACACACACACACACACACACACACACACACACACACACACACACACACACACACACACACACACACACACACACACACACGTAATAGTGAAGGTCACAGCCTTGCCCTTAGATCGGACTATATGAGCTCTCAGCTCCCTTCCGGGAGGGTAAAAGCTGACGATCACGACCATCAAGTGATCCTGACCGACCCGGTGAATTACACACATGCACAGGCACAAACAGTTTTCCATCAATTTTAAAAATTTATCATACATCCCTCCAGCAGTTTTAAGTTTCTACAGTAGCCTTGTTTGTGGCACCCTTTCAGATGCCTTCCTTATGACTGAGCCCAACACTGAACCCTAGGGCACTGCTCTGGATGCACTCCTCCAATAGGATACCTTGTCACTTGTAACTGTTCTCATTCATTTTTTTTCTTAACAATTAGTTTTCTATCCATTTTAACAATATCCCACGCATCCATCTACAGTTTTAAGTTTCTGCAATAGATTTTTATGTGGCACTCTGTCAGATGCCTTCCACAGACCCAGGTAGACACAATCAACCCAACCCTCTCACTCTTGTAGAATATCCACAACTCTGCTGTAGAAATTTACCAGTCTAGTCATGCAAGCTATTCTTTCTCAAAATCCATATTATTTTGTTGTAATTAACCTTTTTCCTTCAAGAATTTTAGTCCATCTTTTTCTGATTTTTACTAAGTTTACAAACAATACTAGTAAGGGACATATCTGTAGTTTAGTGGGTCGTCTCTGTCTCCTCTTTTACATGAAGTCACTCTATTTGCTCTTTTCTAATGTACTAATGATTCACCTCTGCCTAGAGAAGACTTAATTTGCTCCACCAAATGGCATGCGCATTTTTTTTTTTTCGGAGCCATTCTATCACTTGATTTGGTTCCATTGTCTTTCATCCAACTCCTTCATCAGCTTCAATAATTCACTTTTATCAACTGCTACCTCTGGCATTTATGAAACTCTTATTTCCTCAACAGGTTCAAAAAATCATCATCTGTGACAAAGACTGACTGCAGTTTATCATTCAGTCCTTAACTCACACATCTCTTTTTCTGTTTCATTTGTTACCTCTCCAACTATCAACCTTGATATATTGTCCCAGATTTATTTTTCCAATAATCTATAGAACAATTCTGGTTCCTTTCTCATTTGATTACAGTGACCTTTTCACGATTCATTTCTTCTTTTCTTTTTATTTTTTCATAATAATACAAACCCCAACCATCCCTTGGATGTACACCTTCACCGGCTCAGTCCGATTGGAGTGCTGTCGTAATTACCCACTACGCCACCAGGCGCCAAAATTTGGTTATGTGGTTACCACCCAGCGTAGTAAATGGTTTCCTGGTGTACAGGAAACCATTTGGCATGTCACTTAGTGTAGAGTCACCCACAGACAGAAGGAAGAGGAAAGAATGAAGGAAAGAAAGACAGAAGAGGGAGCGTAAAGTCACCTGTAGGCAGAAGGACGAGGAAAGCACGAAGGAAAGAAAGACAGAAGAGGATGGAAGGAAAGAAGGATAGAGGAAAGGAAAAGGGAGACACTCGAGAGCAGCACAGCAGCACTGCATCGAGTGAGTGGATGGTGAACGCCCCCACCTACCACACACAATATATATATATATATTAAAAAAAATATTGACCCAGCACTAGTTTTACATCAGTTGGTTGATACAGAGTAAATTTTGGTAGCCTTATTCCTTAGGTCTGCTATATGCCAGTACTGGGTCTTTGTTCTGTGTTTCTTGCATAATGCCATTCAGGTGTCATTCTCACGTAATGTATCAGGTTTGAGTAACCTGGCCCAGGGATTATGTTTCTGATGGATCCATAGAGGACTGGATGATAGACGGATGGACGTACCATAAGATTACCTGCCTTCCTCCACAGTGTGATTATGAACATCCCTTGATATTGCCTATTGCTTATACAGTGTCACCATAGTGCTCAGTAGCACCCTTTTCTTCTCACAGGACTGTCATTACTGTACCTCCGCCAACGAAGTTGGAGGAAGTTATATATTCATCTATGTTTGTTGCTTGCCGGAATCGAAAGATTTGGCAAGCATGTTAGTCAGTTCCATATGTTTTTTTGTCTGTTTATTTGTCTGCACTCTACATGTCACAGTTCTGTGCCAATCATTCTGAAAAAAAAAAAAAATCAGAAGGTAGGTATCCATAAACTCTAGAAGCTTACTGTTTTTCGTCAAAGGCAGTCAAAGGCCCTGGGGTGGGTGGGGGGTTGAAACCCCTTAATGGCCATGGGTCCAAAAATTGTCGGGACACAGTTGCCGGCCTGCCCCGGCACCAGTTTTTCTAATTTGGAAAATCGATATCCTTCTTACCAGATTGAAAAGAAACGTCTGAAGCACCTTGCAATGCAATTTTTAACTTCCTACACCCATCCTGTGCTTTGCAATGAAGCGTGAAATTTTTTGCCAAATGACACTCGACACACCGGTGAAAAATAACAGACACACTCGGATCCATCCAGCAAGGGTTGCTCTGCTGATGCGACATGTCAGTAAAAAGTAAGAACTCGGATCCATACGGCAAGGGGGAAAGAGGGCAGAAAAAGAGGAGGGGGGGAGGAGGGGAAGGGGAAGGGAGGGAAATAGGCAGGAAGAGGGGAGGGGGAAGAGGGAGGATAGAGGGTGGGGGAAGAGGGGGAGGGGAGAAGAGGGGGAAGAAGAGGGAGGGGGAAGACGGGGAGGGGGAAGAGGGAGGAGGAGGGGGGCTATGAGCCAAGAAAGAATTGATCAAATTCTGGGGCTGATCCAGATCCAGATTCTGATCCTATCTCCACGGATCCGGATCCTTTTTAATGGCAGCGGCAGTGGCGGAGGTATGCGCTCTCAGAATGCTTTCTGTTAGAGTCTGTGGTGCTTCATGATAGTGCCATTTGAGAATTTTTGTATTACCGGGCTTTACATAGTGCCATCACAACTCTGTTACTTCTTGCCTCCTACAGCACCATCATTAGAGTTTTTGTATTACCTCTTTACAAGGCCATCAGTGAAGTCTTTGTATTTCCTATTTCAACCCACATTGCTATTGTTAGCCTGTGTTACCTCCTTCCTCTCACAGTGTCATCATTACAGTCTGTCTCACTGCTTCCTTCTCTTAGTACCATCACTAGTTTCTATATTACACATCTCCCCACTCCCTGTGGTGCCAACAGACAAGTGTGTTAACCGCATCCCTAATGCAGTGCCATTATTGCAATGTTTATTGCTTCTTATCATTGCTGTCATTTGAGTTTTTATTACTTTTTTACCTCCACAGTGCCATCAGAGGCTCCAACCAACCTGCAGATGATTGACATTGATGCCACTGATGCTGTATTGACATGGAAACCTGTTAGTTCTGCCTCAGTTCATGGCTTTCTTCATGGATATAAGGTAAAACTATGTGAGAAAAAGCTGTAAATGATTAAATAAATTAGTGAAAGTAAGATGCTGAATGATGAAGTAAGCAGTATTACTGCAAGATGTGAGATGTCCTGAGGGTTTTATTGATATACAATAATTATGCATTTGCACTGACGAACCACAGTTTAAATCAATGAGGTACCTGGACGTTTGTTACTGTAGGTAAATGCTGCAGGGAATGTAGAGTGGCAGCCTACACATATAATGATATAGACTGCCGTGGTTTAACACTGGGTCATCTGAAGTCTTGAAAGGAGAAAAACAGCTTAGATGTTTCAATTTATTTTACTGTATATCACTTCTGTTTACTGGATTATGGTAGCCTAGTCTTAAGTTCTGTGATTCAAATGGATTAATAATCACATAGACAGTTACAGTACTTTTAAATGTAAATTCTCTCTGGCTATGTCTACAGCGCCTGAGGAATATGAGGAACTTTCCATAAATAATCTTTCAAGCCAGGCTTGTTGCGAGGGGAACATCTGTGCCATGGCAGGTCAGAGATTGAAGTGAATTTGCTCTGCTATGAAAAATTTAAAAGAAATGGTAGAAGTATTTTGGTGGGTTCTTAAATTTTTCCAAGAATTTTTAGGAGAATCTTGAAGTGCAAGTTGGAGCTTCGTTGTCCCACTGACATGCATCTGGATGTTATGAAGCTCCACTGTTTACCATAGTTATGCAGTCATGTACTTACATACTTCCATAGCAATCTGTTTTTCTTGATAAGTGCTTGTGCTTGGCTTCTTTCTCTCTCCAGTTACTAAAGGTGATTTTCACAGATATGTGTGTATTTACGTAGTTGTGATTTACAGGAAATGAGCTACACTCGTGGGGTCCCAATAAGTCAGATTTTGCTTTGAACTCATTTACGTTTTTAAACCAGACGATCTCTTTGTCCAGGCTCTTCCACATGTCTGTGCATCAATAAGGAAAACTATATTTCTTGATATCCTTCAGGCAACTTGGTTTTTTCAGTTTCATTCCGTGTCTTCTTGTTACTCTTCCATCCCATACAAACATATTTTCTCTGTCAGTGTTTTCTACTCCCATCATGATCCTGAACACTGAAGTCATGTCGCCCCTCTCTCTCCTTTCCTCTAAGGTAGGAAGATCTAGCTTTTCCAGCCTTTCCCTGCACAACAGATCTGCCTAGCTAGAGACCATCTTGGTTGCTGTTCTTCGTATTCTCTCGATCTTGCTTGTATCTTTCTTGTGCGTGGGTGTGTGTGTGTGTGTGTGTGTGTGTGTGTGTGTGTGTGTGTTCTTACCTAATTGTATCTTTACAGGAATGAGTCAAGCTCGTACTGTCCCGTGTCTTAAACCATATTTATCGTATATATCCTTAAATTTGTGAATTGTTTTGGCACACACTATTTCATTCGGTAGTGCATTCCATTGATCAATTGCTCTGTTTGGGAAACTGAATTTCCTTACGTCTTTATCACCTCTCTTCTTATGCAGTTTTTTGCAGTGTCCTCTTGCTGATGCTTCTCCATATGTTAAGTAATCATTTATGTCTATTTTCTCCTTCCCTGATATGCACTTATATAGCATTATCATGTCACCTCTTTTCCTTCTCTCCTGTAGTGTTGGTAGATTCAGTTTATTTAGTCTTTCTTCGTAGCTTAGGTCCCTTAAGCTTAGTATCCATCTTGTAGCGGCCCTTTGAACTTTTTCAATCTTGTCTATGTGCTTTTTGAGATGAGGACTCCAGACTACTGATGCATATTCCAGGTTGGTCTAATGAATGATGTTATTATCCTTCTTAGCATGTCTTCATTTATGTATGTGAATGCTATTCTCATATTTGCAAGCAGTGTATACATGTTCCGTACCTTCTCGCTGATGTGGTCAGCCGGAGATAGTCCGTTATTGATAATCACACCTAGGTCTTTCTCTCTTTCTGATGTGTATAGGGTTTTATTTCCTAACTTATAATCCCAATCAGGTCTTTTTCCACTTTCACCAAACTTGATTACATGACACTTGTCCACATTGAATTCCATTTGCCATGTACTACTCCATTCATGAAGTTTATTTAATTCTTCTTGTAGCTCTTTACAAAAGTCTGTGTTAGCAATTCTCCTTTGTATTTTTGCATCATCTGCAAACATATTCAGATAGCTCTCATTTCCAGTGTTACTGTTTATATCATTCATATACACTAAAAACATGATTGGTGCCAGCACTGAACCCTGTGGTACTCCACTAGTCACTTCTTTCCATGATGAGTAGTTTCCTCTTAGTACTGTTCTCATTTCTCTTTTTATGAGAAAGTCTTGCATCCAACAAAACAGTTTGCCTCGAATTCCTCCTTGATGGTACAGTTTCCATAAAAGTCTTTGGTGTGGTACTGTGTCAAAGGCTTTCTTGAAATCTAAATAGATACTGTCCACCCATCCTTCCCTTTCCTGTATTGTGTTTGTTACTCTGTCATAGTAGCCCAACAGATTAGTAACACATGATTTTCCTTTTCTGAAACCAAACTGTCTTTCTGTTATCATACTGTGTTCTTCTAGATGATTTACCCAAGCTTTTCTTATAAGCTTTTCTAATACCTTGCTTACAACACTGGTCAGTGATACTGGTCGGTAGTTGAGAGGATTTTGTCTATTTCCTTTCTTGAATAAGGGGACAATATTTGCTTTTTTCCAAATATCAGGTAGTTTACCTTGACTCAAGGATTTCTTGAAAATTAAAAATAATGGTTTACTTAACTCCTTTGCACATTCTCGTAGTACCCAACATGAAATTTCATCAGGACCACTTGCTTTTCCTCTGTCTGATCTACTTAACTCCTCCTGTATTACTTTTTCTGCTATTTGTATATCTGGTAGTATGTGTGGACATGCATGTTCCACATAGTCCCTCTTAAAATTTTTTTCTTCTGTAAAAACTAATTGGAAATTCTTATTTTAATGCTTCACAAATATCTTTCTCTTGTGTATAAGTGATTCCCTCGTCCGTAATGGATTGTATTATATCTTTTACTTTGGTTTTGCTTCTGATATAGCTGTAAAACAGCTTTGGTTGATCACTACTTTTATTTATTATATCCTCCTCAAACTGTTTTTGGGCTTCCCTCCTTAGTCTTGTGTAATCGTTTCTTGCCTGTTTGTAATTATTATACGCCCTTTCACTTTTATGTCTTCTATATCTATTCCACAACAAATCTCTTCTTTCTTTTGATTTTTTACATTCTGTATTGAACCATTTCTGTGTTTTCTTATCTGCTTCTTTGTGCTGTGGGATGTACTTCTGGACTCCTATTTCATAAAATTCACAGAATTTTTTATATACACCATTTAAATCTTGTCCTCTAAGCTCATTTTCCCAATCAGCTTCTAAGGAATACTTCTTTAGGTCTTGATAATTTCCCATTTTATAGTTTAGGCTCTTTTTGTAACTGTCATTGCTGTTTACTATGTCATATGCTATCCTGAAGTTATAATTTAGTACTGCATAATCGCTTTTGCTAAGTGGGGGGTGATATATTAAACTGTCAATATCATTTTCTTGCCCAGTAAATATTAGATCTAGCACTGAAGGTACATCAAGTCCTCTTTTTCTGGTGGTTTCCCTCACATGTTGCGTTAGGAAGAACTCTTGTACGAGATCCAGGAGCTTTTGGTCCCAACAGCTTTCTTGGCTAATTATATCTAGTGTATTCCAATTTATATTTGTATTAAAATCCCCAGTTAGTATAATTCTTTCTGATTTCTCTTCCGTTTTATATAGTGTTACATAGCCTATGATTTCATCATCCTTTGTGTAATTTTAATGCACAGTATGCTGCATGTTTGATCACGAGCGTGTTCTGCCTCAGTTCCCCCCTTCTACCGTTATAGTAGAGTAAGTCGTCATTTCTGGAGTTCAAAGCAGGATTTTCAGCTCTTTGTCCCCATGGCTTCATTTGCGCGTCCTTCTTACAAGTTGTATCAGGCTCTGCCGGCCCCTATATAATGAGCTCAGTCTCTGCATCATTGCCACTTAGATCTGCTCCTCATTTTGTTCACATCTCTGTCCTCCCCTGTACAGATATTATTATTGTGAGTGCTCAAGAAATCTCCAACCATCTAGCAGCTGTGTGTAATTTGAGTATAACTTTTGTTGCATTTTTTCTTGTACTGTATAGCATAAGTTTAATTTGTAGGCCTAGTGAAGTTTTTGTAATTCGTGTGGGGTTCTTTATGTCAGTCATTTTTGATAATAGTTTGTATCTGTAATAATTTATCTGGCATTCACTGAGTATTATCTGGTATCTCATTTTATCAGGGCTGACTTAGATAAATTTACTCTTGCTAATTTCGTGTTAATAGAGGCTATTGCAGTTAACCATATATTTAACCTGTTTATTTGCCATTACATTATCCTCATGAGTCCTGAATGTTTTGTTGTTAGTTTGAGCATTAAACTTTAACTTGTAATTTTACCTAACTCTTTTGTTTTGAACCTGGAACTTTACGGGACAGTAGTGATTTTTAGCATTGTCACTTAAAGTGTACATTATCCTCTGTTCCGTAACATAAATTTGGCGACCTCATATCAGGATATTCAGGATATTATCATAAGGATATTGTTTGATATTTTGTGACTGTGATATATTCATGATGGCTACTATTTCTACACTTGATGAAGCCAAAGATTTTTTGTCAAATGCGCAAACAGTGTGTGATATAGAAAACAGAACAAAGAATGAACTTAAGCTTGTTGCTCAACAACTGGGAATTGCTGTTCGCTGTCATCATTCTAAAGATCAAATTGTTGACATGATTAATGAAAGCTTGTTTAATGTAACTCCTCCAAATGAGCAAACGCAGATTGAAATAGCTAAGTTACAGCTAGCCCTGCAGGAGGCTCGTGCTAAGGAGGCGGAGTCTCGTGTTAAGGAGGCTGAATTTCAAGCACGTGCTAAGGAGGCTGAGTCTCAGGCTAAGGAGGCGGAATCTCAGGTTCGGATTCAGGAGGCACAGATACAGGCTGAGGCACAAGTTGAACTTGCCAGGATTCAGGCAGACCATGAGTATCGCATGAAACAAGGTGGAACTGGATCATCTAGCTCTGATGATTTTGATGTGGCTAAAAATGTTAAACTTGTCCCTCCTTTTAATGAATCTGATTTAACAAAGTATTTTCAGTTGTTTGAGAGGGTAGCTACAGGTTTTAATTGGCCTAAGGAGTATTGGCCAGTACTCCTTCAAACTGTTCTCACCGGTAAAGCTCAAGTAACTTATGCATCTTTGCCTCAGGATCAGTCTGATAATTATGATGTAGTTAAGAGCTTGATTCTTAAGGCCTATGAGCTTGTTCCTGAAGCTTATAGAGTAAAATTTAGGACAACTTACAAGCAAGATAAGCAATCCCATGTTGAGTATGCAAAAATCAAAGAAGATTTGTTAGAGCAGTGGTTAAATTCTAAGAATGTGGATTCTGATTTTGGTAAATTTAAGCAGATGATTTTGCTGGAGGACTTCAAAAGATGTATTAGTAAAGATGTAAGCCTATATCTTGATGAGAAAAGAATAGATAATTTGTCTGATGCTGCAGTTTTAGCTGATGAGTATGTTCTTACTCACAAGAGATATTCTAGAGAAAAAGGGAAAGCTGAGAGTAAGTACGTTGCCTCTACTCAGAGTACAGGTAACAGGAAAGAGAATAAGGATGATGTTTCTCAGGAAGTAAATACCAGCTTCACCTCTAGATTTCAGAAAAGTAAATGTACTTATTGTAGTAAGCTTGGTCATACTACGGAGAGATGTTTCAGGAGACAGCGTGATGTGAACAAAAAGGAGTCTTTAAATATTCAGTCAATTGGTCTAGTGTCCACTCTTGAGAGTTCCCAGAATTCTTTAACTGAGTTAACTGAACCTGCTTTGAGGGGTAACTTAAATTCTCATGATGGAGCTCCTCTTTTGAGCAGTAACGTGGGTGACACTCTCAAGAGTTCATGTGCTAATTTCCTGTCTGATGGTTTTGTCAGTCCTCTGGACAGTAATGACAGGAAATCAGTTAAAATATATCGTGATACAGGTGCTTGCCAATCCCTTATGCTGACCAGTGTTCTAGGCTCTAATGTTAATTCCTCTGATGAAACTGTAATCTTACAAGGTGTAGGGAATAATTACTTCTCTGTCCCTCTGTGCAGAGTGAATTTAGAGTCTGTTTTTTTTAATGGTTCCATTATGGTTGGGTTGGTTGAGACACTCCCAATGTCAGGTGTAACTTTCTTACTTGGAAATGATATTGGTGGAAGTCAAGTGTGTCCAGCTCCTCAGTTGTCTAGTGAGCCAGTGGCTGCGGCCCAGGATTGTGATGTCCCTGATGTGTTCCCTGCATGTGCTGTCACTAGGGCTAAGTCTAAAGTTACTGGTGATTTAGAGGATAATGATGATGATGATGTTATCCTAGCTGACACTTTTCTTGCTAATTTGGACCACTCACCAGATGAGGCAGTACCCCGTAGTGTTGATAATTTGTCTCGTCAAGAGTTGGTTGAGTTGCAGGTTGCTGACCCTGAGTTGAAAGGTCTAGCTAACTCTGCTTACAGTGAAGAAGAGTCAGCCGGTGCTTCTACTTGTTATTATGTAAAGTCAGGAGTACTTATGAGGAAGTGGAGACCCCCAACAGCATCAGCCGACTGTGAATGGAAGGTTGTACATCAAGTTGTCATCCCTCGTGTTTGTAGGCAGGATATCATTAGTGTGGCTCATGATTCCAGTTTAGCAGGACACCTTGGAGTGAGGAAGACTGTGGCACGCATTTTGAAACACTTCTACTGGCCAGGTATCTTCAGGGATGATTCCTGGTATTGTAAGTCTTGTCACACCTGTCAAGTTGTGGGGAAGTGTAATCAGACCGAAAAGGTTGCACCTCTAGTTCCCATTCCTTCTTTTGAGGCGCCTTTCACCTGTGTGTTGGTGGATATTGTGGGCCCTCTTCCTAAGACTTCTTCAGGATTTTCTTATGTGTTGACCATGATTGATATGGCTACTCATTATCCTGAAGCCATTCCACTTAGAAACATCTCAGCAAAGAACGTGGTTAAGGAAATGCTAGAGTTCTTCGCAAAGTTTGGTCTGCCCAAGGAGGTACAGTCAGACCGGGGAAGTAATTTCATGTCAAACGTTTTCAAGCAGTCTCTGAAAGAGTTGAGCATCACCCAGATCACGTCTTCAGCTTACCATCCCCAGACCCAAGGAGCGTTGGAGAGATATCATCAAACACTCAAATCGATGCTCAAGAAATACTGTTTGGAACATCAGAAAGACTGGGATAAAGGTCTTCCATTCGTTGTGTTTGCTGCAAGAGAATCTCCAAATGAATCACTGGGCTTCTCACCTTTTGAACTACTGTTTGGCCATGAAGTAAGAGGACCCCTTAAGTTACTCAAGGAATGCTGGCTGTCAGAGGAAGATGACGTCAACCTGCTGGAGTATGTGATGAAGTTCAAAGAACGGCTGTCCACTGCTTTACAGCTGGCGAGAGAGAATTTAGGAGCTGCTCAGGAGAAGATGAAGACATGGTATGATAAGAAGTCCAGGTTACGCCACTTTCAGCCAGGAGATCAGGTTTTGATTCTGCTACCAGTTCATGGGCAACCTCTTCAAGCCAAGTTTAGTGGTCCTTATTTCGTGGAGAAGAAACTCAGTGATGTCAACTATGTCATCGCCACACCAGATCGTAGAAAGAGCAAGCAACTATGTCACATCAACATGCTAAAGTTATATCACAGGCGGGACGAAAATAATCCAGTCTGCACTGTAGCTATTCCACCCGAGTCTGCAAGTGAAGCTCTCCCATGCAGTATGAGCCTGAGTGATAGTTTGGGGAAGAATCCTGATATCATGAATGATCTCCAGACTAAGCTTTCTCATCTACCTCCCAAGGAAAGGCAGGAGTTTTCGGCATTACTGCAGGAGTACCCGCAAGTGTTCCGTGCCACTCCAGGAAGAACTACTGTGTTGCTGCATGATGTCGAGGTTGGAGACGCAAAGCCAATTAATCTGCCTCCTTACCGTGTGAACCCAGTGAAAGTTCCTCTCATCCAGAAGGAGCTTGGCTACCTGTTGGACCACAAGATGATTGAGCCCTGTCAGAGCGAGTGGAGTTCTCCTGTCACTCTAGTCCCTAAGCCAGGTGGGTCACAGAGGCTTTGCATCGACTACAGACGTGTTAATCAGATAACTAAAACAGACACTTACCCTCTCCCTCGTGTGGAAGATTGCATAGACAAGATCGGAAAGGCTAGGTACATAAGTAAGTTTGATTTGCTAAAGGGATACTGGCAAGTACCTATGACTGAACGTGCTAGGGAGATCTCATGTTTTGTAACATTAGGAAAGACTTTTGCATGTTCTGTAATGCCATATACAGATTGTTTTAGAGTAATAAGAAATTTCCTTTGTAAATTTCTTTTTTCTTTGTGGGGAGGTGTTACATAGCCTATGATTTCATCATCCTTTGTGTAATTTTAACGCACAGTATGCTGCATGTTTGATCACGAGCGTGTTCTGCCTCAGTTCCCCCCTTCTACCGTTATAGTAGAGTAAGTCGTCATTTCTGGAGTTCAAAGCAGGATTTTCAGCTCTTTGTCCCCATGGCTTCATTTGCGCGTCCTTCTTACAAGTTGTATCAGGCTCTGCCGGCCCCTATATAATGAGCTCAGTCTCTGCATCATTGCCACTTAGATCTGCTCCTCATTTTGTTCACATCTCTGTCCTCCCCTGTACAGATATTATTATTGTGAGTGCTCAAGAAATCTCCAACCATCTAGCAGCTGTGTGTAATTTGAGTATAACTTTTGTTGCATTTTTTCTTGTACTGTATAGCATAAGTTTAATTTGTAGGCCTAGTGAAGTTTTTGTAATTCGTGTGGGGTTCTTTATGTCAGTCATTTTTGATAATAGTTTGTATCTGTAATAATTTATCTGGCATTCACTGAGTATTATCTGGTATCTCATTTTATCAGGGCTGACTTAGATAAATTTACTCTTGCTAATTTCGTGTTAATAGAGGCTATTGCAGTTAACCATATATTTAACCTGTTTATTTGCCATTACATTATCCTCATGAGTCCTGAATGTTTTGTTGTTAGTTTGAGTATTAAACTTTAACTTGTAATTTTACCTAACTCTTTTGTTTTGAACCTGGAACTTTACGGGACAGTAGTGATTTTTAGCATTCTCACTTAAAGTGTACATTATCTTTCTCTGTTCCGTAACAATAGTAATGATCTTAAACTCTGAATTGTACTCTCTGCCAGGTCCTCATATTCATCTCTTTCCCATGTGTTTGATATGGGTGGCATGTACAAATTGGCTACAATTACTTTACCTTCAGATGTGTTGATCTCTACTGCAATCAGTTCTACTTGTGATGGTATATCTAGTTTTATTTCATTGACTTTTAGATTTTTCTTAGTTAATATTATAATTCCTCCTCCTTTTTTAAAATTTCTGTCTCTTCTCCATATATTGTATTCCTCTAAGTTTAGTATGTCATTGGATATCCTTGGTGTTAATTTTGTTTCAGTTAGGCATATTATTTGTGGTTCATTTTCTCTGGCATAATCATTCATCTCTAGTAATTTAGATACCATTCCATCCACATTTGAGTACATCAACTTTATCATCTTGTTTATATACTTGTCATGACATGGTTCTGCTACCTTCCTCCTTTTTATTCCATCCTGTTTGTGTACCACTTTCATACCTGCAATCCTATTACTTTGTAAAAAAAATTTCTTCGTCTCCTCCTCTGATCTTCCCTCATTTTTTGTTTTTGCTTCCTCCCTTTTCTCTTTCTGTAATTCCTGTTCCTCTTGTGTTAGGCATCTTTTTATCCATACATTTTTGAATTCCTCTTTTTCCATAAGATTCTTTGCATTTTTTAGTATCTCTTCCACAGTGTTTACACTCTGGAAAATATGAGAAAAGCAAGACAAGACCTTTAGAGGTCTTGTCTTGCTTTTCTCATATTTCCCTAACCTTTTGTGTTCCTCTATGTCTTTACTACAGATTTCCTCTGATACTTCCTTCAGTAAGCTCATTACATTTGCCATCTCCTTTTTGTCTCTTGTGATCTTGTTTTTTATTTCTTCCTCTTCTATACCAGTGATTACTATAAATTTGTTTATATCTACTGAATCTCTGACTAACTTTGGATTGTTTTGGATTATTCTTTTCACTTCCTTTTTAATGCTTTTTTTCCTCCACCCTCGTTTCCAAGTCTTTCTTTACTTTCACCATTTCAGCATACGTGGTTTCCACATCTTTTTTGTTGCTTTGCACAGCTTCATTCACCTGTGTTATCTTCTCCTCAATATCACTGCTCTGGTTTATAAGACTGCTTACTTGCCTAATTGTCTCTGTGTCATTTTTGAACTCTTCCATAACACTCTTGTGATTGACTACTGTACTTGCCATTTCACTCATTTTCTTCCTGAGTGTACACAATTCCACTGTTAGTTCACTGATGGTTGTGTCTTTCTTATTGGCCTCCCTTCCTAGTTTTTCTATTTCTTCCTTTTGCAACTGCATTTGCTTCTTTATTTCATCAATTTCATTTTTGAAAGCCATTTCTAGTTTGTTTACACGTTCAACCAGTCTGTTGTGAGTCTCCACTTCAACCAGTTCTTGGTAGAAATCATCATTTTGCTTTTTACTTTTATCCCTTTTCTTTTCCAAATTTGCTTTACTAAAGTATGTATCCATTTTGCAATACTAAAAGTGCAAAGTATGTACTTACAATCCCCGTGTTGTTGTAGTCTAAACAAACTTCAGATGGCTCAGCATATTCTTTCGTCTTGTTTCTCTTTCCTGTTTGAACAAGTCTTGTTTAAACTTATTATTTTTTTCCTTTTAATAATGAAAAAATCATTTAGTCTAACCTAGTACAGAGCTTGACTCATACAAAGATACTAATTTAGATAGTGCCACTGGCCGTGTTGGTTCGGTACGGAGCGCCGATGTCGCACATCCACCTCGGTTGAATCCCTCTATGTGTGTGTGTGTGTGTGTGTGTGTGTGTGTGTGTGTGTGTGTGTGTTTACTTATTGTTCATGGTATTTACTTATATACCTGCTTTGGTTAGAATGGCTGACTCTGGACAATGTTTTTCCTACCAGTAATTTGTCCCCTGTGGTGTTTCCACCCTTCCCAATGCCTCTTTCCTTTTTTTTATATCTTTTAGTAGTTTGAGATTGAGGTGTGGACTGGAGGTTATGGAGTAAATTTCGGATAAGATATGGATAACTACTCAGGTGATACTGTATGATCTTTGAACAACTTGTCTGTCTTGTTAGTCTCACAAGTAGCCATATATGTCTGTGCTGCCTTGCTGAACTAATGGTGTGGCAAATCTGGCTCCACTGCCTTATTCAGTACTTGTTGTGACCAGAGTGGTCTCCTTATCTTGTGATGCAATACTGTTGAGGCAAGCAGCAAACCTCTCTTGTTTACCTCTCCCAGCATATAGCAAACAGTTTATGTGAAGGGGAGCTCCTCCATTTTTCCTCAGTTGAGCTTTGTGGCTCCCATCTCTTTACATTGACACAAAGTGGATGATAGCCTCAAGTGTTTGAGATATACAGAACCTGAGTGTTCAAAACAAATGCTGTTTTCACTCACCCTAGAATCCCTTTCAGTCTGTGGACTGAGATTTTTGTTCACAATTAGGAGACAAGTTCTTCAACCTCTGAGATGCCAACAGCCATCCATGCTGAAAGTCAGCTGCAGTCAGGCAGCTCAAATGCCAGTTGTGCAAGACACAAAATGAACTCCTCAAGACTGGACTGCGAGAATCAAGCCCTGCACTTGGCTGTGGGATTGCCCTCCCAGTGTCACCCTTTGTTTAGGTTCTGAAATCCAGGGAAAGGCACACACATAGATGAGGCCCTGTCTATCACCCCACCCTGCACTTGCATGACCATCACTTCATACATGCCTCATATTCAAAATGATGTTGTGCTTAATGTCATGGAAAGCCCAGCCAGGTTAGACTTATCGTTGTAGTGCCTTGATTTAACGTCCCCTTGTAAGGGATAAGGAAGTCCAACACGTGGAGACCTTACTGGACATTGCAGGGATGCTTACTTTGGTTTCATCTGGAACACTATGACAGCAGTTCTTCCAGGAAGAGGTATGTGAGACACTATGAAATAGTGAACTTAAACCTATCAAGCCTTTAGTCTACTGGCAGCTGACATACTGGAGTACATCTTTGTAATATTCTTGCTTCCTGAACACTTGCCCTTGAGAGGAGGTTCTTTCTCTGGAAATGCCCCTCTTGTACCTCATTCCTGGTATTATTAATGACCTCCTTTATCTAAGAAACCCAATAGGGCTCTCTTTCTCAGCATAACTTAACACAAGCATGAAGATTAGTGAATTTTCCATCATCCACCACCCACAACTGCTCTTCCTTTGCTGACAAGGCAACTCAGTGACCATCTTCATCACCCCAACAGCTTGCTGAAGGCCACAGTATTGAGGTAAATGGAATGGTATTATACTGGGTCATCCATCCTCTCTCAGCCATTGGCAAACACCAGGTATACCTCCAACCCACAAAGTGTCATGGCTCAGATGCTTTCTTCCACAACTTGGAGTTCAGATGGCCTTTTCCATAACTTGGAGTCAGAAAGAGACTCATATGACGCTTGACAGGTGGCATAGCAATTCCCACAGGAAGCACCTTACATGCATCCACAAAGTATGCAACAACAGCCACAATATTTTAGCACCACTTTTCGTTTTGCAATAATTATTGCATTAGTGATGTATCGGATACCAAATTTTAGAGCTCCACGCAGGCGGAGATGGAGCTGGATATCTATTTCTCATAAAATGCGTTTGTGGATAAAATTGCGGAGGTTAAGATATTTATTTTTGCGGATGCGGACACAACTGCGGACTATTTTTACCTCCATGTCCGCGATTGCGGATGCGGACGCGGATTTTTTTTTACACATTATGAACTGGTATTGGCTTTAGTCCAGATATGCCTATATATTAACATAGCACGTGTAACTATTGCGACAGATAGATAGATAGATAGATGGATAGAGAGAGAGAGAGAGAGAGAGAGAGAGAGAGAGGAACAATGAGAGATGGAGGGAGGAAGAGATCTTATAGAGAAGAAAACAGAAAGAGGAAGAGGGACTGGTAGGTGAGAGGAACGGAGAGGAGAGCTGTGGATGAAAAGGAGAGAGGAAAAGAATTATGACAAAAAGAGAAAGGAGAAATATTGGATGGGTGGAGATCAGTGTCACGAGGTTTTTAAGAGTACAGTAATCACTCTAATATCTGGACGCCCAATAACCGAACATCCCCACTAACCGAACCTTATCGTCCTGGGATCAAACATTCCCAAAATGGTCCGAAAATCCAAAAAAATTTGAAAAAAAAATCAATTTTTTGCCGTCCGTAATTTGAACTTGCCGCGCGCGCCGCGTGAGAGCATTGTTTTGGTTCATCATTCCTCAGACGTCCGATAGAGCGCCGCTGCATCCTCCCCACTTCCCGCCTGTCTCTCACCGCGACAAGACCTGCGCTGTTCGCCATGACTTCTGTGTGTTAGTGACTAAGTTCAGTGCAAGACTTCAGGAAGAGTGCAGTGCAAGTGCTTCAGGAAATCGTTCTTACTGTCAGAGTCCAAGAGGAGGCGGTTATTCATCGAGGTGGCCAAGGACTTGCTGTAAGTAGCCAGAATGTTTCATGTTGTACTATTTTCCATACTATATTTACCAGAATGTTTCATATTGTATTTTTTCCCATACTATACTTACCAGAAAGTGTCATACTGTACTTCTTTCCATACTAAACTTACCTCATGCATGTGCAGTAGGAATGTGTTTTTCAGAGTTCGGTGAGGTTCGGTTAGGTTAGGTTCGGTTAGAGTCCATAAGTACCAGAATGTTTATTAATGTATGAACATACTTCTAAACCCACATTTTATGTTTCTATTGCATTTATTTCAGTCATTTATGTGCCTTATTGGTGTGATTTGGGTGTTAAATAGGTGCTATGCATGTCCGGAGGGAGTTGTATAGGTGTTTCTCTGTGTTAGGGTCCGTAAGTACAAGTCCATAAGCTGGGGCCCAATATCCGGACGAAACCAATATCCGAACGTACCGATGGCTCTATTGATCCGGATATTGGAGGGGTTACTGTATACAATATTAAAGAATAATATTCATTAATACTTGAGAACAGGACAAAGAATTGACTTGTGAAAATCAAGCAATGATTACTTTATGTCGGCTTACTTCGCCGATTCTCTAAGGACGAGAATTTATAAACTTTCTCAATAGTACATAGCAGAGACTAATTATTCACACGTGCTGTTTATTAGTACTGTTGGCCTCTGGAGAAAGTGACTCAACCTCTGACAATCAATAACTAATGCTATTAATGATAAACAGGTTCTTGCTGGTGCAATTAACTCCTAGATGGCACAACGGATTTAAGTTAATAAAAATGACTGGCCTAAGTACCACTTGTGAATAATGCAAAGCGTTTATGCAGACTAGGAGCTATAACTAAAGTAAGCTACATGTGGAGTAATAAAACATGAGTTTACATTACATTAAGCTCAAGAGAAAAGAACTGTAAATTTATTGATTACAATGAGATAAATTTATGTTACAAGTTTCAAATGAATTCAAAATAAGGAGATCGCACTCACTCACTCACTCAAAAGCTAAACTCTTAAACCTAGGAAAAACAAAAAGAAAATACTGGTCAGAAAAGTGGACAAAGCGGATGACTGGCCATCGTTGCTGAGGCGGGACACTGTACACGCTGAGCCTCTCGCCAAATCACGCTGGGTGGGAATTCAGGAACTGGACAACAGCGTCGGCGGGAACTGGGCCACACACTTTGCTAACCTGCTTCCACGGGGCTCAAATCTTGACTGAATTTAAACAAGCAAGGCGAGGACTGAGGCCAGCCACCAACTGGTAACGGCTAGAAGTGAGCGAAACATGCCCATAACAAATCACTCAGCGGAGGTGCTAATGTCGCGCACAAAGACGATCACTTATGAAACAGTGAAAAATTGTTCTGAAAACACTCCCGATCGGGTGAATACGTGGCGGTTGACTGAGTGATACATACTGGGATTCCACTAGAATTCACGGTTTCCCACCAAAGTTTAATGTCACGAGTTTATTCAAATACTGAATCGCGCCAACTCGTGACATTATGCCCCATCAAAATGAATTTTTTTTTCTCAGGGGAAAAAAAAATTTCAATATACATACATATAAATCCTAACTCAGTCACACAAGATTCACACTGTGGTGTGTGTGCTATCCTGCTACAGGAGAAAGTCACAGTCGCCAGTGACCGAAAAAACCTCGTATTTATGTTAATAGAAGCAAGCTTGACGTGACGACAGTGAAAAATCCCGTACTCAGGTCAAACTGAGCGAAAAGTGTGCTACATTTACATTAACAACTAATTGTTATGTAGAGTGATGTATGAATACACGGTGTAGGTGTGACAGTTGTGGTGTAACTGCACCTACATGTAAAATTACATAATGCAAGTTAATAGCAAATGATGACGACGAGGCAGAAGAGAAGAGGCGGCAGCATGCGTCAGGGATGATCAGCTGTTCTACACGGCAATGCTGCACCCGCCAGCTGCAACCTGCGAAAGCAATCAAGGTGGAGCATCAAAAGTGTCATTTCTCTCTCTCTGCCTAGCAATCAGTACTTATGTTACATAAAGTACACTATTTACATTATTAACCAGGAAACGTAGTCAAGGCGTCTCTGCAGGACATCAAACACTGACCCAGTTTACTGGTTAAACCCTATACCTAATTAGCGAAAAGACTGGGCATTTGTGCAGGACATCAAACGCTACAATTCGCTAAATTAACCAGGGAACATGGTCATGAACGAAAAGACTGGGCATCTGTGCAGGACATCAAACGCTGCGATTCGCTAATGGAACCCAGTTTACTGGTTAAACCCTATACCTAATTAGTGAAAAGACTGGGCGTTTGTGCAGGACATCAAATGCTGCAATTCGCTAAATTAACCAGGGAACTTGGTCATGAGCGAAAAGACTGGGCATCTGTACAGGACATCAAACGTTGTGATTCGCTAATGGAACCCAGTTTACTGGTTAAACTAACTCTACACTTACAATTAACAACAGAAAGCTGAGAATCCCTACGCAATCTCGGGCAGGTCACATTTTAACACCCACCGTGGGTGTGAACACTCATGTGGATAATGTGCATTCTCCGGGAATCCTCTGAGAGACCCTCAGCTCGAGACGTTCCACAAGGTAATTCATACACAGCCTCAGACTGCCTCTGCGGGGTTCTCGAACTTCCCCTCTTAACTTACGGTACATATGTATGTACAGGCCCTGGACATACTGTGTCCTGTGGGGCCAGCGGGTGAGACATCAGGTCTGCACCCACTTCACCACTGCCCTGTCTCTCAACTGACTCATAGTCTAGTCCGGTTTTCAGGTATTTGGACAACTCCAGGCATTTTGGAGTCAAAGTTGGCAGATAAGCTTTTCTAGGGTGTTTTTTTGTGCAGAATCCATTTTTGCTGTTTGCCAAGCTGTATCTCTCAAGCTGACACCGTCAGACGGGTAAATCCAAGATGGCCGCCTTAAACTCAAAAGCATCATTTTTACAAGTGGTGCCTCATCCGTATATCATTATGACGACCGTAAAACCTTATTAAAACCCGCTATAAAGTCATTGTACATTAATTATTTTATTGATATTACTTTTCTCTTAATTAAGTAATAAACATAAACATAAATCCAAGATGGCTGACAAGACATTTATATTACAACAAGTTGCAGATTGCAGATTGATGAACAGGCATAGTGGCAGTGTGTTTTACACAATGTCATTGTTGGGCTTCGACATTGCTACAATCGTCATCGGATGTTCTACATTTGCATGCTGCTGTACAATGCAAGTGGGACTTTTTACATTTGCAATGTGCACTCATACATCGGTTGGCGCAGTTGCAGGTGATCAGTTCCACACATGAGTCTGGGACTGGGGGTAGGGACATCAGCATTGGCACCAGTGATGCACCTTCCATCCTCCATCCCATCGTCTCTGGTTAAGGTAGTTCTGGATACTGTTCATTTGCCTGTCGCCACACAGCTGTTTGATAGTGAGCTCTTTGGATGTGAAATGAAAGGGCATCACCAGTTGGAGGAAGAGTCTCTGGAGCACTGGACTTCACGAACAGGATTTCACGCGCCTTGTTGACTGTTGTGACGTTGGGGACATTGTACAACTTACAGATGAATAATTCAGTGTTCTTCGCTGTCGCATCATCGAGTTCACCTTGACCTAGACCTTCAAGAAGGCGAGAGTGTTTTTGAAACACTTTCCAGCAAGTTTTCTTTCCATGCCTGAAGAGGTATGAAGTGTGTCACTACCAGTGATGGCGTGAAACGCTGTAATGGATTCCATCTTATCGTTATCAAAAGCAAGCCGTTCCACAATGGTGTGTATAGGAATATACTTCCTGTTTGCAGCTGTTCCTCCCTTCAACCAAACTTTGTCACTGGGCATTTTGTGGAAATGTGCAAGTAGTAATACCAGGACATCTGTGTCACGTGAACCAATCACAATGCTAGAGGCTTGAATTTCTGTACAATGCAGAATCATTCTTGTATCTGCCTCTTCGTGCCGAGCTTTGAGTTTGTCTGTGTCCACTTCTGGATCCGATGATTCCACCTGTTCTTCATCGACGAATCCGCCAGATACCACAACAGTTTTGTTTGCTGAAACCTTCAGCATCAGTTGTGAGAGGAAATTGGCCAAGTCTGCCTTGTTTTCAGGGTGTGCCATGAAAGTATCCCACTTTGCTTGGAGTGGAACATTCCTGCCTTCAGTCAAACGTCGGATCGCCACTGATGCTTGACCACGTCGTGTCCTTGTTCCCTCTTTGATGGATTTCTCGTAGTATCTGTCAAACACTACATCAGTTCGTTTGAACAGTGTCTCACCTTGAAGAACAGCTCCAATGAACATGTCAGCTAGGTCTCCAAATGTGGTTGCTTTGGGTGGTTTCCCAATGGAACAAACCATTGCTTGACCACAAATTATGAGTGTTGCTGTTTCCCCAAGGTCTGCAGCGCCTATGCTGGGAGGACATTGTATTCCTGAAGTGAGTACTTGAGCCAAGTCTGCTTTTGATCCAGATCGAAGTCTACCGTTTGTCTCAGCTAGAGCCTGGGGGACTGTTAAAAGTTCATTCATCATTACTTCTGACAGGTTTACACGTCGGCCACTTTCGTAGGCAGTGATCAGGCGCTGGATAATTAATTAATATATTTTATATTTTTAAGCAATTCTTCAAAATATGCATTTTCTAGGAAAATGGCGGCCATCTTGGATTTTGTTCGCTAGGAGCAAAACCGCATGAGATAAGGCTTGGCAAACAGCAAAAATGGTTTCAGCACAAAAAAACACCCTAGGAAAGCCTATTTGACAACTCTGACTCTAAAATGCTTGAGGATTTTTATATAGCCACATTTTCCAGATATTCCACTAGTCTATCAGAGATTATGGGTGTGGTTTCAAATGGCACAGGAAGGACATGTTCATGATTACTGGTACATGAACACACATTGCAGGAACGCACAAAATTATCTATTTCTCGTCCCATCCCTGGCCAGAAAAAGTCAGCACGGATACGGCCCTGGGTCTTCCTTTTGCCCAGGTGACCTCCTGACGCTGAACAATGACCCCATTCTAACACTGCTTGGTGGTACTTTGCGGGCACGACGAACTGCAGTTGAACTTCGCCCTGGGGTGTTCGTGACTCACAGTACAGCCGTCCTTGTTTACGAAAGAACTTGGCTTGACCTCCCCGTGAATACTTTATCACTCTACCCTATTGTTTCTTCCGCACGGCAGCAAGTGTCGGGTCAGAATGTTGTTCTTGAACAACAACTTGGCTACACATCAGATCTTGCGGCAATTCAGTGGTCACCTTAGTGACACAGTTTGGAGTCACAACCATGGCTCATGTTACTGTAGCCGAAGTCTGAGTAGTGTCATCTTCGGTGCAACTATGCTTGGCACCGGGAATATTGCCTATGATCAGGTCAAATAAAGGTTCTGGCATGACAACTGCAACTGTCGTACCAGTGTAAAATGGAGATGCCACCTGGATACGTGCCTCAGGGAACAATCTCACTGATCCATCAGTAAGGTTAGCTTGGATCTGTCGACCTGTGTACTGCTCAGGCCGAACTAGACTCTGCTTCACAGAGCAACCTGAGGAACCGTTGTCTCTCAGGACCCTCACAGGAATGTCTCCCACAAACCCTGGCTGAACAAGGAAGGCACTGTCACCTGTGGGAGGGTCTGTGGAGGAAGCAGCTGGCCACTGATTAGGCTGCTGAATAAATGATGCAGCAAACATGGTGCCCTGAGAATTAGATGCTTGAGGGGTTGTACTCACTGTCTGGGGAGACGGAGCATTGGCCTCCTGTGGAGGGGGGTTCACTGTCGCTGTGGGACTAGAGAACTGTGGGGAAGTTCCCGTACTGGTAGGGACGTGACCACCGTGCTGCTGCTGAGAAATGAAGGCTGCGTTCGCCTCCTGCCTCCTATTCACTTGAGCTGGTGCTGAAAAGGACAGTCCTGACGGTCAGTTGCGTGGCTGATACTGCTGCTGGTTAGGGTACCTGTTGTACCTCTTCCACTCAGGTTTCTGAGTGTTTTGCCCCTGGTCCTTCCACTGCGGTTTTGGACCTTGGCCATTATTATGAGAACGGCCTTGTTGCTGGAGTTCAGTCTGAGACGATTTCCCAGATTTATCAGGTTTCCTGTTCCAGGTATGCTGCTTGCGAGTTTGATACCCGTATGCAGTGAAAAATGCATCAGCCTTCTTCACCATTTGGCTGGCATCTCTTACCTGGCAGATCTTAAGCTGAGCCATAAGTTCAGTAGGCCACGACTTTTCTAGCTGGGTGCGCAGCATAAGGTCAATTATCCCCTCACGCGTAGAAGGAGTTTCATCTTTCTCCATCCACTCATCTAAGTAAGAGTAAGCCGGTCAAGAAACTGAACGGCAGTCTCTTTTTCCTGTAAACGCGCCCTCATGAACTGACTCTTGGCGTTGTCCACTGTGAGACCATGCGCTTTGACGAGTGCAGCCTTCATCATCTCATATGTGAGATTGTCTCCACGAATCCTCTGGAGAATATCGAGGGCAGGGCCCTCAAACAGGCTAAGAAACTGAAGCCGCTTAGCTGCATCATCCAGCTGGTAAAGTTGAGCCATGTCTTCAAAACGAGCTATGTGTGGCTCGATTCGCTCGCCTTCCTTGTATGGGGGAAGCTTGATGTGTGGGGTCGCCAGAACATGTGCAGGGAGAGTGCTCGTGGAGCTTGGGCCAGCTGCACCAGATGTGACTGAAGCCAAGGAATCTCGCTTGAGCTTCAACATTTCAAGTTCATGTTTTTCGTGTGCTTCTTGCTCGGCACGTTCGTATTCTCATTGTTCACACTCGTATTCACGTTCTCTCACATTGTTCTAACTCGAGTTGACGTTCTCTCTCACGTTGTTCTCGCTCATATTCGCGTTGTTCTCGCTCTTGTTCTAACTCGAGTTCGCTTTGTTTTTGCTCATATTCGCGTTGTTGTCGCTCGTGTTCACGTTCTCTCTCACGTTCCTCGCATTGTTTTCACTCGTGTTCACGTTCTCTTTTGCGTTCTTCACGAGCATCTTTCTCACGTTGTTGCTCGTAATTAAACCGTGAGAGGACGTAGTTTTGAATTTTTTCGGGGTCGCTAAGCCCCATATCTCTAGCTTCCTGTACATAGACGTTGGCAGCCATGATGCTAACTCAATCTAAGTAAATTAGCGACTCAGTACTGACTGCAATTTTGTGGAGAAAGATGCTAATAATCGAGAATAAAGAATATAGGCACAGGTTAGTGGTGACCAGTTTTATCTAATTAAACTGGTAAAAAAAAGAAAATTAAAACAACTGACTGTGAAAACTATTACGTAAATTAATAGAACTGAATCAATAATCACCAGTAAGATAGTGCCTATAGACTTTAATGATAAATACCTAAGTATGAGTGAGTGAGTGTTGTCTCATGAATAACTTTAGAGCTAGGAGTTAATATCCTGGAATGAGGTCGCCAAATGTCATGGGGTTTTTAAGAATATGTAATATTAAAGAATAATATTGAATAATACTTGAGAACAGGACAAAGAATTGACTTGTGAAAATCAAGCAATGATTACTTTATGCCGGCTTACTTCGCCGATTCTCTAAGGACGAGAATTTATAAACTTTCTCAACAGTACACAGCAGAGACTAGTTATTCACACGTGCTGTTTATCAGTACTGTTGGCCTCTGGAGAAAGTGACTCCACCCCTGACAATCAATAACTAATGCTATTAATGATAAACAGGTTCTTGCTGGTGCAATTAACTCCTAGATGGCACAATGGATTTAAGTTAATAAAAAGGATTGGCCTAAGTACCAGTTGTGAATAATGCAAAGCATTTATGCAAACTAGGAGCTATAACTAAAATAAGCTAAATGTGGAGTAATAAAACACGAGTTTACATTACATTACGCTCAAGAGAAAAGAACTGTAAATTTATTGATTACAATGAGATAAATTTATGTTACAAGTTTCAGATGAATTCAAAATAAGGAGATCGAACTCACTCGCTCACTCAAAAGCTAAACTCGTAAACCTAGGGAAAACGAAAAGAAAATACTGGTCAGAAAAGTGGACTAAGCGCATAACTGGGTGTCGTTGCTGAGGAAGGGACGCTGCACATGCTGAGCCTCTCGCCAAATCACGCTGGGTGGGAATTCAGGAACTGGACAACGGCGGCGGCAGGAACTGGGTGTCGGCTGAGGAAGGATGCTGTCACACACGCTGCTAACCTGCTTCCACGGCGCTCAAATCTTGACTGAATTTAAACAAACAAGGCGAGGACTGAGGCCAGCTGCCAACTGGTAACGGCTAGAAGTGAGCGAAACATGCCCATAACAAATCACTCAGCGGAGGTGCTAATGTCGCACACAAAGACGATCACTTATGAAACAGTGAAAAATTGTTCTGAAAACACTCCCGATCGGGTGAATACATGGCGGTTGACTGAGTGATACATACTGGGATTCCACTAGACTTCACGGTTTCCCACCAAAGTTTAATGTCACGAGTTTATTCAAATACTGAATCACGCCAACTCATGACAATCTGCAATCTCTGCGGTTCTTTGACGTGGAGGCGGATTAATATGCAGAGCTTTTATTATCTGAAACGTGGTGGCGGATAATGATGCGGAGCTTTTTTGTTGTTGTCTGAAGACGCGGACGCAGATGGTAATTCGGACATTATTTTCACTGCGGAGGCTCCGCGGAGGCAGAGGCGGATATCCGATACATCACTACTGCCTATGTAATCACTATGAAGCCCTTTTTCGCAAACAATTTTTTTCTCACTTATGCGATCAGAATGACGCTGAATTGTTTATGTGGTCAGTCGTTATACAACTGGTCTTCTAACATGCATCCCAGTCATCAAACAAGGGCGTGCTGCACAAATATTCCTGAAGAGAATCAATGAAGTCAGATCCTGGAAGGATACTAACAGTATTATCTGAAACTATAATTGCCCCTCTGCTAATGCTGAGATTATAGAATTGGTAAATTTACCTTAAATTATTAATGATGTGATTGATGAAGCCACTGAATGTACAGTGAGGCTGGATGAGAAAATGGAAAATATGAGTGCGTTTAATTACTTGGGTAGTGTGATGAGTAAGGATGGAAGTTTAGAGGGTGAAGTGCTTGCAAAGGTACAACAGAGAAGAAAGGTTGCTGACTCTTTGAAAGCAGTGATAAGTAACAGGGAAGTGAGAATGGAAGTAAAAAATTTGCTGCACGACAGTATTGTGATACCAACCCTAACTTATGGAGGTGAAGCTTGGGCCTTGTTGGGAGGACACAAGTTAAGAGTGAGAGCACTGGAAATGAGTTATTTGAGAGGAGCATGTGGTGTTACGTGGAGAGACAGACTGACACATGGGGAAGTGAAGGAGCGTTGTGGTGTGGATGTGGATGTGATACAAAGCGTTAGGAGAAATACACTGAGGTGGTTTGGCCATGTGGAGAGGATGGATAGCGAGAGACTAACGAGGAGAGTATGCGAGTGAGGTTGAGGGGGTGAGAGGGAGGGAGAGGCTGAGGATGAGATGGAGGGATGGAGTGGAGAGTTATGTAAGAGATGGGGGGGTGAGCTGGGAGCAGGACAGTGAAATGGCGTTGGACAGGACGGCATGGAGGCTTTTTGTTTGTAGCCATCCCTTACGGGATTGAGGTGTCTGGCAATGGATAGATAGATAGATAGATAGTTGTACAGCACTGTAGTATAATAAAGAAACTAGTTACCTCCGCCAATGGAGTTGGAGGAGGTTATGTAGGCTATTCGGACATGTTTGTTTATTTGTTTGTCCACAAAATATCAAAAATGTCATTGATGGATTAAATTTTGTGGCTATGTAGGTCATGGGCCAAGGAAGAGTTCATTCAGTTTTGGTTGTGATTTGAGTTTTCTGGTTTAAGCTTTAGCAGAGGAATGCATTCTCCGAGTGTTGTCTAGTTGTATATGTATCATTCTCTCCCAGCCATTCCTTTAGCATCATACATACATATATATATATATATATATATATATATATATATATATATATATATATATATATATATATATATACATATATATATCTATCTATCTATATATATATATATATATATATATATATATATATATACATATATATATATATATATATATATACATATATATATATATATATATATATATATATATGTACAGGGCGTTTCAAAAATAGTGTTCATAAATTGCAGAATGAATAGATTAGGAAAATATAAATATACTTTTCTATGTAACATTTTTGGAAATTTGTCATATTTACCGTGATATTACACATTTTATGTTTAATAGGAAGCTCTAGGGGATGAAAACGATCAGTAGATTACCATCACCTCAGTACCTTTATTTTTTCATACATTTGTGAACACCGATGTACACTACAGAATTACATTAGGTGCTCGAAATTCCCCCCCCCCCCTCGTTGATACAGGCTTGGGCTCGGCAACCCCTGGTGTGTTCCTTACTTCTCTGCACGCCTCTTGAACTCTTTGCCACAGTTCCTGACTGGTGTTGACTGGTGTAGCATACACCCTGCTCTTCAGGTGTCCCCAAAGATAAAAGTCAAGTGGAGTTAGGTCGGGTGATCTAGGTGGCCAGGCAATGGGACCTCCGCGGCCTATCCACTTGTCATGTTACATAGCATTAAGGAAATCCCTTGTACGTCGTGCAAAGTGAGGTGGAGCCCCATCATGCTGGAACCACGTTCGAGTACGTTTTCTGAGGGACCCATCTTCAGGTAGTATGGGGAGGTCATCCTGAAGATATCTGGTGTACACATTACCTGTAAGTCGTTGTGGTAGCAAAAATGGTCCGATTAGACGATCACCAGGAATACCGGCCCACATATTGATCGCAAAGAGTTCTTGATGTCCCCTTGTTGTTGTTACATGTGGGTTTCCTGCCGCCAATGTGTGTGCATTATGTTGATTGAGCATGCCACCTTTTGTGAACACAGCCTCATCACTCCACAAAACATCATGTGCAAGAAAACCGTTGTTCTCCCTCGTGTGAGTATGAAGCCACCTACAGAAATTCACTCGCTGGGGGTAATCACGTTCGGTCAGAGCATGGATGGGCTGGTGATGATATGGATACTAGCCTTGTCTGTTTACAATCCTCCATACAGATGCATGAGCCACACCGAATCGTTCACCAAGTCGACGTGTACTTGTAGATGGTTCATCTCCGATGGCGTTGAGAATATCCTCTTCTACATACATACATATATATATATATATATATATATATATATATATATATATATATATATATATATATATATATATATATATGTATATATATGTACAGGGCGTTTCAAAAATAGTGTTCATAAATTGTCATAAATTGTCATATTTACACAATTTATGACAATAAATTGTGTAAATATGCCTCAGCATGAGGCATTCTTCTGCTTATTGCACGTGGATTCAGTGTGCTATATTCCCGTGGTCGTCGTTCTACACGGAGGAAAGTAGGCCGATATGGTTGCCTCTGGTTAGGATATCGCTCACCATACATCCTTACTGCTTCAGCTGCATTTCCTTTTGTTGCACCCAACGTAAGTAACATGTCTGTGTACCCTGCAGACGTGTATGGCTCCATGTCCGGTGCTAACAAGACTGCCGGTACATCCTTCTTTCTCTCACCTTCTCACAGTACCTTCAAATCACGAAGCTTCGTTCAAACCCATGAGGCAAACATGATTTGCTGCTTCAGGTTCACATATATGTAGGTTTCCTTAGTAGTGTGCATTACATCGGTGTAGACAAGATTATGAAAAAATAAAGGTATTGAGGTGATGGTAAGCTACTGATCGTTTTCATCCCCTAGAGTTTCCTATTAAGCATAAAATGTGTAATATCACTGTAAATATGGCAAATTTCCGAAAATGTAACATAGTAAAGTATATTTATATTTTCTTACTCTATTCATTTTGGAATTTATGAACAATATTTTTGAAACACCCTGCATATATATATATATATATATATATATATATATATATATATATATATATATATATATATATATATATTGTCGGACACCTTAATCCCATACGGGGTGGCCACAAACAATTCGCCTCCATGTCGCCCAGTCCCCCGCCATTTCACTGTCCTGCTCCCAGCTCACACCCCCCCTCCCTCATATACCTCTCCATTCCATCTCTCCGTCTCATCCTTGGCCTCCCCCTTCCTGTCTCCCCCTCTACCTCACTCAAATACACTCTCGTCGTCAGTCTCTTACTCTCCATCCTCTCCACATGGCCAAACCACCTCAATAATGTTTCTCCTAACGCTTCTTGTCACATCCACATCCACACCACAATGTTCCTTCACTTCCTCATTTGTCAGTCTGTCTCTCCATGTGACTCCACAGGCTCCTCTCAAAAAAAAAAAAAAATATATATATATATATATATATATATATATATATATATATATATATGTATATATATATATATATATATATATATAAATAATAGAGGCAGTATCACAGAACAAAAAATGGGGAAATCAGTCTCTTGGGTCAGGGCAAATTGAGTCCAGATTGAGCTAGCTTGGGTAGTTGTAGATTACTGCAGCACCTTTTTAACCTAGTGATGACCCTGGAAAGTAAACCAGGAGTTCTTTTGGTGATCAACATTCGTTTAAAATTTTTTCCTCAGTAAACTGATTCTCTCAAACTTTTTGAAAACTGATATTATTGGAAATTTGGCATTAGGATTTTGGGAACTTCGCTGTACTACATACATCATATCCATGTGAGTTCTCAGTAGGACACCTCAGGGTACTGCTTGGGTCAAGTGAGTTGCTTTCAACATTTTGTAATTATGATGATGTCCTCTACCAGATATGTTATTCAGACAACTCAGAAAGCCACACCTTTGACTGTGGCATAATTCCTCAGGCACTATAGTTGTTGTTGTGGAGTAACCCCAGTCTGTCTGGCCAAGCAGACCTATTAACTTCAGACAAGCAACCATCCCTCCCCTGCAATGAACTGATTTTCTCTTGTGGTAGACAGCATCTCACCATAGTGGGACACAGGGAAGAGTGTGGAGGTTTGGTTTCTGGATGGATTCAACATTTGTGTCTCTTCACCCAGTTATCAGGGGCACAGTAGTAGAATACAAATAACTCTCTTATTTGGTATATGGTTACCACCCTGTGTTGTAAATGGTTCCTTGGGTTAGAGGAAACCATTAAGCTTATCACTCAGTGTAGAGCCACCTGAAGTGGAAAGAAGAGCAATAATGAGTGACAGGAAGGATGGGAGAAATAGGGTGAGAGGAGGGAAGAAATAGAAAATAATGATAAAGGTGAAGGAAGAAGTAGGCAACACTACATGAAGTGAGTAAATGATGATCACCACCTTCTACCACCAGGTGCTCTGGTAATGCAAAGAAGTTGTTTTGGTGCCAACAACTTAGTTTTCCCATGCAAACAGTTATGGAGTCACCTAACTGGTTTCTCAAACAGCCAAACTAGTCCAGTTAGCCATCCGTAGCCTCCTTCATAGGCCTACAGTTTATGTACAGGAAAGCAAGGTTGCATGACAGCTGAAAAGCCATATATTTACTTACCATATTTTACATTAAAATTCTTCAGACTATTTAGATTTCTTCATCAAGATAAATTTGAAATGCCTTAAAACTCTAATAATTGGGTAATAGCATCTCTCTTCTCAGCCTGCCAGAGTTCAGATGTTTTTTTTCACTCCATTGTTATTCTTGAGTTAGGGATCATTTATTGCAAATTTGACTCCAAAACCTCAGGTCCCTCTTTAATTGCATACCAGGGGAAAACAGACTGTTGACCAAGCATCAGCCCCTTATTATAAGCATCTGTGAAAGTTAGCTAATTTATTTTCATTTTTGTCCAGGTGGAGTACTGGCAGGATGATGATGAAGATGATGAGGATCATGGTGAGAGGAAGGAAGTGTCTACGACAGGGCCGAAAGGGCGGGCAGAACTGACTGATCTCCATCCGTACACCCAGTACAAAGTCCGGGCCAGTGTGGTTAACTCTGATTTCACTGGCCCTCCTAGTGACACCCTTACCTTCACTACCGCAGAGGGAGGTGAGGCACATCACTGGTAGTGGTAAAGTAGAAATAAGAGAGGGAAGAAACACAAGCTAAAAGAAGAAATATGAATTCAGTGTTAAGCAAGCACAGCAAATCAGATGAACCTGGGATCATGACAGAAACTTTTGCAATATTCTTCCAGTGTTTACTTTTACTGTATACTTCCCACAGAATCTGGTCCAGTGCATAACCTTCAAGTAAAGCAGCTTGGTGACCACAGCCTTCTCGTGGATTGGGATGCCCCCATAGACCCAATGGGTGAAACACTGGGTTACCACGTGCAGTATAGAACTGTGGGTGAGGGGGGTGAGGAGGGCCCCAATACTGACCTTCCTCACAACCTTTTGCCCCCTGTCAAAATCACTGAACTGGAGGCAGGCAACAACTACAGAGTGATGGTCATGGCTGTTAATGGGGCAGGACCAGGTGAAGAGTGAGTACACTTTGATGTTATTTGATTCACATATGATTTATCTCTTTAGCCCAAATATGTCTCTCTTGTTTTGTTTTTCCTAACTTCAAGCAATTTTGTACTCAGTCGAGAGACTTTTGATTTGAAGGGGTTGGATTTAGCCTAACAAATCCCTTTCACAAGAAGAGATCTTCCCCCAAGAGAGTAAAATCATCTGGTGGCTGCTTGATTGAAATGAAAAGTGTGTTCTTGGACTGTAAACGTTCTGGTAACTTCTTCAGCCCCCTCCATCAGTTTTTTTGTTTTTTTATGCAAGCTTTGGCAAGGGGCTCCTGCACAGGGTGGCACTGATATAGCCAGACAGCTCCACTGTCCAGTTATACAAACACCCCTCAGAACTCTCCTTATCCCTTGAGAAGGGTATATGGATTACAGGCGGGTGGGTACTTCATCATGCTGTCTACTGGGTTCACTTTCAAATGAACCTGGGGCTAATGTTGGTACTTCTCGTATCCTTGCTATCTCCAGATGATATTCAGCTAATGAGACACCTTGTGTGGGCAGAGTTAATGAAGGATCTAGCTGATTCCTTTAATAAAAAATTATGTGCATATATCAAGAATTAAAGATAAGCAGCTCTCTTAGAGTGGAGGAGTTAAGTAATCTTTGAAGCCTGAAAATAAAATAATCCCGAAGTTCAAAATGAAAACTGGTTGAAAAAATATATACCCAAAGTCTCTTTGAATATTTGTAACAAAAATACCCAAAGCTCTCTTTCACCTCTTGCCCCTACTTCTCAATGCCTTCCTTCTTTAAGTACGCTTCTACTCCATGTGTTCTTGGTTTTGATATCCTTCTTCTTACTCATTCACCAGCTTTTCTTTTTATTACACTTTAACTTATAATGCCTTTTAAGCACCTCAGTGTGATAACATATTTATACTCAATTATTGCTGCAACCGAGGTAATTTAGTTCAGCATGGATGAGACTTTTCAGGTTGGAGGGTTAGATGTAGCCTTCATTAACCCACACATGTCTCTAGGTACTTCTTGGAGCATGCCTTTGCCTTGACACTGCAGCTCACCACCCTCCTTTGGGGGGTTTGTGAGAGCTGAGGATCGTTTGTAGACCCAAGTGGATTCTTTGCTTGGGCTGAGATTATTCCTAGCCTGGGCAGATTCAAGCAGCCCAGCTTCAACTGTATGCTCACAAGAAAATTGGCTTAGTCTAAATAGAATGACTGCCTCACCAATCAAGTCAGCCATTAACCTCATCACTCCAGAAGGACGTGAATCTCAAACACACACTCAAGTGTCCCTTTTAAGTCCTCCAGTCATTGGGTTGCTGCACATAGGAGTTTGTGGGGATGGTACTTAGCAGACTGCCCTTTACCTAGCTGCCCATAATTGCAAAGTATACATCCCTGCCCAAGGGTTTCCTCCTAATTATGTTTTGAAAATATGCTAAATCATCTATGGGTGACACTGGGCTCTACAGGGTTAACTAACTACACCCACTGCAAAGACAAAGACATATCCTTTCTCAGCATACAAATAACATCATTGCAAAGACATCTTGTAAACTCAACCCCTTGAAGACATTCACAAGCACCACCAGTGGACAACATAAAGAGTTTCTGAAAGCTATCTATAAACAGTTTGTTAGAACAACTGTGAAATACACTAGCAAGTTGGCCTCACCCATGACCAACACAGACATGGATAAACTTAAAAAAATACATAACACTGCCTTAAGATTTAGGATGCACTAAGACCGCATTTATAGATCACCTACATCACGAAACAAAAATACCTTGAAAGATAATACGAATATGAGATGCACACAGTTCATTGCTTTAGCTCAAAACCCACCCCTTTCTTATAACGTTATAATGTATCTCCCCCTCCCTCTTCTTCACAAAGAAACAAAAAAATGAACAACTGCCCAACACTTCATAGAGTGTCTCAGCAATATCCTCCTCCACCCAACACTACATTTCACAAGCACATACATAAACTCATAGTTACCAAAGCCATCCAAAACCCTCATTTAAATAACATTCATTGGAAACCATCACCAGGGACCCACCCCTCAAAATCTACCCAACCCGGAGAGACACAAGTACACATAGCGAGATTGTGATGTGGCCACCAACCTTCCCTGCTAAAATACCAATAAGAAATATGACTAAGAAACAATCCACATTGCTCACCCTGCAGTGCAGCTCCCCACACCACAGTGCATTAACCCACCTCGTGCAGCATGTTGCAGTATCACACCACATACAATCCTTGAACATAACGTCAACAAAATACATCTAGCAGTAACTGGTTGAAGTGGCTGGTTTCTTGCACCCCACTGAATTCACATCCAGGTGGTCCTGGGGTTGCAACAACAACAACAACAACAACAACAACAACATCTGCAGCAGCAGCAACAGTGACTGTATGTCCGCCTTAGATGAATAAATTGTCTAGTGGTAATGAGTAATCATCATCATCATCATCATCATCATCATCATCATCCGGACCTCCTTAGGGCAGGGTGAGGAGTAGCAATGTCCATACAGCCCAAATTTGCCCAGTCCAATGGGCTCACCATTCAAGCCCCCGGAATCCTGGCTCTATCTGATACGCCAGAAACATTCACCACGTTCTGTAGCTTCACATAAACTTATCCAACAGAGTCAGTCCGGATGCTGCCATGTTAAAAAGGGGTGCCAAACCCCTGATCATGCACTTCCCACAATATTCATCCAGCCAGCTCGATCTCTTGTCAGTTCCCTAGCTCTACTGACCTCCAAACCTCTTCCTCACGCACTCATCCACCTCCACCTTCTCCTTGGCCTATCTGGCCTCCTCCCTCCTTCAGATTCGCGCATGTATACTTTTTTCACCACTCTATTGTTGTCCAGTCTCTCCACAGTACACTCTCTTCGATTCTGTTGTCCACAGACTTCCTCACTTCACATCCTTCACGAATCACATTATTTCTTATCCTATCCACTCTCTGTACTCCACATATATTCCTTAGCAGTCCCATCTCCACTGCTCTCACTCGACTTTTCATTTTCATGCCACACCAGTCTCACATCCATATGTTAAAATTGGCACTAATACTCCGTTATGTAAGCCTCGTGCAGCTGCAGCAGCAAGTCTCAGTTTCCTATCAAGGCCTTCATTGCACCAGCTACTTTCCTTCCTTGTGTCACTCTACTTTCCACTTTTTTTTTTTTTTTTTTTGCACATTTTCCTCTCTTTCCTATCACTGTACCCAGGTATTTGAACTCTCTTACCAATTCCAGTCTATTTCCATTCACTGTAACATTGCATTGGGAGTCACCTTCTCTCTCAGTAACCATCACCTTACTCTTCTGTACACCTACTCTCAAGGCACGACGCTCACAGACATCAGCAAAACTCATCACTAGTCTACCAAGTTCTTGTCTGGTATTTGCAAGTACTGTAGTACTGCATCATCAGCTTACAACAAATTTGAGAAATTCCATCCATTACCTTTCATTACCAACGCCATCCCCCTCTCCATTACTCGTGTTTTACTTCTCTCATCACCCCATCCATATATACATTGAACAACCATGGGGACATCACACAACCTTGTCGTACGTCCACACTTAGATGCCCATTAACCTTTACACTTGCTTCACTACCATCATAAAAACTCTTGACGGCACCTAGCAGCTTACCATCTACACTACATGTGCAAAACCTTACACAGTCCTTGTCTGTTTACTTTGTCGTATGCCTTTTCCAGATCCATGAATGCCATAAACACCTTATAGTCCTTCTCACAAACCTTCTGCACTAACTGTCTCACTGCAAATATTTGATCCACACATCCTCTGCCACTCCTAAAGCCACCATGTTCATCACTCACTAGGACTTCTGATATCCCTCTCACTGACTCTGTAATAATTCTTCCGTATACCTTCCCTACCACACTCAATAAACTTATGCCACGATAATTCTTGCACTCACTTTGCTCACCTTTATTTTTGTACAGGGGTACAATCACAGCCTTTTTCCACTCTGCTGGCACAGTTTCACTCATCCATGCCTTCTTACATATCTCCAACAAGCACTTCATTCCGCTGTCTCCACTAATCATCTGTGCATACACCTCATCAATCTCAGCTGCTTCCCCATTTTTTTTAACCGCTTCACAGCGCTCCTCACCTATGCAAGTGTCACGTTTCCTGGCACTGCATTCCTTCTCTGCACACTTGCAGAACTAGTCATGTTTACAGTGGCTGTGCTGTCTCTGTTTCCATTCATCAAGCTTTCAAAATATTCTTTCCATCTGGTCCTTACTTCCTCCCCATGAGTTAATAATCTACCACGTACATCCTTCACACCTTCACATTTCTTTCTGATTTCACTTCAACATTTCCGCACCTCTTTCCAGAATAACTTCCTATTTTCGGAGTAGTTTGCATTAATTTTTCTTCCTAGATCATCATTTACCTCCTTTTTCCTCTTCACTAGTCTCTTTACGTGCTTCTTGCTCTCAGTATATTCAGTTCTTATTTCAACTGAACCCCTGTCCTGTAACCATTCCAGCCACTTCTTCCTCTTTTCCTCCACTGCTCACTTAACCTCTTCATCCCATCACGCCGTACCTTTCTTCTTTGTTGTAACTCTTGCCACACTACACACTGCTTTAGCATTTCTAACTAATCAGTCCCTATATGCATTCCACAGGCTGTCCAGATCCATTTCATTCTAATTCATTGATTCTAACTCCACCCCTACTTTGGTCCTGTATTCATGTGTCATTTCCTTGATCCTCAGCTTCTCGACTTTCAGTCTTTCTCCCTGACTGCTCCTCTCTCTCCTGGTCCACCTCATCCCTCTCAGATTGATCTTCCATACCACAATCATATGATCCGACGGACCTCCACATCGTCCTCTCACGGCCCTCATATCAGCAACCATTCCCAGTATCAACCTCTCTACGAGCACGTAATCAATCAGGCTCCTTTCAACACGATCCCCATTCCCTCTATACCATGCATATTTATGTGCATCTTTCTGCTTGAAATACGAGTTACAGATGCACAACCTTCTTTCCTGACACATATCCTTCAGTCGCTTCCCATTATCATTTTCTCCTGGTACTCCAATACAACCCATTACTTTACCCTCAGGACTAGTTTCCTACTCTTCCATTCATTGTGGTGGATGGGGGCACCCATCATCCACTCACTCAATGTAGGGATGCCTTATGGTCTCTACACTGGGTGGCAAGCCAAATGGTTTCCTGTACCCAGGAAACCATTTTCTACGCTGTGTGGTAACCATATAACCGGGGTTTTTGGCTGGGTTAAATGTCCCCCAGATTTCCCTATCTAATATCACTTAATCATGGCAGTTGTTTCGGGAAGCCTCGGAGGTCCCAATACCTGCCCAGGACCCCAACCAAATGGGCAGATTCACATGGCCATGTGGAATGTAAGAGGTGCGAATGAGAAGAGCAAGAGGGTAGACGTGGTGAATGTGTTCAAGAGTGCTAGATACTCTGTGATGGCATTGTGTGAAACAAAGATAAAAGAGTGTGAAGTGGAGGAGTGGAAGTGTGTGAAATGTTTTAGATCGGGCATGAATGATCAAGGAAGACGAAAGGAGGGAGTTGCTTTGTTGATGTATGAGGTGTGGCAGAGTGGAATGAGAGATTACAAATGTGTCTGCTCAAGATGTATGTATGTCAAGTTCAAGTTTGTGAAGGTGAAAGTGGTGGTGATTGTAGCATATGCACTTTGGAGGACAAGAGTGAGAGAGGGAGGGATAGGTTTCGGGATGAGCTACATCAGTGGGAGAAATGCCCAGGAGCTATTAAGTGATCATAATGGGTGATATGTAATGAGAAATAATTACAATAATAACACATTGTATTGAAGGAGTTAATTTGATATAAGATGTCTGCCTTCACTTTTCTTTATCTTTTTACCCTATTTGTTCACAAGTCACCATATTATTCCATGTTCACTCCTCAGATATCTCACTTTATAGTCATTGCTGGCTTCTTGATCATCTTGGAGGGATCTCTTCACTTCCATTTTCATATCCTACAGATTAATCACGGAGTGTGGTAGCACTCCGTAAGTAGGAATGGTGCATGTTCAAACTGGCGTCCCAGCCTGTAGGGTATAGGAGTATTTTCGCAAAAACAGTCGCAAAGCTTCGTTCTAAACTAATGAACTAAAAGACCCTCACAATTCAAGTGCAAAACTACTCGCAAAGTCTTGCTATCCTTCGTAGGAGTCGCTAAATAGAACCGCAAAAATATTGATATTGTTCTTACTCGTTCTTTCTGTCTTTCTTCATCAGTCATAACTCCAAAACAAAAAGGTGTACGCAAGCGTACTATACACCAAAATGCTGCTTGTCAAGTGTAGACGTTTCTTTTCATGTTTAGAAAAGCATTCAGGCTACGGCTCGCGAGTTACTGCTTGAAAACCCCATCGCGGTCACCCATAAGTAGGCTATGCCATTTTGCGCAATATTGGTTAGCTACTGCTCACCTAGTATTTGAGTTGCCGACCATATATGTCCTGTAGAAGACCCTGCAATGTTAACTCCTGTAAACATTGTTTGCAGAATGATGTACTAGGTAGTTGGGAGAGCCAAATTAACTTGGTTGCAACTTCTGCAACGTTGAGCACTTCACGGAATTCAAGATGGCAATTGCCACCATCTTAGATCATGTCCAGTTTTCAACTTTTGATCCGAATAAATGTAGTGGTTCATGTAATACCTCTTTTTATGGTTTTCAAGGCTGGGGAGTCCATTTCTGAAGTTATTTTCTTGATTTAAAGTAAAAAACAAGGACAAAGACAAGGTAAAGTCCAACAAACTTTAATGTACTAATAGTCATTATTAACAGAGATCGAACATAGTGATCATGAAAGTGAAAGCCATAAAACTTGAATGCAAGGGTATTGGTATTTTTCATAACATATTGTGCACAATATTAAGAGCTCTCAGTTGCCACAATCCTCTCTCTCTCTCTCTCTGTCTTTATATATATATATATATATATATATATATATATCTGTCTGTCTATCTGTCGATCTGTCTACCTATCTATCTATCTGTCTATCTATCTATCTATCTATCTATCTATCTATCTATCTATATATATATATATATATATATATATATATATATATATATATATATATATATATATGAAGGAAAGAAGAACAGAAGAGGGAGTGTAAAGTCACCCGCAGGCAGAAGGACGAGAAAAGAATGAAGGAAAGAAAGAGTAGGATGGAAGGAAAGAAGAATGGAGGAGAGGACAGGGCAGACACCTGAGAGCAGCACTACATCAAATAAGTGGATGATGAGCGCCCCCACCTACCACAAAATAATGCTAATGTTAAAAAAAAATAAAATAAAATAATAATAATAATCCATCCATCATCCAGTCCTACATTGCCCCATGAGGAGCGTAGGAGCCCAGGGCTAGGCAGTTGGTCCCAACATTTAAGATGAGAGTGATCAGCCTCACTCATCCCTGAGTGGCATTACATGAGCAATCAACCCCAACCATCCTTTGGATATAAACCTTCACCGGCTCAATCCGATTGGAGCGAAATAATTACCCACTAAACCACCAGGCTCCAAAATTTGGTTGTATGGTTACCACCCAGCGTAGTAAATGGTTTCCTTGTGTACAGGAAACCATTTGGCTTGTCACTCAGTGTAGAGTCACCCACAGGCAGAAGGAATAATAATAATAATAATAATAATAATAATAATAGTGGTAGGTGGGGGTGCTCACCACCATCCACTCACTCAATGTAGTGCTGCTCTAGGGTGTCTGTCCTTTCCTTTCCTCCTTCCTTCTTTCTTTCCTTGTCTTCTGTCGTTCTTCATCCTTTCCTCGTCCTTCTGCCCACGGGTGACTTTACACTCCCTCTTCTATCTATCTTTCCTTCATTCTTTCCTCTTCCTTCTGCCTTTGGGTGACTCTACACTGAGTGACAAGCCAAATGGTTTCCTGTACACTAGGAAACCTTTTACTACGCTGGGTGGTAACCATATAATTAAATTATGGCACCTGGTGGTTTAGTGGGTAATTATGGCACTTCAGTCGGATTGAGCCGGTGAAGGTTTATATCCAAGGGATGGTTGGGGTGTACTGCTCACGTAAAGTCACTCAGGGATGAGTGAGGCTGGTCACTCTCATCTTAAATGTCAGGACCAACTTGCCTAGCCCTGGGCTCCTACGCTCCTTATGGGGCAATGTAGGATTGGATGATGGATGGATGGATGAATAATAATAATCTGTCTATCTATATACCTAGGCTGCTTCCCCCAAGGAAAGGGAGGTAGCCGAGACAGGACGACACACTCCCCATTTATTCATCCATTCAAACATTCATTCGCATCTTAGCCCCAAAGGGGAGAATGGACAGATCCTCACCGCACCACACCGCACAAGGGTCAACTGTGCAATGCAATCAGTGACATCTGCAGCAGGGCCTGACAGCAGAGCTGGTTTACCCCTGCCACATCATAACAGACCCATCCCCTTACCCGCACCTGACCTGACTAGCTGATCAGACCAAATGCGGGAGAATATCCCCTCAGGGCTGCGTCATCACTTATTCATTCACAATTTCTCTCCATTTATTTCTGTCACGCACAGCCATTCTTCCTTGCTCAACAGACATCCCTCTCGCATCCAGCGCTCTCTTCACACTGTCCATCCATCCTATTCGTGGTCTTCCTCTCAGCCTTACACCTCTCACATCAGATCTAGTTATCTTTTTCACCAATCGCTCATTATCCATTCTCTCCATATGCCCAAACCATCGCAACACCCTCTGCTCAACTCTACCAGTCATCTCCCAAACAACTCCAGTTCTTCTTCGCACTTCATCATTTCTCACTCGATCCATACGCGTCACTCCACACATACTCCTCAGACACCTCATCTCCATTACATGCAAACTTTTCCTCTCTGCTACACCCTTATTCCATGTTTCAGCCCCATATAACACAGTCGGTACCACAACACCCTCATACAGCCTTCTCTTAACATCCATTCTAAGCGAACGACATCTAAACACTTTTTTCATTCCTCCCATCATCTTTCCTACTTCAATCAATCAATCATTTCCTGTGGCACCCTCGGAGATGCATAGGGCCTCGATGAACTCACACCACCACATCCTATCTTGTGCTAACTCCTCAAGATCTCCCCAACACTCATCTCCAGCTTCCCGTCTCATTGTCCTCACCCACGTCTCTTTTGGCCTTCCTCTACCTCTCCTACCAGGTGCCACCCACCCTGGTGTACCTCGTACTATTCCCTGTCTCCTATACACATGTCCTAGCCACTTCCATCGTGAGAATCTAACATATTCATCGATCGGCTGCACTCCCGTTATTTCTCTAATTCTACTATTTGGTATCCTTTCCCACCACTTAACTCCTAATATTCTTCTAAGTGCTTTATTTTCAAACACCAAGAATTTATTTTCCATAGTCACTGTGCTGTACCAAGACTCGTGTCCATAAATTAAGATACTCCTAACCATTACCTTATAAAGTTTGATTTTTGTATGCACAGAGAAATTGTTATTATTCCAAATATTTTTAAGCATTCTCATTGCCTGATTAGCCTTCTTTAACCTTTTCTCGAATTCAAGGTTCAAAGAACCATCCTTGGCTAAATAAGTACCTAAATATTTAAACCTATCAACTTGCTTTACAACCATACCTCCAATTACACATTCCTGCGCATTTTCCATATTCATATTGATTATTTCAGTTTTTCCACAATTAATAACCAAACCCACCTTGCGACCTTCACTCACCAAACAGTCCAAAACTCTCTGCATCTCTTCTGGCCCATCACAAATCAAAACTATATCATCTGCATAATCTAAATCCAAAAGTTTCCTGTTCTCTCCCCAAAGTATACCTGCACCGGTTTCTGTTCCAACACGTTTCATAATGTAATCAATGACCAATATAAATAGTAAAGGCGATAGAACACCACCTTGAATTACTCCGGACTTGACTTCAAACGAATCACTCAGACAACCATCAACCATCACTTTACAAAATGTGTCCTCATGCATGTTCATAATGACCCTCACAAACTCCTCTGGTATTCCATAATGTCTCATGATCTTCCCCATAGTCTCTCTCGAAACACTATCAAAAGCCTTTTCAAAATCAACAAAACAAAGACTTAACGGTACTCTCATTTCATTAACTTGCTGCATCAAATGCCTAACTATAAAGATCTGATCATTGCAACCACGTCCCTTTCTAAAACCAGCCTGTTCATCCCTCAGAATACCCTCAACCACCGGCTCCAACCTATTTAACAACACTCTACTGAAAACTTTCAAAGCTATCGGTGACAAAGAGATTCCCCTCCAATTACCACATTCACTCAGGTCTCCCTTCTTCGGAACTTTAACAATTACACCATGCTTCCAAACTGATGGTAGTAACCCCGTCACCCATATCTTGTTGAATAGCTTGGTCAAGATCATTATTAATCTATCCCCCTCCACTTTAAACATTTCCGGAAATAAACCATCCTCCCCTGGTGCCTTATTATTCTTTAACTGTTTTACTGCTTTCTCCACTTCTGCAAGCCTCAACTCTCCTGTTTCTATATTTAAATCTTCCTGAGCAGACGGTATATCCTCTTCTGGTGGTATTGGTCTATTAAGAACTGTCTCAAAATGCTCTTTCCATCTATTTTTAATATCTCCATCTTTGGTCAAAAAATTTCCTTCCCTGTCTCTAATTGGTATTTCCTTGCGTTTACCTGCATTACCACTCAGTTCTCTAATCGATTCATATGCTATTCTTTGACTCTGTCCATCATTTTTGTTTATTAGGATTTCAGTCTCTGCAACCTTTTCATCCTCACATCTTCTTTTATCTCTCCTAGCTAACCTTCTTACTTCTGAATTCAAACTCCAGTACGCAGCTCTTGCTAATTCAATCTCTCGTTCATCAACGCATTGCATCTCACTCCTCAATTTAGCCTCACCTCTCTTTTTTATCATATCCCACGTTTCCTCTGATATCCATTTCTTTCTCCTGAATCTATGTCTCCTTCCAATCGTACATTCAGCAGTCTCATGCAAAACTTTGTTCACATCCTCCCACATCTCATCTACACTTCTCTCCCCCTCTTCCAACGTTTCCAACACCAAAACCTATTTCTGCATTCTAATCTGAATTCCTCCTTTTCTTCTCCTTCCTTCTAAGCTTAACAATATCGTATCTACCAACACCAGATTTTTCCTTCTTCTGATTTTTAAGTTTAAACCTTATTTTTGCAATGCTGAGTTGATGGTCACTACCAATATCCGCTCCCCGTTTAACATGAACATCTAGCAGAGAACTTCTGTGCCTCCTACTGATAGCGATGTGATCAATCTGATTTTTATATTTTCCACACGGCGACACCCCAAGTTGTCTTGTGTATATTGCATTGCTGTAAGTGTGTGCCCAAGATGATTAAGTCATTTGCTAGACAGAAGCTTCCAAACCTCACTCCGTTTTCACTCATCCTACTACCAACTCCCATCTTACCCATACATGCCTCAAATCCCTCATTTGAACAGCCCATTACTGCATTAAAGTCTCCAACGCAGATCAAAACATCATGTCTAGGTACCCTTCCTACTCCTTCTTGCAACTTTTCATAAAATGTGTCTTTCCTTTCATCGAGTGCATCATTAGTAGGTGCATAACACACAAACAGACTGATGTTGCCATGATTTGATTTAAACCGTGCGTATAGCAATCGCTCATCTATAGGATCCCACTCACATAAAGCCTTATTTGCTTTACAATCCAGCAACAATCCTACTCCCTGATAATGTATTCCATCCTGTCGACCAGATATCAATAAACGTATACCATCCTCCAAATCCAACTTATCGACTCCAGTTAATCTAGTTTCTGTCAAAGCACAAATATCAAGTCCGTAATTATGAAAAAACCTTCACTAACTCATCGATTTTACCGTCATGATTTAGCGTTCTCACATTCCAGTTACCAATTTTAATTGTATTTTTTGCATTGACAAAGGAATTAGATTGTAATTGAGGCAACCGTGAGATTCTTAGCACCCCCTGCCCATTTAAGGGCTGCACGGAACTGGGGGCCATTATTGTTCTTTCAGAGTCCATCAAGGTTTCTTTGGCTAACTTCCTGAACACCTCGCCATTGTGTTGCAGTCGCAGTAGGCAGCTAACTTGCCTGATTGCCCACACCCGAAAGACCCAGCTATGCTGTAGCCAGTCACGTGCCGGCATGCTTCCCAGCCATTTCACTCTCAAGGAGTTCCTCTGCCTGAGAAAGCAACCACCCCCCTGCTCCCGAGGGCTTCATTTATTCTAAACTTCACTTCTGCATTATTATTATTATTATTATTATTATTATATGCAGAATAATAATAATAATAATGGCAATAATTAAAGTAGTAATAGCATGTAGTTTCACCAATTCAACAATACAGAAATTATAGTGCTTTAACCCATTAAGTTATATTTTTTAATATATACCTCAAGTGTTATTATCAAACAAAATTTTTTTATCTTCTCTTTATACTGGGTAATGAAACATTGATATGAAATATATGTTGAGAAATAGTTCCACAATTGGGCACATTTGTGTCTATAGCTCTTTTTGATCAACGATGATTTTCCCCTGGGCACTTGTAAGAGGTTACCTTGTCTGGTTGAATAAAGAAGGATTTCATCATTCCTTTTAAACATTTCACAAATAAGCAAGGGTACCGTATTATGTCTAGTTTTGTACATTAAAACCATAACACAATGTTTATAAATATCACAATTCCAGAAGGATGTTGGGTGAACTCCATGACAAAATATGAGTAGGTCTAGTTTTCATCCCGTTGGGGCTTGCAATGTGCAAATCATAGCTGTCATCCCAACTAAATATAGGGCTGATCTCCGTGTTCATACCAAATTTCTTGTGGTAGTCTGACTTATTGTCCAACATGAACTTGGCCACTGACTTGCTGAAGCGCAGCACTTCGTCATAGGTGCTTGTAATGCCATGCTAAATGAGAGTCTTGATGAGCTCTGAGCTGCCATGCTTGTGGTGTTGTTTCACAGTCAGCCCGAGCGTGGTCTGTTTTCTGCCGGCACCGCCAATATGCTGCTGAATACACTGAACCAAGGTCAGTGACGGCTTCGTCATGGTGCCACCTGGTACGAGGCTGGATACTAGTTCAAGAAGACTTACACTGGTGCTCTCGATTGCCTTGTTATAAACAAAAGCATTGAGATCGCAGTCTCCAGATCTGAGTATAGTCATGACCTCGCTTCTGATCTTTCTCACCAGCATCTCAACCTGGTCATCGTTGCACATGCTGTGGCTTTTCTTCATAATTTTGATAGCCTTTCTGAGGTTGGCTTCAAATCCAGCTACACTGTCACAGCCTTCGATGTGAAGCACAAGCAGCTTGTTTCTAAAGTGGGCCGTGACATTGGACACAAACTGTCTTTTTGATGCAGTGCCTGAGGCAGCGAGGTATATGGAGTACAGCTCCGATGTTGTCCACGTCTCACTCGGGTTCTCAACAATCATCGAGGGGATGGATCTCATCGCCTCTTGGAAAGGCGCTATGGTGGAGGTATGAGTCTTGAAAATAACATGGAAATGATCATAACAGTGGACATGGTACTGTGCATCAGCAGCATGCAGATCAATGACCCCAGTCAGTCGAGTCGCTACCTCATTACCTCAATCGTCCTGTCTCTCGTCACAGAGGTTTTCCAACTGCCGCTTGAATGTGATATTACTGCCTCTATCTACAGTTGTACAATTTCTGACTTGCTCCTATCTGTGTGGATTTTTACTATCCTTTGGCTTACACTCATTTCCATAAAACAGACAATCCCGCTTGAACAAGAAGTCACTACATTTCGACTTTAACTGCCTTTTGGAAGCAGCAGTGTCACACTATGTGCCTTTTCTCTTTCTCTGTTTCTACTCTTTGATGTATATGTACAGTAACATGCTTTATGGGCAAGAATTTCACTTTCTGACAGAGTTGTGTATAGCTCATCACGTGTTGTTTTGCTTGTATCGACGATCTTCTGCATTGCCACAGTTTTGAATGTCTGTAACTTGCCCTTGGTATTGCATGGACTGAGCAGACACTTTCCCTCTTCAGGAGACATGTCTGTGACAGAGTGGAATACGCCAGGACTGATGCTTGGATGCTGATCACACTAGCTCTATAATATCTGAGAAAACAAATAGAGGTTAATGGATTTCGCCGTTTGGCAGTAAGAAAATAAGTTTGTTGTCCCCAGTCATTGAATCATAATCTCCGAAATGCAAATAAGTATTTTGTCACTTCCAACAATTTGACTCTTATTTGACTTACTCTCACCACAAATCCCACAGTTAACTCCAGAAATTGACTCCCTACCCTTGAAAACCCCTGAAAAGAGGTATTACACGATCCACTAGGTTTATTCAAATCAAAAGTTGAAAATTGGTCATGATCCCAGATGACGGCAGCCGCCATCGTGAATTCTGAGAAATGTTCAACGTTGCCCACGTAGCAATCAAGCAAATTTGGCCCTCCTAACTATATAAAACACATTTCTGCGAAAAGTTTACAGGAGTTAACATTGCAGGGTCTGCATTTTGGCACCTCGACTATACAGCTAAAGAACGTTCCAAAACATTTCTTTTCACGGAGAGACACCCCCGTCTTTCAGTATGCTATGCATGTAACAATTCAAATCTAGCACTTGATTTATGCGTAATTAAACTTCCACAAAGAGATAATAAACTAGAAAACAAAAATTTTCTAAAATACTTGTTATGAAGTAGGAATGGCAAAAGTGCACAGATAAGAGATGAAAAACATAGAAACAAGAGTGCATTTAGGACTGGAGGGTTTTTGGAGACCCATACCCATTCCTACATTCCACTAGCTACAAGTCTGTGGCTAAAGTGTGGAATGTAGTATGGGTATAGGTCTCCAAATCTCCTCCCATCCTGAATTCTCTTTTGTTTCTGTGCTTTTTTCATCTCTTTCTGTTTAATTTTGTCATTCCTACTGAACAATCATCGTAGAAGAAATTTTTTGTTTTCTAGAATTAATGTAGCATATGTCACTCTTCGATCCTGCTGGACTTTTCTTCCAGTTTCATTGTTAACTTCTCTTAATTACTCTTCACAGATCCTGTTTTTAAACTCTCTCTCTCTCTCTCTCTCTCTCTCTCTCTCTCTCATCAGTTTACATAATTCCTCCTCATCATCCCTTCCTCCTATGTTTTTCTTAACCTTTTCTTTTCCTTCGTCTCTTCATAATGAACTTGACACTTATGCACGACGATTATGATGACCTTCTCCTCCTCCTGTTACTCCTCTTCCTGTTCCTGCTCCCGCTTCTTCTCCTCTTTTTTACTCCTCCCCCTCCTGTTACTCCCCCCCTCCCATTTCTCCTCCCCCTCCCGTTACTCCTCCTCCACCTCCTCCTGTTACTTCTATTCCTGCTCCTGCTCCTGTTCCTGTTCCTATTCATGTTCCTGTTCCTGTTCCTGCTCCTGCTCTTGTTCCTTCTCCTGCCTCTGTTCCTGCTCCTACTCCTACTCCTCCTGTCCCTCCTCCTGTTTCTGCTCCTGCTCTTGCTCGTGTTCCTGTTTCTGCTCCTGCTATTACCCCTGTTCATGATCCTGCTTCTGCTCCTACTCGTGCTCCTTTTCCCGCTCTTGCCCCTGCTCTTGTTCTTGATCCTGTTCCTACTCCTGCTCCTGCCCTTGTTCCTGCTCCTGTTCCTGCTCCTGCCATTGTTCCTTTGCCTGCTCCTGTTCCTTTTCCTGCTCTTGCTTCTGTTCGTGTTACTGCTCCTGCTGCTGCACTCGTTCCTGCTGCGCTCTGTTCCTGATGCTGTTCATGTTCCTGCTTTTGCGCTTGCTTCTTTTTCTTCTTCCTCCTCCTGCTTCTGTTCCTCCTCCTCCTCCTCTTCCACTTCCTCCTCCTTTTCCTCTTTGTCCTCCTCCTCCTCCTCCCCCCATCCTCCTCCTCCACCTCCTCCTCATAGCTTCTGCTCATGTTCCTTCTCCTCCTTCTCCTCCTCGTGCTTCTGCTCCTGTTTATGGTCCTTGTCCTCCTCCTCATCATCATCATTACCACCACCACTCCACCACGACCAACACACTCTCCTCCTCTTCCCCGTACTATTCACCGTGGTAGGCAAACGCATGGTCAGTTCATAGCAAGTATAATGTTAGTGGTGGGCGGGAAGGTAAACCGCTTTCCTCTCGCTTGTTTTTACCTTGAACGTTTTCCCCTCACACAGCGTTGGCGCCTAGCGTGCTTTTTCATACTCACCTCATATTTTTCCGTCTCTTGCCCTTCTTTCTAATTCCTTACACACACACACACACACACACACACACACACACACACACACACACACACACACACACACACACACACACACACACACACACACACACACACACACATGACGTGATGAATCAGCGGCTGTCAGTAACCACATTTCATTTAGGTAATGTACATAACGCCTAAAAGTTTGTCATGCTGTTAGAATCGGCAGATAAAATTAATCGGCAGCTGTAGAGTATGTGGAAGGAATAAAGAGCGAGAGGTGAACTAGGAGAGTTACAGAGGAAGGTGACTGGGAGGAGAAATGGGTGTAAACTGAGACCGAGGTAAAGTAAGATTCGGGAGTAACTGACTAGGTTAGTACGAAAGTGTAGTGGGTGGTAGAAGAAGGAGAGAAGGGCCGAATAATGAGGTGGAGATAAGGTGGGAGAGTAGGTGGGGGGTAGGAAGGGAGGGAGGTTGGCGTGTCTTAGAAAGGTTCGTCAGTGAATGGAAAGATGTACTATTTGTCGAGCCCACCTCTCAGTGTACAGTGTCTTCACACAGTAGACAGATGGAGAGACAGGTTGATGGAGACAGACTGATGTATGCCCGTTCAACCCAGCCTTTTCCCTCCTTCCTCCAATTTGTTTTCCACATTATCCACCACTGCTTTTCCCGTATATCACTTTTTCGTCTTTTCCTCGATGTAATCTTTTCAATCCTTACCAGTATGTAGTTTCGTCTTCTACTTTCCTTCCATATCTATTTATTTATTTTTTTACATTTTATCCATCTCGGATATTTTCTCTGTTTCTCACATTTTCATCTTTTTCCGTATTTTGATATACTTTTCCTTTTACCCTAAATGTTATTCCATTCACCCTGTACCAAGACATATTATTTGTCTTTATTTTGCTTTATTTTTTCTCGACATTATATTCTTCTACGTTTTTCCTTTAACCTCATTAAGTTATTGAATAACGTCAAGCTATGTATGTGTGTGCTGTCTGTGCGTTTGTTCGTTTCTTTCACGAGAACGGTAATAGATATCGGCCTAATTCTTTTTGCATTGGGTCGGAGCAAGTCCACAGAGCGTAAAAAAATGCGATCGCGCACGACGCGACAGAGCAAAATTGTCGGAAATTGCGACACCCAAAATATGCGAAAATAGATTTTTTTCTTTCTGGTCAGAATTGGTCATTACGTGTTCAACAACAGTATGGAAACAAATATAATACTATTTGCAAACATTTTGTGATGGAAAGGCCGTTAGTGAGTCTCACAAATTTTTGCAGGCAAGCACTAGCAACTATTGCCAGACGCCATAATCCCGTAAGGGGTGGCCATTTGACTTTGAGTTATTTGTTTTACAGGGAGGGGCACAAACCCTTAACCAACCCACTTGTTGACACATAGGGAGCACGTATGGTTTGGTTATATGATTACCACCCAGCGTTGTAAATGGTTTCTTGGCTCACAGGAAACCATTTGGCTTGTCACTTAATGTAAAGCCACCTGTAAAGAAAGAAAAGCAATAACAAGTGACAAGAAAGATGGGAGAAATAGGAAGCGAGGAGGGCAGGCACAGAAAAAGAATTATAAAGGCTAAGGAAGAAGTAGGCAGCACTACATCAGGTGAGTGGATGATGGTCGCCACCACCTACCACTAACTAGTAACTTGATAATGTATATTGTTACGTCCCCATCCCACAATGGCACAAATTCCAACAGCAGTAGTTCAGTAAAGGAAGGACGTTTCCCAGTGAGTTGTTCTTCCTAGGGGCAGCCTTTCAGTGTACCATAAAACAGATCAACACAGGCGTGGTTAATAAATGCAGGCTTCTTAAGTTCGCTGTCTTTTCCAAATAATTACACTTAGTGCTTGCCAACTTCAATTCACTGTTTTCACAAGGACCGGAGCTATACAATCTGCACTAGGCCGAACTGACACTGAACTGCACAGGCACTTACACTGAAATGGCAGTAACTCCCTAGATTCTTCCACCTCCATATACAGCCTTGCATTACACTCGAAGCTTGTAGTACACGCTTGAAGGGGCAACAGTTACCAGCTTGGAAACATCCAGAACATCCAGTTTCCTCGCTCTGCATAATACGCAAAAATATTTAACATAAAAACTGAGATGAAATTACATAATTTGACAAATAGTCATGTAAATAAAATATTATAGAGAACAAGGGCACAAAATTTAATGCACATCTTACAAAATACTTCCACTCACAAATAGCAGGCTAACTGGCAACTCTGACATGTAACTGAAAAAATATGAGAAATACTGAGAACCTTCCAGTACTTCCTACCTATCAAATCCCGTTTCTCAACACCACCCCCTCCCTAGTCCTTTGTCATCCCAACAAAACTACACAATATATACAAACATAATCCTTAATCCTAATGAAACATCTAATTATACACAAATAATCATTCAGCTAATCAGGTCTTCTCTTATTCCACATCCAACGATGTCCCTACTCCTCCACAAAGTCCACTCCTGCCGGAAAGACTCGGTTCTCTTTCTGCTGGTTCATTTCATCCCAAGGGAAACTGTCTCTATCCTCTTGTGCATCAGTTTCTTGGTCCTATGCAACAACCTCTGCTGCGGGAGAGCACGATTCGTCTGAGACGTCCCAGCTGTAATGTCCTGGCCCATGGTATTGCCACAGATGATTCACGTGTACCACCCTTGGGCGAGACTTCCTGCCTCCCCAAATCTGGTACGTTATGTCCGATTGGCGGTCCAGCACAGTGTAAGGCTCATCCCATGGGCTCTGCAGCTTCGGTGACTGTCTCTTCTTCCACTGAGGATTGTATAACCAAGCTTTGTCACCATCCTTGAAGCTTACCTCACTTGCCTTGGCATCATACTTGCACTTCATCACCTCTATTGAAAACTTAAGGGCTTCTTGCACTTGATAATGTACCTCAGCCAGCCTTTCCTGAAGATGCTTTGCATAGATGAAAGTGTCTGTTGGCAGCTCTTCACGAAGTGGTCTTTCCATTAACAAGTCAATAGGTAAACATAACTCATGGCCCAGCATCAGTTTTGCAGGGGTGTAACAGGTAGACTCAAGGGATGCAGACTGATATGCAATGCAGGTAACTTCTGGTCCCATTCTGTTTGTCCCTCTATGGAGTACTTGGCCAGTTCTTGTCCCAGGGTCCAGTTGAATTTCTTCATCTGACTGTGGCCTCAGTGGGTCGTTCTGGTCTTCTTGATCCCCAGTAACTTGCAGCAGTCATGGAACACAGCAGACTCAAAGATTCTACCTTGGTCTGAATGTAGCTCTTGTGGAATCCCAAAATGACAGAAAAACTGGTCAACCAATAGTTGAGCAACAGTCACAGCCTCTTGATCGGGAATGGTATAGGCTTCTGGCCTGTTTGTGAAGTAGTCCATGGTGACACATATGTACCAGTTTCCTCTTTCAGTGTTTGGCAGAGATCCAGGAGTGTCCGCCGTGACTCTTTTCATTGGTGCACCCACCTGGTACAGCGGAAGAGGGGTGCAACTACATTTCTTGGATCCCTTCATGGCACAACATACATCACAGGCCCAACACCACTCTTCAACAGCCTGTTGCATGCCAGTCCAGTAGAACCTCTGCTGCAGCCCACTTAGAGTTTTCTTCACTCCCAGGTGCCCACTATTGATCTGGTTATGAGACTCATCCAAGATTTCAGATCTCGTTTACTTTGGAACCACCAGTTGCCAATACTTGCTGAGGCCATCAGGTGTCTCTCATTGACGTTCCAGTAATCAATTATTCAAATGAAGAAGGTCCCACTGAGTACAGTATTCTCAGGGCTGAATCTGGAAACCTTTTCCCAAAATGGTCGCACTGCACTCCTCTGCAGCCACTCTAGCACTGGTTGTAAGTCTGCATCGTTCATCTGCATCCTCTTCAAGTCCTCTTCATCTGATGCTGGCCCTGTCACTGCAGTACAGCTGCATTTCTTGCTATGATTCCCATTCCTACTACACTGCTTGCTGTCTGTTCTTCCTTCTTCTTGCACACTATCAATCAAGGTTCTCTTGCATTTTCTCAGTGCTGGGGCTTCATGGGAAAAACTGGTTGGTCGTTGCCTCTTGTCACCAGGCTTTACTAATTTACCCTCAGCCTTCTCATCTTCTGCAGCCTTCTTCTTGCCGTCTTTCTCATTTGGACAATCATAGCTGAGGTGTCCCACCTCACCACGTGTCCAACATGTGTTTGTTGCAATCATGGATTTTCTTGCACTGCTCTGTTCTTGCTCCTTCTTCTGTTTGTAACAGTCCACCTTCTTGTGTCCTGGCTTCTCTCAGAACCAGCAACCTCCTCTGATCTTCTCCTGTTCTCTCTTCCACATGTTGCAGTCCATTTTCTGATGTCCTGGCTTTTCACAGTACCAGCAACTTTCCTCAGATTTTTCCGCTTCATGTACCTGCCCCTTTCTTGCCTTGAATCCTGCGCTACAACATGCTTGAAAAGTGGACGTGCTGGACCTGACATAGGACTCAAAATCTAGAGCCCTGGCTAGTGCTTCTTGCATGCTTCGTGGTTGTGCTTGCATCATTGCACTTTCAACTCTGCACTATCAAGAGCATCAATAAACTGGTCCCTCAGAAGAACAGCCAACAGGTTAGGTGCCTTTCCAGAGTATGCATTGTACGCTGTACTCTCCAAGCTATGAACAGGCTGCTGTATGGATTCGCCTCGAGCCTGTACATGGGTCCAGAATCTTGCGCTGTAGACCTCAGTCTGGTACATGGTCCCGTATCTGTGCTCCAGTACTGATAACTGTTCCTCTCCTCAACTGACATCTGGCCTAGAATTTCCAATATGGAACCCTTGATGCTAGTAGCCAGCTGCACTGCCCTCTGCCTATCATCCCAACCATTCTGATCTGCAAGTAGCTCAAACTGTGCACAGTAAGCTGCCTAAGATACTCTACCATCAATTTCCTGAGGTTTCTTTTTAACCCTCTGGTGCACCATAAGTTTTCAATAAGTTTGGGTTCCCCACACACAACCAAAACCCTGCTCAGGCTGCTTCTGCTCGCGCGGAAAGGAAAAAAATTCTATGACCAAATTTACCCTCAGAAAGTGCTTTATTGTTATAAATCACATCTCATAATCTTTGCTGATGTTTATACTATCAGATAAGAAAAAGACATAAAGCAGATGAATAATGTACAGAAATGAAACAAGAATAAACCGTATTTAGATGAAAACTAGCTTCTCATAACTTCCCAACATCACTGTGAAAAAATTTTCCCGTGACACACAGTTGCAAAGGACATGTCTATATGCAGAATTTCGCGAGTTTTGAAATGAGTCTGGTTTCGAGTTGATACATCCAATAGTTTTTGAGTAAATCGAAAAAAAAAAAAACTACGAAAATTGCCTAAAAACGTCTGATATGTTTATTATTTTGTGTGTGATTAGTGACACTGTAACAAACATGTATGTAAATTCTATCCAGTTTTGTCGCCCAAAGGTTAAGGAAGACCATGATATAATTCATAGTGTTATAACTCCTACTGTTATTGAGAAAATGGATTTTGAAAAGTTATGATGGGTTGCGCGCGATGACAGCACCTACGCTCCGGCCCGTAGGCTGTGTATGTTCGTCTTTCATAGCTTTTCCCCAAATAATTATTTGCACACGTAGGTTACTTTGCTTTACGAAAATATGCGTAAGAAATCATCAGCTTGATCATGCTTTCTTCAGGATTTTGATGCGACCTATACTATATGAGTAAAATGACAGAGAGAATAGCAAAGAAATGCACCACATTTTCCCTATGAGAAATACATAGTAAACACACAGTTCATACCTTACAATACAGTAGTATAAAAACTAGACAGATAAGCTGGTTACTCACGTCCTCTAGCAGTGTTATAGTGTTTCTTGAGAGGAGATGGAGTTGCAGAGAGGAGGATAGATTCGATCATAGTCTGTGTGTGTGTGTGTGTGTGTGTGTGTGATGTGATTTACTGCTGTATGCTTTCATCAGTATGGTACTGATGAAAGCACAGTCCTGTGCAGAGCAGCACATCGCAAACAGGACATATATAGCCTAGCTGGTGTCCTTCCTCCTCTTGTGCAAATAGCACAGCACACACCGCAGCCTTGTCTTGTCGGGGATTCTCTCCAGGGTGTGGTGCAGTGTTGCATCCAAGCATATCCTGTCATCCACATATCGACGGTGCTTGGACAGCGGTGCTCCTTCATCTCCTCGCCTCCATACTACTGGAGGTGCAGTGACAGGAGTTGGCGGAGCAACTCCTGATGGGCCAGCTACTGCGGGAGGTGGAGCAGTTGTGGCAGTAACTGGCTGAGTAACTCCTGATGGGCCAGCTACTGCAGGAGGTGGAGCGGTCGTGGCAGTAACTGGCCGAGTAACTCCTGACGGGCCAGCTACTGCAGGAGGTGGGGCGGTCGTGACAGTAACTGGCCGAGTTACTCCTGACGGACCAGCTACTGCAGGAGGTGGAGCAATAGTTGCAGGAGATGGAGTGATTGTACAGGTAGAGCAGAGGCTGCAGTTGATGGAGAGATTGCTGCAGGTACAGGTGGTCGTTGTCATGAGGGAAGATTAGGGGCACGATGAAGGGCATGACCTTCCACCCCTCCCCCCTGAATGCCAGGAGTTTGTGGCATATGTGCTCCTGGAATTCTAGGAGAGTCATAGGCCTGTTGGAGTTCTTCTTGTAGAGGGTGTAGACATTGAATAGGGCCACTTGGATGTCTGCCTTTGGGTGGGGTAGTATTGGATCATCTGATCTAAATGATCCACCCTGCCCATGTGCCTATTGTAGTCCTCCACCATGCCGGGCTTGTTTACTGTTTTGAGAATGTGGTGGATTCACCTGTCTGGACCCTTTACCTTCCCATGCACCTGCCTAGGGACAGTGGTGTTGCTGTGGAAGGTAGACACCATACTTACGATACGTTTGTCCTTCCACAGCAACATCATTACATTGCCCTTGTGCCTAGCTTCCAGTCCATCATCAGGAAGGCGTCTAGCACTGCTGATGGCCTGCAGCTCCTTCGGTGCTCCCCTTGCCAGTAGTACTGTGCCACACACATACACTCCCCCTGTGGAAAGACGTTCACACATTGATACAGATTTGTAATAATTGTCCATATACAACTTGTATCCTTTGCCTTTCAAAGGTTCAGTGAGGCTCCACACTGTGTTTTCTATAGATTTCTTCTCCCCCGAGTATACCTCGCAATATGTAACCACTCCTTGCCTCAGCCAAGATGTAGAGTTTGATGGCATACTTCTGGGGCTTCATTGGGTTATATACACGGAAGGAGAGCCGCCCATTCCAACCCAGAGATCCCTCATCCAGGCTAAGATGTTCGGCCGAGATGTAAACCTCCTTGAACCTCTGAAGGAGATACTGCATCACTGTGTGAATTCTTATTAGCTGGTCTTGACTGCCTTTGAGTATGGTGATAAAGCATGAAAGTGCTTCAGGATGGCCCTGAAGCGCTTTCCATTCATAACCCACCGAAATATGAGGTAATCATGAACCTTTGTGGACCGCCAATAGTGTCTTATGGTTGGCAGTTCACAAACCCCCATAAGAAAGTATAACTCAAGGAACTTGGCCATTTCCACTTCGTTGCAGAGGTACCAAACATCTAGTGCAGTCCCCAGGAATCTGGCATAGTTGTTGGTTTCGACCATCAGACAGAGCAACAACTCCCTGGTAAAAAAAAGTTGGACGTATTGGAGTGGTGTTGTTGGTGTTGCCACTCTCAAACCTGGGGTTTCAATGAAGGGCCGACATTGAATGTGAATGACCGAGAAGTCCAGGCTTCCTCCTGACGTTCTTCACCTGGTGAAATGCTTGGCTGTGTACGTGTGTGGCGCACAACCCTAAGACAGATGACTACCTCTCAGCCGCCCACCACTACCTCACCTAGGCCCACACCTCCCTTGTCTTTGTGGTGGGTAGGGAGATGGTGATGATGATTGTGTTGATGATGGCTGGGTGGATGAAGATTCAGGTGATCATGATGATGGAGGTGGTTGTGATGAAGATGGTTGTGGTGGTGATGGTTGTGGTGAAGATGGTTGTGGAGGAGATGGTTGTAATGCTGCTGCTGCTGCTGGCTTATATTCAGGGGGAATGAAGTCTGAAGGGGACAGTGACTTTGCTGATTTTGCAGGGGAAGATGATATGGAAATATCTTGGCTGGGTGAAGAGATGCGGGCAGGTTGTAGTGTTGTGAGAGTGTAGGGTGACTGTGGTAACGTGGTCAGTGTTTGAGGTGGAGGGGGGGGGGCCGAAAGAGAGGTGGCGATAATACGGCTCATTCTCCATGGGCAGGGTGGTTCCTGTGGTGGCAGGTGTGACACCAGCAGTGGCAGGGGTTATACCAGTGGTGGTAGGAGTGGCGGCAGTGATAACAGTGGTGTCAGTTGTCATAGGAGTGACGGCAGTGGTGACAACAGTAGTTAGACCAGTGGTGGCAGTGGTGAAAGGAGTGATGGTTGTGATGGTGCAACTAATGTCTGTAGCGCTAATCACTGCAGCCTTGACCGCAGCTTTGCATTTATCTCTTCCCTTGGGGGCAGATTTTGCTCTTCCTTTCCTCTTCCTCACTCTCTCCTCCTCACCAGATTCACTATCAGATTCACTCTCACTGCTTTCTTCATTTTCACTCCCACTAAGCAAGTATTTCATGTACTACTTCTCTGATAAGCCCTTGCGTGACATTGTAGTTTTAGTGTAATAGGAGGGGAATGGTAAAAATCGGTTATGATTGTTCAAATCTGGCTTTCTCTGAAAATATATAAGAAACACAAACCTTCTTCAAAAGCACACCAAACAATATATAACACACTGTCACTATAATACACATAAGGTATGGACGATACGGTGGTAGAAAATGTGGAATAATATGGCCAGCCGCGCGCTCAGACACCCTACTAGGCTGACTGCTGGGAGGACACTGATCTAAAAATAGGCTGCTTGCCCTTGCGATAATATGGCAGGTGTTGCTATGTATTTCCCTTAGACCTGGCAACCCTTACCTCTGATTCACCAAAATTTGACCCAAATTCATCCACAGGAAAAGTTTCTACGATCATTTATAGGGAATTTGCGTCATGTTGTGTCATCGGTTACTCTTCAGATTACAAGGATTATGACTCGCATTGTGTCATTGTGCGTGAAAGGGTTAGTTGGACCCCCATTATAACAATGCACTTCTCTGGTTTGCGCCTAAAAATTGTTGCATCATAACTAAGTTCCGGACTTAAAACTTTTACATTCTGATTATTCAACCATGTAATGCAACCTTTAGATGCTTGGGATTCATCAAGATCCACCATATACTTTTTTTTTTTTTTTTTCATATGCTTCCTGTACACTAGCCTGAGTTTTTTTTTTTTTTTTTTACATATGCTCCCTGTACACTAGCCTGAGGCTCAACAGTGCAATATTTCTCTGCAGCCTCAATTTTCTCACTAATTATCTTCACATGGTGAACTACATGCTTCAGCTGGTTATCTACATGTTGTCTGCACTCCATCTCTATTCCCTCACTAATCTCAGCTGGTTGTCTGCATGCTGTTTGCACTCCATTACATTACTGCCTACCTCATACTTCTGCTGCCATAGCTCAATGTATACATCCTCCTTCAAATGCTGTTGTTCTTCCTTCATTTCCCCCATGAACGCATCAATCTGTCCTTGCATCCTCAGTTGTAATTCCCTCTGTTGCTTATGTAATGCCTCTAGCTGTTCACTTTACACTTGTAATAATTGTTCTCTGATTTTGTTCCTGAGCTCTTTCTGTTCTTCACTTTGGACCTGTAACTGTTCTTTGAGCTCTTTCTGTCCTTCATTCTGTGCTTACAATAGCTTCATAATTGCAGCCAGCGATGCCTCCTTCTGTCTAGCTTGGCCTCTTGTCTGTACACCTTCTGCCTCTGTGTTGAAGGTTTGACCCACTGCAGCACGTAATGACCCACAATCCTAACACCACTGTTACATCCCCGCCCCACACTGCCACAGGCTCCAACAACAGTAGTTCTGTGTAGGTAGGCCATTGCCCAGTGAGTTGTTCTTCCTAAAGGCAGCCTTTTGGTGTACAACACAGATCAGCATAGGTGTGGTAAATAAATGCTGGCTTCTTAAGTTTGCTGTCTTTTTTTTTTTTTTTTTTCCCCCAAATAATTACACTTAATGCTTGCCACCTTTACTTCACTGTTTTCACAAGTACCAGAGCCATACTATCTGCAGTAGGCAGAACTGACACTGAGCTGTACTGACACTAAAACTGAAATGACACTGACTCCCCTAGGCTCTTCCACCTCCTTATACATTTTTGCATTACACCGGAAGCTTCTAGTACACTGTCGAAAGAGCAACAGTTATCACCTTGGAGACATCGAAGACATCCAGAGTTTCCTTACACTGCATAACACTCTTATTTACCGTACAAACTGAGATAAAATTACATTATTTAACAAAAAATAATGTAAATGAAACATTATAGAGAAAAAGAACATTAAAATTTAATGCACAACTTACAAAATACCTCCACTCACAAATAGCAGTCTAACCGGCAAACTGACACAATGATAAATACTGAGAACATTCTTGTACTTCCTTGTCTGGCAAATCCCACTTTTCAACAATATAGTTTCCCTCTTTCCCTTTCCTTTAAACATTTTTCTATTTTGTCAATAAACATTTTCATCTTTTAACATTTTCACCATTTACCACATTCCTATGCATTTCTATCAACATATTTTCCATCGTTGTTTATTCCTTTGTCTCAAGCTGTCCTCATAATGGTAGCCTAGAGTTGATCAAAAAGTATCGGTGACCATTTCGCGCAAAACAGTTTGACATCACAGACGATGGCCATTGCATAGCCCCAGTTAATTTTTTTTCCTGCAAGGAAGAAGGAACCAAAGGCCAGGGGCATACAAATTGCTCCCTCCAAGAAGAAAAAACAAGATGCAGTGAGCCAAATTAAAAACCCATTCATTTCGAGATTCTACCCATATGAACCTAAGGATGCCATATACAGTACACTGGTATGTGGCTTGTTTGACGTTTCTTAGTTTGCGCTGTTAACATAAACACAAACACATGACAATAGGATGATGACCTCGGCGCATCACAAGCTATATTTATTCAGGATATCATCAGACCCCTCATGAGGGATATTTTGCAGACTGACTATATAGTTTCTCTCCGCTCCTTTTTCCTTCATACATTCTTATTTTGTCGGTACATATACATATTGTCGTCTTGTACCTTCTCTCTATTATTATTATTTTTTTCACTTTTTATTACTACTCCCAAGGAGGTTATATTTTTGGACTGACTTGTATATCTACCCTGTGTGTGTGTGTGTGTGTGTGTGTTGACTATCATATTTATTCAGATTTTTGTGTAATCTTTGTTAGTTTCTTTACATAAGTAGTACATATGTTTTATCGTAGGCTATGTTCCGAAATCTGGACTATATTTCTAGTGTTTTTTTTTTTTTTTTTTTTTTTTAGCCGTACCAAGATCTCAGTCCAGAGGTTGGTCATCTCCGTCATATTTCTTGACTATATTAGACATTTGTAATGCACTTTTTGCCCTTATGCTATAAAGACGTATTTTATCATTTAATCTTGACTACCGCTAAATGATATTATGCTAGGAGTGCACTGTATTAACAGAAAAGACAGTGAACGCTGTAGGCTGTCTAATATCTCGAGTATCATGATTCTCTCTTGAGCTAAATAAAATGCTCTGTTGGCAGGAAAGAGCACGTCATTGGATGGAAGTACTTAACGGACTGAAGTACAGTTGGTTAATCTCCGTCAGTTAGATGTCTTGAGTATTTTACAATTTCCCCACACTATATTAAGATGGGAATTAGGTCGAGACGGTGATATTGATATTGATGATAATGATTGCTGAATAACTTTAGTATTTTTAAATATAACTGATTTGTTTCTGGTACATAAACACTCCACTTTTACTTGTATTATTGGTTGGGAAGCTAATGGTGACTAGTATATAAGCCAGTCTCTAGCCTCACTCCAAAGGTGTCATCTTCCCACCCATCCTTTTTCCCTTTCAGATTTATTTTCATCCCAGTACCCATTTTCCTTCACGAACCTATTATTTGCTTGGACGCATCTTCCCCCATGGATGCACTTCACCCATGGACCTACTGTAGATTCCTCTTGGGATCCATTTTCTCCACGAATCTATTTTCACCACATGCTAGTTTCTCCCATGAATCTACTTTCTCCCTTGGACCTGTTTTTTCTGTGGACTTTTTTTTGAGCCTGTTGACCTATTATTTTCCGATGGACCTATTCTACACATGGACTTGTATTTACCATGGCCCTATTTCCCTTGGACCTATTTTTCCCCTTGAACCTACTTTGCACCATGGACCTGTTTTCACTTGAATGAACTGTGTTCCCATGGACCTATTTCCTGGACATATTTTGCCTCCATGGATCTGTTTCATCCATGGACCTGTTTTTCCTTGTGGACCTTTTTTCTCATCGGGGCACACCATATCTGCACATGGACCTGTTTTCTCACATGGACTTACTTCCTCTTTTTGAACTTCTTTTACTCATTGGATTTGTTTCCACTTGGGCCCAGTTTACCCAAGGACGAATCTCCTCTTGGTCTTATTTTCCCACATGGATCGATTCTAACCATGGACCTATTTGCCCCATAGATATATTCCCCAGTGGGCCTATTTTCCCCCATATCCACCCAACTGACCTACTACCCCATCCCTATGCCTACGCACTCACCCAGTGTCGTAAACCCATCTCTTGGCTTGTCTCCTGCGAAGCCACGTATCCACTCACCCACCCCAAAAGCCCACTCACCCCGCCCACGTGCCCATCCCACCACACCACCCCACCTCACCCTCCCACCCCACCCAGTCTGCCCACCCCACCCACTTCATTCAATCCATCCACCTATCCCACCCACTTTGCCCACTCCACCCACTTCACCCACCACTCACGCACCCCACCCACTGCACCCACTACATCTGTCCACCTACCCCATCCACCCTGCCCACCCACCCTACCCATCAGCCTACCCACCCGGACCACCAAAAGTTAAATTACAACTTTATACACACACACACACACACACACACACACACACACACACACACACACACACACACACACACACACACACACACACACACACACACACACACACACAGCTGCTTTTGTAGTATGGATGATTTGTTTTAGAATTTTCTCTCCCCATCTTTAGCTGGAAATAAAGTGTGGGATGTTACTGATGATAAAGAATTATTTCATAATTTCCTCACTCCGTCTTTACCGAAGAGGGTAATGATGATATTGGTGTCAGTGATGATGATGATGTTGATTTTATAATGTCCCCACCCAATTTTTAGCCGGAAAAAAGGGTCACGATGATGATGATGATGATGATGATGATGATGGATGTTCATGATAAATGATTTTAGCATTAGGCTATATAATGTATTTTTAATTTATTTTTTTTGCTGTACTCCCCCAGAGCGTCTGTTGACATCGAGCTTGAGGAGATGAAACCGGTGGTTCCAGCAGTGCCGGTGTTCACGTGGTCTGTCATGAAGGAGTCACAGGCCCAGAGCGAGTCACAGGTCATGGATAAGGACGGAGATGGTGACATAGACGACCACGACCACAGGAACCGTCACGTCATAATTGGTGACACAGATCAGGATGGTGACGTCGATCACGATGATATCCTGGATACAGATAACGATGGCGATATTGATGAAACCGATTTTGATGTGGCGGATATCAATAATGATGGTGTGGTTGACCAACACGATGTAGCGGCTGCTGATAGGGATGGTGATGGTGATGTTGACTTTGGTGATATTGGTGATGAGGATGGGGATGGTGACTTCGACGGTCACGATGTCATTGTTGCAGATGAGGATGGCGACGGGGACATCGATTCCGCTGATGATGACGAGGAGGACACTCTCTTGGAGGATCGTGACCAAGATGGAGACATTGACAGAGACGATGTTGTGGACATCAACCACGATGGAGTCATTGATGATAAGGACTTCAAGGCCGCTGACGTTGATAATGATGGTGATGTTGATGAGGACGATATCAAAGCCGGAGATAAAGATGGTGATGGCGATATTGATGCCGCTGACCTCCCTGACCTAGATGGTGATGGGAGGGTAGATGGTGATGATCTTGAGGTGACAGACAAGGATGGTGACGGCGATGTTGATGCGAGGGACTATAAACTGAGGACTGTCTTCTTGAGTGATGTGGATAATGATGGTGATGTTGATATCCAAGATCTTCTAGATGTGGATCATGATGGTGACATTGATAGTGATGACATGGCGATTGCTGATATTGACAATGATGGTGATATTGATGCAGATGATGTGAAGGCGGGTGACAGAGATGGTGATGGTGACGTTGATGCAGCAGATATTGGTGATGAAGATAATGATGGTGATATTGATGGTCATGATGTCTTAGCTGCTGATGAAGATGGTGATGGTGATATAGATGGTGATGATGACAATGAGGAAGATGCACTACTTGAAGACCGTGATGGTGATGGTGATGTGGATCGTGATGATGTGAGGGATTTGGATGGTGATGGTGATGTTGATATTACGGACATCGAGCTGGCAGATATAGATGATGATGGTGATGTTGACATGGATGATGTACGAATGCTGGATAAGGATGGTGATGGTGATGTAGACGCAGCAGATGTACCTGACCTGGATGGTGATGGGAAGGTGGATGGTGATGATTTGGAGGTAGAAGATAGGGATGGTGATGGTGATATAGATGCCAAAGACTTTACCTTCCGTAATACTCTTCTTGCGGATACTGATGGTGATGGTGATGTTGACAGGGATGATGTCTTGGATGTTGATGGTGATGGGGATATTGATGAAGATGATGTCCGTGCAGCTGACATAGATGATGATGGCGATGTTGACATAGACGATGTAAAGCAAGGGGACAGAGATGGCGATGGTGATGTTGATTCCTCAGACGTGAAGGATATTGATGGTGATGGGTTCATTGACGAGGATGACCTGGATGTGAAAGATAGGGATGGTGATGGTGATATTGATTCCACTGACTTTGCTCTAAGAAAGACATTCCTGGCAGACACTGATAAGGATGGTGATATCGATAAAGATGATGTGCTGGATACTGATGGCGATGGTGATATAGATGAAACTGATTTTGATGTGGCTGATATAGATAATGATGGAGATGTTGATAGAAATGATATCCTTGCCGGCGACAGGGACCTGGATGGTGATATTGATGCCGATGACATTGGTGATGAAGATGGTGATGGTGATATTGATGGTAATGACGTCCTTGTAGCTGATGAGGATGGTGATGGCGACATTGATGCACAGGATGATGATGGCGAAAGTATCTTGCTTTCTGATCGTGATGGTGATGGTGATATTGATGAGAATGATGTTCGTGATATTGATGGTGATGGTGATGTAGATATTGATGACCATCAAGCTGCGGATGTCGATAACGATGGAGATGTTGATGAGGATGATGTTAAGGCTGCTGACAGAGATCGTGATGGCGATATTGATGCAGCTGATATACTAGATGTTGATGGTGATGGTGATGTTGATGGTAGGGACCTTATTGCTGCTGATAAAGATGGTGACGGTGATGTGGACATGGTTGATGTGCGGAACCTCGATGTCTTCCTGAAGGACACCGACAGGGATGGCGACGTGGACGAAGATGATGTGTTAGACAGCGACCACGACGGCGATGTAGATGAGGAAGACATTGCCGTAGCCGACATCGATAACGACGGCGACGTAGACAGGGACGACTTGAGGGCTGGCGACCGAGATGGCGATGGCGTTGTTGACTTCGATGACATCGGTGACCAGGATGGTGATGGTGATATTGATGGCGATGATGTGGTGGCAGCAGACCGTGACAATGATGGTGATATTGATGTTGCCGATGAGGGACGTGGTGTGAGTGTCAAGGTTAACTGGAGACCAAACTTTGAGGAGCACCCTGGTGTTGACTTTTATGTCCAAAGCAGGTATGTGTCTGTGTATGTCTGTTAGTCTGGGTGTTTGTATATGTATGTACAGGGTGGTTCATAATTATATAACTCTTCCTTTTGTGCGTTGTAGGGATGGTTCAGTTAGCATTATCAACGTCTGTCATGCATTATTTATTCATTTCCTACTCCCACGGTCACACCCCCGCCCATATCAGGAGACTCATCCATCCCTGCAACACTTAAGAATGAGTTTCTAATGCAGTGCTATTTACAGGCCATCCTGTATGTTTATATTGTGTATATATATATATATAATTATTTGGTTTTACACCTGGTATCCCTGATGGGCTAAGGCGTTGCCCCTGGGAAGAGGACTTTTGGACTGGAGCGTGTAGCATTTTATGACCGGATGCCCTTCCTGATGTCTACCAATGACTCTTGGGTGGATTCGATCCTCTGATCCATCGGTCAGAGCGAAGCGCTCTAACCCGCTGAGCCACGGCTGCTACTATATATACTGTATATATATATATATATATATATATATATATATATATATATATATATACATGTGTGTGTGTGTGTGTGTGTGTGTGTGTGTGTGTATAAGTATGTATTTGTGTGTAGAATGTGCTACCCAAAAGTTCCCGAAATGTCACTAAACAAGGAAAAAAACGCACTTCAAGTCCTAATCACTGCCGCCCCCTTCAGAGTAGTCTCCTTGAGCATGCAGACATTGATCCCAGTGCTTCTTCAATGATTAGAACGCATTCTGGAAGTCCTTGAGCATCAGCTTGTTCAGGACCCTCTGCAATTTTCTCCTGGATCTCCTCATTGGTGTCAAATCTTAGTCCTTTCAGCTGTATTTTCATTTTTGGAAAGAGGAAAAAATCACAGGGGACTAAATCTGGTGAATATGGGAGGTGGGGGACAACTGGCATGTTTTTGGTGCCCAAAATTGCTGAACAACAAGGATTGTGTGCGCTGGTGCATTGGCATGCGGTGATGCATCCATTTGTTTGTGCACCACCTGTCTGGACGTTTTCGCCTCACGTAGCCAGACAAAATGTATTGACAAATTCCATGTGACAGGCTAACAATGTCACACACATCGTGGATTGACCTCCAGCGATCTTCTAGGATGGTTGCACGAACTTTCGCCACAAAGTCAGGAGTTTAACTGGTGGAGGGGCGACCAGAACGTGCATCGTCATCTGTTGACGTTCGTCCGTTTCTAAAGCGTATAAACCACTGTTGACATTTGTCCATTTTTAAAATGCTTAAACCAGTCGTAGGTTTGTGTAACCCCTAAAGCAGTGTCATCATTTTTTAAAAACATTTTACTAGTTTCTGCCATGTTCTTCCCAAGTTTCACACAAACTGATAAGCACATATTGCACTTTCACAGTCTCCATTTTTGAGATCACAAAATTCGCAAACTAACCCAAACAATATGATAAAAACAAACACACGCACATGCAGCGAAGGCATCCACCCTGCATAATGCCACTTGATTCGCTAACAAATAAAGGGTGGGTGCACTGCCACCTAGCATCCACGCACCGCACGACAAGCGGTTTCTGCCCTGCTTTCAAATTCAGGGAACTTTTGGGTAGCACCTAGTATGTATATATGTATGTTATATATTTATCTATATATGTACTGTGGGGACTGGCTGACATGATTGGGCAGTAGGTACAGGATTACGCTATGAGTGTGTTTGAACCTCTTTCAGTTCCATGATTGCCACCATATTATTTTAACTTGCTGGAGTCTCATAGCGGCAAAAAAAGTTTGTTGAGTAGTACCCGCAATATCATATCGCTTTTACATTTTAACCATTTCCCTACAATGACCTGCAGTGTACTTTATCTTTGCTACTTTTAGATACTTTTAGTCAGCTTAGAGGACACCTCCAAACTTGAGCAGTGAGATTTAGCTCTCATTAACCTATTCACTACAAGAGACCTTTTCCTAAGTTGTATAAACTCACCTGGAAGTGGCAAGGATAAACTAAGAAACTATGTCACCAGACTCAAAGAGCTAACACCTTTAACTTGGTGGTGTCTTTTACATTTTATTTTTGCTACCCTCAGATGATTTTATTCAGCTCATGGGAGACCTCTTGAAAAAAAAAAAAAAATATTGAAGTGAATAAATTCTTTACGTATTTGCGAGTCAAATAGTATGGTAGTAACAAGAATAAGATATAACTGGCACTGAACTAAATGGATTAACTTCTTCAATCAGACGAATCACATTTCAGCATTAATAAGAGTATATGGCGAAGGCGGGAATGAAATAAAGAAGCCCTTTGTATTGAAGAGGATTGAATAGGTTTCCTCTAAAGACTGATCAAAAGCTGTAGTTTTTATCCCGTTTGTTTTTCATACTAAGAGATTCCACAGTAAAGCCTAAAGTTAGAAAACCGAACTAACATTCTTCTCTATTCTGCCATATAAGGATGAGACGCGCAAATTAGCAGACAGTTGGAGAAAATCCTCATCACTGATAATGACAGGGATGAGGTATTAGGGTCCCTATTATTGTCGTTTAGGGAGGCATTCAAGCATGTTTTTCACACCAATTTATTTCTGCATATGGGACAATACTGTGCTGAACACCCATAGGCGGATCCAGTGATGCTGCCCATATTTCCCGGACAACACCCCTGCTTTATCATACTGAAGACTGGTAAACAGTACTTTACATTTATAGCCTATCATGTTTTTTCTCCATATATGTGTCACGCAAATGATCCTTTGTTGACAAATTTTACTTAGTTTGGTGAGAGAAAGAGGATGCCAAACCCTCATTGCTCTGGAAGGTGATTGTGTCAACACCTCAGAAATATTCCTGGATCCGTCCCTGACGCCTGTATGTTATGTATGTAAATACAAAGGCATATGTAAAATGTATTATGTATATTAAATCACTAAGGAGAAAATGCTAGGGAGCCTCCTTATCCAACGGGTATACGACCCCACGAGGGTTACTGGTGGAGAGAGGGAAAAGACAAGAGTTTGGGACAAAGCTTTGTTTCTGACCGGTTTTGCTAATGAGAAACTAGCGAGGAATGAAGTTTGGTTCATAACTCGTTGTTCTCTATTTCACCCTCCAATCATCATTATACCTAAAGAATCTTCCATAAAATTTGTCTCCTTATCCATCCTCCCCCATCATACCCTCTTATCACACATTCCTCGCCTTCCATTTCGTCAGACTCTATTACATGGTCTGTGTCATCCTTGTCCTTGTTAAACCAGCAGTATACAGTTGTTGCGTGTTGTATTAAAGAGGAAGACTTGAACTTGGCAAAAGTTAAATATCTGTCTGATGCTCATTTATTCTATTTATTTATAGCCAGGCGCCTTAAACCCGTATAGGGTGGCCACAAACATTTCGTCTCCATGTCGCTCTATCCCCTGCCATTTCGCTGCCCTACCCCCAACTTATACCCCCTCTCTTGCGCACCAATGGGCATTAATTCTGAGCCTTTATCTACATCTTCCTTTCTCAGGGTCAAAGGCACTGAAACCTGGAAGAGCAGTCCGATAGAGAAGGACCACCTCTCCCATACCGTGTCAGGCTTGGACCCGCGCCACGAGTACGAGGTGAGGGTGGTGGCCAAGAACGGGGAATACGAGACGCCTTCAGAAGTCGTCATCATCCCCGCCAGCGAAGGTTAGTGCTACGTTGCATAGGTGGGACTGTAGGGGGAATGAGAGGGGCGGGAGGAACGTGGCGACGGGATTGTGTTCTGTGAGGTTATGTTATTGTTTTTTGTTGTTTTTATAAATAGATTTTGTGCTTACTTTAAATTTTACTTTGAAAACTACTGTATTGAAATTCTTTATTAATAGCGTAATATGTTATTCTATTTATTATTATTATTATTATTATTATTATTATTATTATTATTGTGGTTGTTGTTGTTGTTGCTGTTGCAATTTTCTTATTTCTAGAAGTAGTATTAATGCTTGAGTACTAACAGCAGTAGTAGATTTCAGGTGAACTATAGTCATTCTTTCCTAATGAAACTATAAAAGTTTTTGTGTAGATGACCGAAAGAAAATGGACAGACGAGAGAGAGAGAGAGAGAGAGAGAGAGAGAGAGAGAGAGAGAGAGAGACAGAGAGACAGAGACAGAGACAGACACTATTATTGTCGTCGATGGTACAGTTCATATGCTTCATCAGATTCTGTAGTACTGTATATACTGTTAGCTCCTTCAGTCCGATGCCATATATTTTGCATTTTATTCTTGCTGCTGTCAGACTGCTGCTGTCAGACGCTGTTATATAGTTCAGAAGAGAGACCTGTTTATATCAGACCCTTTCAGTTCGTAAAGTCACTCCTGAGCTGAGTAAGTCGTGTGCAGATAGCAATAATATAATGGAAATACGTCACTGGAATGAAGCAGAGAATTCCACTTTTGTCACAACTTACGCTGCATTGGCCGTTGTGATCTTTAGTATTTTTTCTTCTGGGAGGGTGCTGGAGAGGAACGCCTTCTTGTGGTGGCACCAATATAACTGGGGGCTCAACTGCCGGGTTATACAAATGTCCCTGAACATCTCTGTGCCATGAAAGGAGGAGGGTGGACTGTGGGAGCAGGGCAACTTAAGCCTGCAGTCCACCAAGTTCACGTATCAGTTGAACCTGGGGCTACAGTGCAAACCACTACTGTTACTGGGATAAATTTCTAGTTAACCTCTTCACTGTCACGTGATTAGGCTACCAAGGGCTAAATATATCCATCTTAACCCCAAAGCCGGTAGCATATTATAGTTTAGTCAGTATAAAAAGACGTCACCGGATGGAAGGGGTTAAGAGATAATTGTCATAGTGAAGGAGTTTAAAATTGCTTATTAGCTCCTTCAATGCACGACGTCTATCCTGAGTAAAGTGAAGTCGTCTGGTAGACGCAAGGCTGAATGTACAGTATGTCATCGTACTGAAGGAGTTAATATGGTTTTCGTATTTGTCATAACGAGGTGCCTGTACTTCATTTGCTAGTATCATCGTATTTCTCTAAGGATAATACTATATTGATGTTGAACTGTATAAATCAGGGGTGTAATTTTTACATGCTCACTCCAGACGATTTATTCAACATTGGAAGGATGCCAGTATCTAAACCCTCCAGTCCAAAACGTCTCTCCTGAGCTGAATAACTCGTCTTAAGTTTTTTTTTTTTTTAATACATGGAAGAAGGAACCAAAGGCCAGGAGACCGCAAACCGTTCCTTCCAAGAAAAAAACAAAAACAGTACAAAGGAGGGCCAAACTCAGGTCGGTTCATTTCGAGATGCGTGGACACTCTACGTATGAAAGGCTGGACATCGTAGGAAGTAGGAAATAGACACAAAGGGAGACAGTTCCAGAGTTGACCTGTTGCATATGTGAAGGACTGGGAGTAACGGATAACTTGCATTAGAGCGTTGGGCAGAAAAGGGATGAGAGTTTGTTGCTAGACGGGTGCTAGGCGCCCGTCGTAGAGGTGGAGGGATGTAAGCAGACAGTTCAGAGGAGCAGTGACCATGGAAGTTGCGACAGAAAAGAGATAAAGATGCAACAGCGCGGCAAAGAGACAGAGGTTGAAGGGAGCCAGTAAGAGGAGGAGAGTTAATGAGACGAAAAGTCTTTGACTCCACCCTATTGAGAAGAGCTGTATGTGGGGAGCCTCCCTACACATGACAGTTGTACTCTACACAGGGGCGAATAAAATCCGTGCATAAAGTCAACAACTGTGCAGGGGTAAAGAAGGTACAGAGTGGGCTTAGCACACCTAATCTCTTGGAAGCAGATTTTACAAGAGGTGTAATATGATCATTCCAAGATAAGTCCTGAGAGAATGAAGCCCCAAGTATGTTTAAGGATGATGCAGGATTGAGTTGGATGTTATTAAACATTAACGGGTACTCCTGTGGAAGATTTTGTCTGGTTGATAGGTGTAAGAACTGAGTGTAACAACAAGATTATTTTTACCCCAGCAGAGATATGAGCCAAGCCAGACATTAGGTGTGCCATAGCCTCATCCCTTGTTTGTTGAAGTAACTGCTGAGATGGACATTGCAGGAACCGAATGGAAAGGTGAAGGGTGGAATCATCAGCCTATGAGTGGACAGGGTTAGGAGGTCATTGATGAATAAAAGGAAGAGAGTTGGTGATAGGACAGAGTTCTGAGAAACACCACTGTTAATAGATCTAGGAGAAGAAAGTGGCCGTGTACAATAGCAGCTATAGAACGACCAGGAAGGAAGCTATAGATGAAGGCAGAGACAGAAAGATAGAAACCATAAGAGGGCAACTTGGAAATTAAAGATTTATGCCAGACTTGATAGAACGCCTTTGAGATGTCAGGTGCAAAGGTATAGCTTTCACCAAAGTCCCGAAAGGAGGATGACCAGGAGTCTGAAGGGTAGGTGAGAAGATCGACAGTGGAGCATCGCTGACAGAACCCATACTGAAGATCAGAAAGAAGATTCTGATGGGAAAGATGCTTTAAAAATTTTCTGTTAAGAATAGACTCGAAAACTTTTGAAATACAGGATGTTAAAGCAATTAGGCAATAGTTAGAGGGTTGAGAATGGTCACCCTTCTTTGGGACTGGCTGAATGAGAGTAAACTTCCAGCAAGAAGGAAAGATACAGGTTGCTAGACAAAGGTGAAAGAGTTTACCTAGGCAGGGTGTAAACACTGAAGCACAGTTCTTGAGGACAACAGGAGGGACCCCATCAGGCCCATATGCTTTGTTAATACTGAGGCCAGTGATGGCAGAAAATACATCAGCCAAAGAAATTTTAATGTCAGCCATGAGGAAGTCAGAGGGCGGAAATGATGGAGGAATAGCACTGGAATCATCTAAGATGGAACTGGAGGAGAAAGTCTGAGCGAGGAGATCTGCTTTATCAGCAGAAGAAAGAGCTACAGAGCCATCAAAATAGAAAAGAGGAGGGAAGGATGATGAGGTAAAGTTGTTAGAAAGGTTTTTGGCAAGGTGCCAGAAGGAGTGGGAAGATTTCGTTTTGGAGAGTTGAGAGCATTTAGTACTGATGAAATTATTTTTAGCAGAGCAAAGAACAGACTTAGCACAATGCCGGGCAGAAACATAAATAAAGATGTGTTTTAGGGGTGGGTTAGCTCTGGTACCTTTTATAGGCCCTTTCCTTGTTGTGGACAGCATTAGAACAAGCGTGATTAAACCAAGGCTTTTTTGCATTAGTCAGAGGATATGACAAGAGAATGTATGCTTCCATGCCTGAGAGAATAACCTCCCGTAATGTGGGAGACACACTCGGATGGCTGCCGGCCATGAAAGCTATAATCCTTCCAGGGAAATTCAAAGAAGTACTGCCTGAGGGCCTCCCAATCAGCAGCTCCAAAGTGCCACAACCGACGTTTCTTTGGAGGGTCCACAGGCTGTACTGGAGCGATAGGACAGGTTAAGGTACTAAGGCTGTGATCGGAGGAGCCCAATGGAGGGGATAGATTAACGGTGTAAGCAGAGATTAGTTGTAAGGAAGAGGTCAGGTATATTGGAATTCTCTCCAAGGTGGTCAGTGATGCTGTTTGGGTCCTGTACAAGTTGCACTAGGTCATTAACCCTTGTAAACATTCGATTTTTTTTTTTTTTTAATGCTACCACATTCGTGGTCACTATTGTGCACCTGTTTTTGGAAAATAAAAAAAAATACCTGGAGTTGTTTACAAAATATGGGCTTAAAATCTAATCTTAACACTACAGTCTGACAGAAAAAAAAAAAAGCTAAAAAAACAAATAGTTTAATTCTCCATGTGTAACTAAAGACAACTATAAAAAATATTAAGTCTCACGATTATAATGGATGAATCCCGATGTCCGTTGACCAGTGGGCAGTGGGGGCTTGTGGGGGGCAACAGGCCGACTCCCAGTCTCCTTGCAGCAAAACATCGATTTTTTCCATGCACTAAAGATGTCTAGTACTGTAACACATTCGTAGACACTTTTATAGCCCACACCTGTGTTATATGAAAAACCTAGCCAAGGAGCGCACACCAACTATCTTCAACCAACACAGTGCATCATTTAATGAAGCTACTGGGAACACCACCCACTTGGGTCACATGGGAAGCAAGGGCCACGTGGCCAAAGTTACTGTGAGTCACAATAGTGTCCTCGAATGTGTTCCAGGGGATAGAAAAGCTGTAGGCTTGTTCACCAGGTGGATCAGTGAAAGGAGAAGAGAGCCAAAGGTGGTGGAGATTTCAGAGAGTGTGTTCCATCGCAGAAGTAAGATAGTCGAAGAATTTTTCTATAGTCAGTAGAATTAAGAGATAAGTAAACAGTATAGATATATTTAGTCAGAGAATGACAGGAAAGCCTAAGCCAGAGAGCAGAGAATTCAGAAGAATCAAGTTCAGGAACATGAGAGCAAGATAAGTCGTTTGCGTACATAGACTCAACAGCCACCTTTGGCTTTGAAATGAGTATAGAGGAAGTAGCAGGAAACAGAAAAGGGTTTGCTCTCAGTTGCCTCAGACAGCTGAGTCTCAGTTAAGAAGAGACGGTGAGGTTTAGAGGAGAGATGGTGTTCGAAAGAGAAAAAGTTAGAGGAAAGGCCTCGAATGCTGCAGAAATGAAGAAGTGAGTCAGGCAGTGGTTCCAGCAGGCAGCTCATTGAGTCGTCACCGGGACAGGGGTGGATGGTGGGGGCATTTATGGTCACCCCCCCAGGGGACTCCGAGGCTTGGTTATTTGATGCCATTTATTAAAAAAGAAAAGAAAAGAAAAGTAAGTGTAGTGTGTAATTATGCGTGTAGTTTGGTGTTGACAGTTAGAGAAATTTGTATTGGAGAGCATGCTGGCCTACTCTCTGTGTTACTGAAACACTGAAAAGGTTCAGCAAAGGAGGATCTCGAGGGCTGATGAAACGGAGCTCCAGCTCTCCCTGTTATTGGCTTTCCATCCACCTTGGGAATACTGCCTGCTTGACTGGTGCTGCAGTCTACTCCAAGAATACAGTGGAAATACGTCAGTGGAGTGAAATGAGTTAGTATGGTTATGATGATTATGATACTGCCACTATTATTGTTATTGGTATTATCCTTCCTTGGCCAGTAACACTTGAGTATAGTGGAATATAGGAAAAGCCACGTTCTACAGGCTCTTGGAGACTCCCTAGTGTATTTTACCTAGTAGTTTATTTCTTAATATGGTGGGTTAATAGTCTATTGAATATTTTTTATCCTCACTCCATCCCTAAGCGGAAAGCATTCATGATGATGATGATGATGATGATAAAATTATTTATGGGAACTATGACGATATTAAAAGATTAATAGCTAGTATACAGGAGAATATTTTAAGACATTGCAAGAAGTAGCCAGAAGGGCTGCACCCGCGACACTGATCTAAGGGTCGAACATATGATTCTGCCTGTGACCTTAAAGTGTCAGGTCTTCTCAAGACCTAATACCCTGTCCTTGCCTGACCTTCAATCCTTCTATCAGATTTGGTCCAAACTGGGAAGAACTTTGAACTGGCCTTTCCTTGTGACTTAGAACTTTGATCTACTGTTCTCAAAATCGACTTACTTCATCCTTGCTTGACCTTCAACACTTCCACCAAGTTTGGTTAAGATCAGATCAAAATTATGTTAGTTATAGGGTCCACCAATTGACCTTTACCCATGACCTTGACCTGTCACTAAATGTTTTGAAAGTCTGATAATTTTATCCGTGCCTTACCCTCAGTCACTCCACCAGTTTGACATGACTCGGATAAATACTGTTCAAGTTGACCGTGCCAGGTGACCCCTACCTTTGAATTATTTGTTTTCAGAAGAAAAGTAGGTCATCCTCTAGGAAGATCCTTACTCCTTCCACTAAGACTGGTTCAAATCAGATCCAAAGATATTTTGTTAACAGAGAGAGAGAGAGAGAGAGAGAGAGAGAGAACAGCAGAGGTATATATAGAGAAAGGAGAGTGCTATCTTTCTAATTCCGACACCGCATTCTGTGATGAGAGGACCTGCAGGCATTGTTATTACTGCCCCAAAACGATTCGTCCTTATCAGTATACAGCATTTATCTATCTATCTATCTATTGCCAGACGTCTCAATCCCGTTTGGGGTGGCCACAAACAAATCGCCTCCAAGTCGCCCTGTCCCCCGCCATTTCACTGCCCTGCTCCCAACTCACACCCTCCTCTCTCATATACCTCTCCACCCCATCCCTCCAGCTCATCCTCGGCCTCCCCCTCCCTCTTCCCCCCTCCACCTCACTCATATACACCCTCTTCGTCAGTCTTTCACCCTCCATCCTCTCCACATGGCCAAACCACCTCAGTGTGTTCCTCATAACGCTTCCTATCACATCCACATCCACACCACAACGCTCCTTTATATCCTCATCCTTCAGCCTGTTTCTCCACGTGACTCCACAGGCTCCTCTTAAATAACTCATTTCCACTGCTCTCACTCTTGACTTGTGTCCTTCCAACAATGTCCAAGCTTCACTTCCGTACGTTAGAGTTGGTATCACAATACTGTCATGTAGTAACTTTGTCACTTCCATGCTCACTTCCCTGTTTCTTATCACTGCTTTCAAGGAACCAGCAACCTTTCTTCCCTGCTGTACCCTTTCAAGCACTTCACCCTCCAAACCTCCATCCTTACTCATCACACTACCCAAATACTTAAACGTACTCACATTTTCCAATTCCTCACCATCCAACCTCGCTGTACATTCACTAACTTCACCTCTCTCAAAGACCATCACTTTACTCTTCCCTACATTCACCTTTAGGTTCCGTTTCTTACACACTCTCTCAAACTCATCCACCAAGCCTTGCAGCTCCCCTTCGTCTTCACTCAACAACACAGTATAATCTGCAAACAACAGTACAGGGAGTTTCCAAACACTACCCTCTCTCACCAGGGCCACTCCAACATCCACTACCCTACCTTGTACCTCTTTTATTACCCCATCCATGTACAGATTGAACAACCATGGAGACATGACACATCCCTGTTTCAACCCAACTTTCAAAGAGAAAAATTCACTTAGTTCACCATCCACACGCACTGCAGCCTTCGCACCATCGTACATACTCTTCACAGCATTCAACAACTTCCCATCTACTCCATATATTCTTAACACTTTCCACAATCCTTGTCTATCCACCCTGTCATATGCTTTCTCCAAATCCATGAAAGCCACATACAACTTCTTTCCCTTCTCTAGAAACTTTTCCACTAAAGATCTAAGAATGAATATCTGATCTACACAACCTCTTCCCTTCCTAAAGCCTCCCTGTTCTTCTCCAACTAATTTCTCTGTTCTTTCTCTAACTCTGTCTATAATTATCCTACCATACACTTTTCCTATTATACTAAGAAGACAAATGCCCCTATGATTACCACACACTTCTTTTTCCCCTTTTCCTTTGTACAAGGGAATAATTATACCTGACTTCCAATCCTCTGGGACTCTACCTTCCTCCCAGGCCAATCTGCACATCTTCCACATCCATTCTACTACTATCTCTCCCCCATGCTTCAGCATTTCACCACACACTCCATCAATTCCTGGGGCTTTCCCTGATTTAACTTTCTTCATTGCTTCCACAACTTCTATCCTACTGATTTCTTCCTGTCTTCTCACCTCCCTCCTTCTCCCAGCCATTCCCCAGCCACTTATACTCGCATTACTTCCATCCTCTACGTTCAACAATTCCTTAAAGTGTTCTCTCCATCTGCTCACTTTTTCTCCCTTCTCCACTAGTAATCTACCATTTTTATCTTTCACTCCCCTGCTAACTTCACTTCCACCCTGTCTTACTCTTTTCACTTCTCTCCAGAACATTTTCTTACAGTCCCTCCACTTTACACTCAAATTCCTTCCAAATTCCTCATCCACTCTCCTCTTGCTCTCTCTTACTAATCTTTTCACCTCTCTCTTCCTTTCCACATATAACTCTCTCTTCCGCCTCTCAACTTCTTCCACGCCCCTATTTCTCATCCATTCATTGTATGCTTTCTTCTTTTGTGCCACAGCCTGTTTCACCTCTTCAGTCCACCACGCTGTTCCTTGCACCCCCCTCCGTCTTCTCTTCCTTCCACACACCACATCACATGCTGCACATATTTCTTCTGTAAATATCTTACACATACCTTCCACGTCTCCCAACTGCTCCAATTCATATTTGCCCAATCGTTCCTGCACTTCTCTCTTATACTCTGCCTTTTTCTCATCCTCTTGTAACCTTTCCACTCTCCTTGCAACTACTCCTTCCTCTCGTCTTTCCCTTCTTCTATTCCTCCATCTTACTTGCATCCTAATTCTGGCCACGACCAAGTAGTGGTCAGAAAGTCCACTCCCCCAACCTCTATACACTCTTGCATCCTTTACACATCTTCGCATCCTTTCATCCACACACACATAATCAATCATTGCCTTCCTTTCATTCAGTTCACCACCCACCCTTCTCATCACTCGCCATGTATACCTGTGGATCATTTTATGCCTGAAGAGGGTATTGGCTATTACCAACCCCCTCCCAGCACAAATGTCCACTAACGCACTCCCATTCTCATCTATCTCAGCAGGCACACCCCACTCACCAACTATTCCATCCACCTTCACATTACCAACTTTAACATTCATATCACCAATCAAAAACACTCTCTCATTCCTTCCAAACTTTTCCATGCACACTTCCACATTTGTCCAGAACTCTTCTCTCACTCTTCTAGCACGATCTTGCGTTGGCTCATACACACACACAATCGCCCACATTTGTATTCCAACTTTCAACTTTACCCACACAATCCTTGACCCAATTGATCCATACTGTCTTATGCTCTTCTTCCATCTTTTACTCACAACTATACACACTCCTTCCTTTGCCCTCTCATTCTCATCTACTCCTGCACATATACCCCATCCATACTCCCATTCTCTCACACTTTCTCCTCTCCATTTTGTTTCAGTTATTCCACATACATCCACTTTCGCATCCTCAAGCACCTGGACAATCTCTCTCTCTCTTTCACCTCATCATTCGCTCCTCTTACATTCCATGTACTCATTACCAAGTCCTTTGTCCGGTCCTGGGTCGTCATCGTTTGGTCAGTCCTTGTCTGAGGCTTCTTGTTTGTTTTTTTTAGTTAGTTGTTTTCCGGGGAGGGGCACTAACCCTCCGCCAACCCTTTTAGTCGCCTTTTACGACAAGCAGGGATACTGGGGGAGTATTCTTGAAAACCCCCCTACCCCCAGGGGTCACAGTATTTATACATATGGTAAATTGATATCCTCCTGTATTTATTTAATGTAACTTATATCTGTATTAAGAATACGTAAGTTAATATACAACAGTGGTAATATGCAGTATGTAAAATGTATCGCTAAGGAAGAGGTGCCAGACAGACTCCCAGGCTGACTATACACTGTCTTGAGTATGAGAGCATTAAGTGTCGGATAAAATGATAGACTCACTGAGATTCTTCAACCCACAGACGTATTTTTAAACCCACACGCGGGGAAGGACGACTGGTATACTGTTTTTCTAGTGTGTGTGTTTGTGTGTGTGTGTGTGTGTGTGTGTGTGTGTATGTGCACTTGTTAGTATGAATAAAATAATCCAGTTTTGATTTTATTTGGACCAAACTTGGTGAAGGAGTTGAGAGAGTCAGCACAGGGATTTACTTATTGTTAATGAGAACAACAGGTTAACCCGCCACGTCCCAGCAGATTTTTCACCAATGACCTCCCCCAATCCCGGCAGATTTTCGATTTTTTTGTTTTTTTGCTAAAATTTCCGCTTGTTATGAGAAACATCGAAAATTTAGAGAGAAATTGCTCACCTGAGCTTAGAAATGCCTGGTACAGGTGACCCTACCCTCTTTTAGTACCGTCTTCTATCGATCCCGGCTCCAGAGATGTTTTCTGTGAAGGGGTAACTATTCCAAACCACTCAGAATAGGTAGATATTTATTTATTTGGTACGCATTCATATGTAGTACAAGAGTGTATTGGTTTTCACACAGTAATATAGGTGATAATGAGCGTTGTTTCACTCATCAAACACATCTACATACCGCACCATCCTTATCGACATTACCTGCTCATCACTTCTTCATGTTTCTTCCTCTAACATCACATAACTTTATCCTCCACATTGTCATCAATTGGGGAATCACTCTCGCCTTGAATTTTGTCCCGTGGTGCGACATGTCTTTACTGGTCAGGTCACTGGTAACAGGTGAGTTACTGAGACAATGGCATGGTGGGGGGGGGAGGTCACGGGGGGTAAGTAATTGTCCCCACCTGGCCTCGGTTAGAGAAAGGTGCCCTGCATATGCGTACCAAAAATCACGCGCAAAATTTGAAAAATGTGCAAATGATGGACCTTGCAATTGCAGCATGTTTATAAACGTCAAGGGGAGTCACAGTGACAAAACGCTCCGGCACATATGTACGTCAATGGGATACAGCGGGTTAAAAGCCAAGGATCCGTTTTAGACCAAACTTGATGGAAGAACTGAAGGAAAGACAAGGATCAATTGATCTGATTTTGGAAATGATAGAAAACAATTCGGGAGCCGAATACTAATCGCCCGCCAGAATATGCTTTTGGCCAAGTCCAAGATTTAGGCCATATCTTGATGCCCTGAAAGTTTCATGTTAAAAGCTCAATTCATTCATGGGATATACTGGTGCTAAAGGCAGCCAGGTAAAACTAGTTGACCTTTGGCAGCCATTTTGGTGACCTTGACCTTGACCCCGAGTGCCCATTTCCGAACTCGTCCAAGATTTTGGCCATATCTTGATAACTTGATGGTTTCATGTTGATAGCTCAAGCCGTTCATTAGATATAATGGTGCTAAAGGTGGGCAATAAAAACTAGTTGACCTTTGGCAGCCATTTTTGTGACCTTGACCTTGACCCCAAGTGCCCAATTTTTAACTCGTCCAAGATTTTAGCCATATCTTTATACCCTGAATTTTCATGTTAATAGCTCAAGCCGTTCGTGAGATATAATTGGAATGCACACACACACACACACACACACACACACACACACACACACACACACACACACACACACACACACACACACATGTAGGCAGGCAAAAACATCATCTCTGCCTTCTAAAGGTTGGCAATAATAAGACATCAAAGGTCAGGATCATAGTTCAGGGTCAAAGGTTCGACCCTAGGACTGTTTTTTTTTTTTTTTTGAACTGGACCAAAAGATGTGGAAGGATTGGGGGTCAGACAAGGAAGCAGAGATTCAGTTTTAAGAACAATAGATCGAAGAAAAAGATCATAGGACAGGGTCAACTCAGAGTTTTAATCCGATTTGGACCAATTGGAGGAAATCTTGAAAGTCAGACAAAAATTATTTCGATTTTAGGAACAATCGGTTGAAAACGAAGGTCACTGAGCGAGGTCAAATGCTTGACCCTTACACCAGTTGTTGGTCATGAATGTTGCATTCTCTTGGTGTTCCTTTGTTAATATTTTATCCTGGTTATTTCCAGGTGATTTTGTTCAGTTTTTGAGAGAGTGATAGTGGTGGAGTTAGAAACATCCTTCATTAGCACCTTCCCAACACAAGTTTTTTCTTCAAGCTGAATATAAGCGTTTGAAGGTTGCAAGAATAATACTAAAATACGTAACCGGATTGAAGAGATGTAAATAAATGCAGAGAAAGGATGAGGTGGAGGGGTTAGACGGGAGATTATGAAGGAGGGCGGTGTGGTGTATAAAATAGGGATCGATACTGAGTTGTGATAAGGCATCCTTTCGTTGAGATTAGTCTGGCAAGAGCCGTTGTTAATCACGAGACAGCTAGAGAAACAGAAAAATATTGTGGGTCGTATTCACGTCGTTGACGCATTTCACTTCATCCTTGCTGCCTTCAGACGATGTTATTCAACACAGGAAAGATTTTCGTACTGAATAAGTAAGTGGAGGCTCTGTTCAGCCCCTCCAGTTTGGAGAATCTCATCTAATCTGTATTGAATCGTTTGAGGATATCAAGAGTGAAGTGTTAAAGACAGCGTATTTAAGAAGTAACTGTTTAACATGCTGGTGGTAAGCCGTGGTGTGTGTGTTGTGGTGGGGAAGTACTGGCGGTGGTGACGCCGTGTGGGGATGCACGGGGTTATTTTGGTGTCCACTCTGATGGTTCACAGAGAGCAAAAAAGGCAGCTTCACCACGGTGCCGTCTTTTGTATTCCAATCTTACTAACATCTGATATTTGTATTCGGCTTAGGAGAGACCCAAAACTAGAGGCGTTGTATATTGCTCTCATAGAGCTACTTCAGTACGGGAGGCCTTTTGAAAGCCAGATAAAATTGTTTTGAGGTAGCATGATCAAAACTGAGAAAGACGTCATGGGATTCAAAGGTAGAGTTAATATAGACTTCATGGGATTGAAAGGTAGAGTTAATGTACAGTATTTGTTATAATTTTCAATAACAAAGGGATGCTGAAATTATTGAGCACCGAGGTACCCGTATGTTTAAATGTATCAGTATTTACTTTCATTTTCTACTATCGGATAGTGAGTTTGTCGTATGTCTCAGATTTTCTTTTGGAACAATTGGGTATTTTATGCAGGCTAACACCAGAATATATTATTTAACAGAGAGAAATCGGTGCAGATACTGGTTTCAAAAGTAGTTACATGCTTCAAAAGCAGATAAAGGCATGAAAAGCAGACAAATGCTTGAAAAAGAGATAAAGGTTTCAAAAGCAGGCAAATGCTTCAAAGGCAGATAAAGACTTCAATAGCAAACAAATGCTTCAAAAGCATATAAAGGCATCAAATGCAGACAAAGGCTTCAAAAGCAGATAATGGCTTCAAATGCAGACAAATACTTCAACAGCAGGTACGATTAAGGCTTCAAAAACAAAGGCTTCAAAAACTATCTCGAGTAACCTTTTCGCTGTTGGTACGCCCAGGGGTTTTACTAGGACCAACATCATGCGACTTTGTCCACTCGAGAGAAATTCTGGCTGTCAGAGGCTTAGCTCCTTCAATCTGATGGGATATTTTTTTCTTGCTACCTCCAGACAATTTTATGCAGCTTCGGAAAATCTGTTCGAAATGGAGAGGTTAGATATATCTCTTCGTTAACCTCTTCAGTTATACGATTTCTGCAAAGCCGAATAAAATCAAAAGGTAACAAGAATAAAGTAAAAAGCTACGTCATGGGACTGAATGAGTTTAAGGCAACTAAGTTGTGTGTTGAGGTGGCGGCCAAATGGGAGGTGGTACGCGGATCGGGTGGGTGGCGTCAGTGCGTATGACGTCATAACTAACGTATCTGGCGGCAGAGCCAGGTACTCACGTCTCTTATTCGGGCCACTCCCATCACTGCGCTGCTCTGGAGAAAGAGAAGAGGCATTATATGCATGTATTGTGTCCTTCTGTCGTGCTTTATCTCTCTTTGCTATTTGGACTCGAACTCATGTTGTGATTAGGTGGAGAAAAGAGGTCAGGATTATGGTGGTTATGATGATGAAGGATGTATTGGCAATCATAAAATGAGGGAGGTGGTGGTGGCAGAACCGTCTTCAGATCTCGAACCCATAGTGGCTATTTGCCTAAATGTTGTGCATTCGATGTGCACAGATAATTTTTAACACACTAACAGATTTGAAAACATTAACATGAAGGATGTCAAATCGGTATTGTAGAAGACCTGATCATTCTCAGTACAAGTGTTTCTTAAATTGGCTCCACGCCCAGTGATGTTGGCATTATCTGAGTGCAGTACTTGATAGATGTCTTAAAGGTAAGTAGAGTTAAGAAGTGGTGTATGTCAGCACTGAGACATCTTGCCACCTGTCTATGTACCCGTATGATTAGGCTGTTGTTTTAGCCTGTTTAGAGACAAATTAACGTAACAGTGGGAAGACTGAGGATGGCGATATATGAAATGAATGGGTGCATGAGGGAGGGCGTCGTTGATTACCTTAATTAATTCCAAGTTTTAGGCGTCTGCTAATAAATGGATAGATAGATGTTGAATTGATGCTCAAGTATCTGGACAAGTAATTAAGGTGCTGTGTTGACTTTCAAGGTATTAACTCATCACTTTCCCCTCAACAGCCACGGTTTAAGTTCGGCCATGCGGTACGGTAACCTTAGCTTGTAGTGGCGACGGTGACGGCGGTGGGGCAGAGGCGCTGAAAATAGTGGGTGAGCTTGGCGGATGTGAGGAAATATCCATAAACTTTCTTTGGCTTAACTTCTGTATCAGGTGTTTGTACCCATACAGCCACCATACACTTCACAACCAAACTAACGTGAATATGAAAGTGAAAAATATGAAATTAATAATATGCTTGATAATAATTAAATGCTTTGGAAATGTCTTTATCGTAGAAACTTGCTAAGACCCTCTATGAGCACGGCCCTTGAACTATATGTGGCACGCGAAGAATGGTGAGAGAGAGCGAGTAAGAGAGAAAGAGAGAGAGAGCGCGTGAATCTTACCGGCTGAGTCAGTGTGTTGGCCAGGGTGTTGGGGTAAGGGTGTATGTGCACTGTGTACTGTATAGTCCACTTGGGATCAAGGTGAGCAGTGAATGCAGGATCATATTAATAGCCATACCTCTGTCTCTTTGGTCTGAGTATTCCTCTGTATTCTAAAACCAGTTATATATATATAGCTAATGGCAAAAAGTAGCAAGACGGTAGTTCTGAGAAATGGTATAGTTGCTGAATCAACGCCAAGATAACGGTGGTCACGTGGTTAAAGAAGTGGTGTGCTCTTCGAAGGGACGTGACTTCGGTCCCAGGCTGGGACAGGGAACAGTTTGATTATCTGAATTTCGCTAAAACAGACTTGACTGAACTCCCACAAGACCGACCGATGTCATAAAAACACACCCGCTAATACCATCATACCAGTCGCGATTAAGAGAGCTCTAGCATGTATTCAGTATGGACGACGGGTACTGGCGTCGAAGTTGTGACATGTGAATATGTTTAGGATGTTGGAGGATTGTTGGACCTAAAGGAACGGGGTGTCAAGACTGTGGGCACAGTCGATCACATAAATAATTGACACGGGTGGATTATTAATAGTGAAAAATTGAAACGGGAAGATAAACCTCCAGTTTTTGACATCAATATCTTAAGATATGATGGAAACTGGAAGAAGTTTGACCTTTGTATCTCGTTACTAATTGCATTATGGACAGCGAGATGCAGTGTAACTATTTCTTATCCTCACAAGTGTTTTGAAACTGACCATCATAAATAAGGGGCTTGTGGTGTTGATGTGGGTGGGCTAGAAAGCATTGGGAGAAATACTTTGGGATGGTTTGGTTATGTAGAGGGAATGGAGAGTGAGAGACTGACTAGGAGAGTGTATATGAGGAGGTGGAGGGGGGAAGGAATCAAAGTCAAGATGAGCTGGAAGGATGAAGTGGAGAGGTACATGAGAAAGGGGGTATGAGTTGGAGTGAGGGCGGTTTGATGTCACAGGACAGGGTGACATCGAGGTGAATCGTTTGTGTTCACCCCTTACGGGATTTGGGCGCTTAAGATAAATAGATAGGGAATAGTTTCCATCTACGCGATCTCGGTTTAAGGGAGGGTCACACAGACATCACTGATGAAAAAAAACAGGAGCAGTAAGTACACATTGTATGGCAGTCAGTAACACACTCCAATTAACATCACTTAGATGCTTAGTATCCACGTGTAACATAAATGAGTCACGAACACTTGTCTCTCTCTCTCTCTCTCTCTCTCTCTCTCTCGGTATCCACGTGTGACGTAAATGAGTCACGAACATTTGACACTCTCTCTCTCTCTCTCTCTCTCTCACACACACACACACACACACACACACACACACACACACACACACACACACACACACACACACACACACACACACACACACACACACACACACACACACACACACACACACACACACACACACACACACACACACACACACACACACACACAGGAGAAGGTCTGTAACCAGTGAATGCATTTCTTTCATTTATTCAAAGTTATATAAATGAATTAGGCATGTTCACGTCGTCATATTTCATTTTAACCCAGTCACCAAGATAAGGAATTTTTCAGTTTTGTTCAGGTTTCCACTAGACATTTTTGCACAAAATACCCTTTTAAATCCGGTGACATATTTTCTGTGTTATTTCTACTACCACCAAATGATTTTACTCAGCTTAGGAAGACGCCTTAATAGTGACGGTGTTGGTAAAGGGTGTAGTCAACCTCTCCAGTTCGAAAGTCTCTCCTAAGTTGATTGAAGTAGCACGGAGGTAGAAGAATAACATAAAAAATATATAATCCGGGCGAAAGGTTAATGACCTCTGCTTGCGAAGGGTTTATTGAAAGCTGTAGCTGGGATGCGTCTGCTCACTGTGGGTGTGGAGCATCACTTCTGGCGTGCCAAACACACCGCCCAGTTCTATTAAAAGTTGCTAAGTTAAAGTTTTTAACCATTGTATGTGTCTCCATGGTTGGCTATACTTTTAAAATCTCCTAAATCAGTGGGTGACATTACCGTGTCATTGTACCATCTTCGATGTTGTGTGAATTTGCAGTCAGGTGGGGGCGCTCTCCATCCACTCACTCGATGTAGTGCTGCTGTCGGGTGTCTGCCCTTTCCTCTCCTTCATCCTTCTCTCCTTCCATCCTCTTCTGACTTTGTTTCCTTCATTCTTTCATTTTCCTTCTGCCTACGAGTGACTTTACACTCCCTCCTCTGTCTTTCTTTCCTTGATTCTTTCCTCTTCCTTATGCCTGTGGGTGGCTCTACACTGAGTGACAACCCAAATGGTTTCATGTACACCAGGAAACCATTTACTACGCTGGGTGGTAACCATATAACCAAATTTTGGCGCCTGGTGGTTTAGTGGGTAATTATTGCGTTCCAATCGGATTGAGCCAGTGAAGGTTTATATTCAAGGGATGGTTGGGGTTGATTGCTCATGTAATGCCACTCAGGGATGAGTGAGGCTGGTCACTGTCATCTTAAATGTCGGGACCAAATGCCTAGCCCTGGGCTCCTACGCTCCTCATGGGGCAATGTAGGATTGGATGATGCATGGATGGGTGGAACAAATGTGTATGGTACGAGGTATCTCAAAACAAGTTACTGACATGGAGTGCGAGATGATACCGGTACTCAGGTAACTGAAGGGGTGCGCTCATTAAAGGTTGACTGCCACTGCTGTAGCTAAACCTCTGTTTTCGAAAAGTTTATCCTAAGGTGAATACAAGGATAGCACAAACGTAAATAATACTTCGTCATAGGAGTGAAGGTGATGAAAATGTGCTTGAACTGTACATGTGCGATTGTGTGTGTGTGTGTGTGTGTGTGTGTGTGTGTGTGTGAAGGGGGGATTTAGATAGTTGAAAACACAATCGCATCAGAAAGAGCTTACCCCCTGCACTACGATGATGTATTAATTTTATTCTTGCCACCTCCAGGCGTTGTTACTGAGCCTAGTAACACCATCGCGCTGTAAAGAGGGGGTCTACGAGTTCATTCCTAATTCCTTCCCTACCAGACCTCCTCTCCCCCCCTCCCATCTCTCTCTGTTCTAGAGTAGCAAAAACTGTTGATATATTTAATACAAGATCCCCCTCCTCCGCCACTCTCTGTCTGTCTGTCTCTCTAAATTAAATAGTCTGTAAAATATAGGGCTTCATCGTAGTAAAATGATTAATCTCTCCAGTCTCATGCCAATATTTTCACGTCTTTCCTGATTATTTTTTTTTTTTTTGGGGGGGCCTGTACATGATTTTGATAAGTGTTAGAGGGAGCTTGTTTAGTCAGAGAGTTAATGGAGTCTCTACCTATCTAAAAAATATATATATATCTCCAAAGATTAACAAAACTCTTCTGGAGGTGGCAAAAATAAATTACACAGTACGTCCTGGGAGTGACAGGGTTAAAAGAATATGGTGTAGGAAGGCTACTGTGATATCATATTGTGATGTGGCCGGAGTAGTAAATTTTATGGTATACTATAACTTTTACTGCATCAAACATTTTCTCTCTCTCTCTCTCTCTCTCTCTCTCTCTCTCTCTCTCTCTCTCTCGACTGATAATGTAGGCAAGGGGTGAGGTCACCTGAGCCATGGAAACGCCGAGGGGGTAACAGTCATGAAAGTTAGCGAGTTGATGGGATGGTTAGATTAAGATGAATGAGGATGGGTGAGGGAGAAGAGTGGGAAGGGAAGAAGAAGAGAGAGAAGGGACGGTAAGAGGGAGAATTTAACATCTTTAGCCTGAAAACGTATTGGGTAGTTTTATTTTTTAAATTTCTTTAGTTTACGTTAGATTATTTAATTTTGGTTCAGCTTAAGATATCCCTTCCCACTTTCCCAGAGAAGGGATTAGTAAAGCCTTCAACTAACCCCTTCAGTTCGAGAAATCGCTTCGGAGCTGAATCATATCGTCTGTAGGTAGCAAGAGTACTCTGAAAAAGAAGCCGTCGCATTAAATTGTTTCACCCATTGACAAGGCTAAAGTCTTATTATTTTCTCTATCTCTAGGCGGTTCTCTTGAGGGTAAGGAATTTGATTGGGATACATTTAGCTTTCATTAACCCCTTCACTTTTAGACATCCGTCTCAACTTGAACAGGATCGTGTGGTGGCGGTGACCTGAGTAAAAGGAAAAACAGATTGTATTGAAGTGATTAAGACGAACAAGAATGGGCGGTACGAGAATGGAAAGGAAGGAAGGAGAGAAAGAAGGATGGGAGGAAGCTGACTTTAACCCTTTACGGTGGTGACTTTTATATATATATATATATATATATATTTTAGAGATTTTTCATAGAAAATAGCGTAGATGTAGCCGTTGTTAACTCCTTCACCATTACTGAGCCTTCCAACATTGTATACAATTATTTTCAGTTAAAAAAATACTGAATGCAAGCGGATGACTGAGAGCGTAGTGCTTGTCCCTGCTCGATTGAGAAAAATAAATCAAACGTCACTCAAAATTTGTAATTCCAGGGTTGTATTACTGCTGGGAAACGATTATACAGGTTTTGTTTTAAATGATTTCAACCTTAGGGCGTCTTTTTTCGTTTGAGTTAGAGTGCCATCATATGATATTATGCAACGTAGGAAGGATCGCATGCAGTGAAGATTATCTCTAACCTTTCCAATTCTACATTTCATTACGGTGACTAAAATCGTATGGCGATAGCACATGTAAATAAAAATATGTCCTCGTAGACAAGAGCTTAAGCCTTTAATAATGAAAGATTTCTTAGTGGTGAATACTTTGGTGGAAGGCGTAACCACTTCAGCCCGAGGACCTGCCCAAATTCTTCTTTCTTGTCGCTTCCATACGACTTTATTCAGGTTAGAAGAGTGCCCATGTACTGAATAGATAAATGAAGGTAATACTTAATTCCTCCGGTTCGCAAAACCTCCCCTGAGCTAGTTAAAATAATGTGTACGGCAAAAAAAAAAAAAAAAGTAGTGACGGAATTAAAGGTATGGGAAGGAAGGGGGATGTCCGTTGTGGCGTCTGTGGTGCGATATAGGCTGGTGGTAAACATAATATTACCTTCTGTCGCGTATGTCATCTGGGTTCACTTGCTTGCTCTGTTTTGTACTTGCTATGTGTATTATTCCTTTATCTGAATACACTCATTCAACGATAGCCAGGAGAAAACTATGAGTAAATGCCTTATGCTGTCCATAGCCTGGGAAAGCAGTCAGATTGTTACCCTAGGCATACAGAATACAAGTAAACCATCCAGGAGCTCCACGAAGAGAAAATTATTTGAGATAGGTATTAGTAATAATGTTCTGCTATTAATTCCGGTAGGCCATTGATTTTTATATACGGTACATACACACATACGTACGTACAAACATACACTTATACATACATACATAATCTGTCTATCTATCTATCTAACTACCTGTTTGTCAGTCTGCCTGTCTGTCTGTCTATCTATCTGTCTGTCTGCCTGTCTGTCTGTCTGTCTGTCTGTCTGTCTCTCTGTCTCTCTCTCTCTCTCTCTGTATGTATGTATACTATATACTATATATATAAATATAAATATATATAAATATAAATATATATATATATATATATATATATATATATATATATATATATATATATACATACATACAGAAAGAGAGAGAGAGAGAGAGACAGATATATATATATATATATATATATATATATATATATATATATATATTTATATATATATACACTCTCTCTCTCTCTCTATATATATGTATAGATAAAAAATATATATATATATATATATATGTATATTTATCTATATATATAAAAATATATATATATATATATTTTTCTCTCTCTCTCTCTCTCTCTCTGTAATATATATATATATATATATATATATATATATATATACTCTCTCTCTCTCTCTCTCTATTGTATACACACACACACACACACACACACACACACACACACACACACACACACACACACACACACACACGATTACAACCAGCCCCATGTGCGGAAGGGACCTAAGGGCAGGTGACTGGCCAACCTTCCTCGATGGCAATCGGTGGTGGAAAAGCGTCCAGTCACCTCTTGCCGACCAAATCAATGCAAGGCCGTCACTCCCACTGGGGCGTTTTAAGCATTATTACTCTAGGCGCCATTTTGGTATCCAGATGATTTTTTGTAATGTGTCTGAATCTGGGCATAGGCTTTACAGCCTGTCCTCAAGGCTTGGTAGTCCCCCTACATACCATTCACCTCCACATGTCACCACTTCGGCCATAACACCCACCGTCAATAATGGATACATGCTAGGGCTGTCTCATACAGGACTGGTGTATTGGTATTAACAGGGGTATTTTTACGACATATCGTCTGGTCTTTGGTAGATAAGCAAGTCTAATGATTTTCAGATCCGTAAACTGTTCCCTGCCCCAAACCGGGATTCGAACCTGGGTTCATTAGGACTGCAGGCCACCGATTCGGCCACCGCCTTAGTGCTGGATAGACTTCTAACTCAATTTTCCTTCACTAGCAGACATCTTCCCTAAGCTAGCAAGAAGGAAGCAAAAATGCCAATGTTTTCGTTGAAGCTGGTAATGTTAGTAGACAGGGACTGTGTTGTAGACATTATTACCCGTCACCGCCCCGGAGGGATTTGGCAACAGGTATTGTTTTCACTCTGTTTGTCTGTCTGTCTGTCTGTCTGTCTGCTAACAACTTTACGCGAAAACTATCTATCTATCTATCTATTGCCAGACACCATAATCCCGTAAAGGGTGGCCATTTGACACTGAGTTAGTTGTTTTACAGGGAGGGACACCAACCCTCCACCAACCCACTTGTTGACATGTAGGGAGCACGTATGTTTTGGTTATATGGTTACCACCCAACGTTGTAAATGGTTTCTTGGCTTACAGGAAACCATTTGGCTTGTCACTCAATGTAAAGCCACCTGTAAAGGAAAGAAAAGGAATAAGAAGTGACAGGAAAGATAGGAGAACTAGGAAGAGAGGAGGGCAAGCACAGAAAAAGAATGATAAAAGTTAAGGAAGTAGGCAGCACTACATCAAGTGGGTGGATGATGGTCGCCACCACCTACCACAACGCGAAAACTACTGGTGCGATTTTGACTAAAGTTATAGAGATGATGGGCAGTGACCTTCTGATGACCTGATTAAATTTTGGACCAAATTGGGCCAAGGCCCAGGCTGTAGGCCCCCAAATGTAAAATGTAAAAATCGTTTTTTCACCATAACTCCTTTCAATTTCGTCATATCGACATGAACGAAAACCTAAAGGTACATCTTTCAAATCTGCTTCCTATAACATGCCTCATTATATCAGGGGGGTCACTCCTCAGTTAGCGGTAGGGGGATTAATATCAGGTGAGTCGGGCCTTAATTTCAAATGGGCATAAAATTGTCATTTTTCACCTGATTTACTCCAAATCTGATATGCGACATCGTTGACTAGATATCCTGTTGTGTTTGTACGTCAGCATTAAGATGACTGCCAGGGACAGGTTTGCTGTGCCTTGGCACCGCTTCTTGTTTACACATCAGTTGGTGCGCTAGCAGACCGGTTTTCTGTCTCCCTCACCTTCCTTAACAATTCTAACATTGTCAAGTGCAGTAGCGGTCTTTTCTGGCTGCATGGTTAGCGATCCGAGGATTTTTTTTTTTTTTTTTCGTCTCGTTCTTGCTGTAGATATTTACGTGGTTACCCGGTTGTGCAGTGGTCAAGTGACGTATGGAGGAGTAGGAATAGGAGAAAGAGAAGGCTTAAATTCGAAGAAGAAGAAGAGGAAGAAGATTAGAAAAAAGAAGAAGAAGAAGATTGGAAGAAAGAAGAAAGAGAAGAAGAAGAAGAAGATTGGAAGAAAGAAGAAAGAGAAGGAAGAAGAAGAAGAAGAAGAAGATTAGAAGAAAGAGAAGAAGGAGAAAAAGAAGAAGAAGAAGGCTAAGATGATTAGAAGAAGAAGAAGGAGAAGAAGAAGAAGATTAGAAGAAAGAGGAGAAGGACAAGAAGAAGAAGAAAGCTAAGATGATTAAGAGAAGAAGATGATGGAGAAGAAGAAGAAAGAGAAGAAGAATAAGAAGATTAGAAGAAGGGTAATGATAGTTTTTCTTATGACTGTACTAATGAATGCACCACCGTCTCCCTTAACCAATGCACCACCGTCTCCCTTTACCAGTGTACCACCGTCTCCGTTAACAGTGCACCACAGTCTCCCTGAAACAATGCACCACCGTCTCCTTTAATCATTCACCACCGTCTCCCTGTAGCACCAGTCGAGCAGGGCAGGACTCCCAAGGTGGATGGAAAGCTGATGACAAGGAGAGCTGGAGCTCCCGTTTCATCAGTCCTCGGGACTAGTTCCTGACCATCCCCCTATGCTGAACTTTTTCAGTGTTTCGCTAACACAGAGAGTAGGCCAGCATGCTCTCCAACACATGTTTCTCTCTCAGCACCAAACTACATGCACAGTACACACTACACTTCCTTTTCAAAATTAAAAAAGAAACATGTCTGTAGCATATCAGGCCTCGGAGTCCCCAGGAGGGGGGGGGGACCATAAATTACCCCACCATCTCACCCACTCCCGGTGACGACTCAGAGATGCCTGGAACCACTGTTTGACTCACTTCTTCATTTCTGCAACATTTGCTGCCTTTCCTCTACTTTCCCTCTGTCGAACACCACCTCTTCTCCTCTAAACTTCACCTCTTCTCGACAGAGACTCAGCTGTCTGAGGCAACTGAGAGCAAACCTTTTTCTGTTTCCTGCTCCTTACTCTATACTCATTTCAAAGCCAGAGGTGGCTCCTGTGTATATATAGGCAACGATTTATCTCCCTCTCGTGTTCCTGAACTTGATTCTTCTGAATTCTCTACTCTCTGGCTTCGGCTTTCTTGTCATTCTCTGACTAAATATATCTGTGCTGTTTACATATCTCCTACTTCTACTGACTATGAAAAATTCTTTAACTATCTTACTTCTACGGTGGAAGTTTCTATCCATTTGTTCTTTCTCTGAAATCTCCATTCTAAGAGATCTGAATTTTCACCATTGCCTTTGGCTCTCCTCATCTTTCACTGATCCACCTGGTGAACAAGCCTATGTCTTTTCTATCTTTAATGACTCTTGTACAGCACCCTACCCGTATCCCTGACCTCCTTGGACAGAGCTCCAACATAATTGACCACTTCCTTGCAACGAATCCTTCTGCTTACACTGCTAATCTTTCCTCTCCGATGGGCTCCTCTGATCACAACCTTATTACCCTAACCTGTCCTATCGCTCCGGTACAGCCTGTGGACCCTCCAAAGAAACGTCGTCTGTGGCACTTTGGAGCTGCAGATTGGGAGGCCCTCAGGCAGTACTTCTTTGATTTTCCATGGAATGATTATTGCTTCCATGGCCGGGAGCCATCTGAGTGTGCCTTGCGCATTATGGAGGTTATTCTCTTGGGCATGGAAGCATACGTTGCATTCTCATATCCTTTGACTAATGAAAGAAAGCCTTGGTTTAATCACGCTTGTTCTAATACTGTCCCCAAAAAGGAGAGGGTCAATAAAAGGTACCAGAGTCAACCCACCCCTGAATCATATCTTGTTTATGTTTCTGCCCAGAATCGTGCTAAGTCTGTTCTTCGCTCTGCAAAAAATAATTTCACCCGTACTAAATGCCGTCAACTCTCCAACTCGAATTCTTCCCGCTCCTTCTGGCACCTTGCCAAAAACTTTTCTAACCACTTTACCTCATGATCCTTCGCTCCTCTTTTCTATTCTGATGGCTCTGTATCTACTGATAAAGCAGATCTCTTTGCTCAGACTTTCTCCTCCAATTCCACCTTAGACGATTCCGGTGCTGTTCCTCCATCACTTCCCACCTCAGACATCCTCATGGCTGACATTAAAATGTCTTTAGCTGATGTATTTTCTGCCATCATTGGCCTCAGTACTAACAAGGCATATGGGCCTGATGGGGTCCCTCCTGTTGTCCTCAAGAACTGTGCTCCTGTGCTTACACCCTGCCCAGGTAAACTCTTTTGCCTTTGTCCTTCAGCTTGTACCTTTCCTTGTTGCTGGAAGTTTGCTCTTATTCAGACAGTCTCAAAGAAGGGTGACCATTCCCAACCCTCTAACTATCGTCCAATTGCTTTAACATCCTGTGTCTCAAAGTTTTTGAGTCTGTTCTTAACAGAAAAATTTAAAGCATCTTTCCTATCACAACCTTCTTTCTGATCGTCAATATGGGTTCCATCAGGGACGCTCCACTGGCGATCTTCTCACCTACCTTTCAGATTCCTGGTCAACCTCCTCTTGGGACTTTGGCAAAAGCTTTGCCATTGTGCTTGACATCTCAAAGGCTTTCGATCGTGTCTGACATAAATCTTTAATTTCCAAGTTGCCCTCTTACACTTCTACATGTGCCTTCATCTATAGCTTCCTTTTGGTTGTTCTATAGCCAATGTTGTAGACGGCCATCGTTCTTCTTCTAGATCTCTCAACATTGGTGTTCTTCAGGGCTCTGTCCTGTCACCAACTCTCTTCCTTTATTTCATCAGTGACCTAAGCTGTACATCTAACCCTACCCACTCGTACGCTGATGATTCCTCCCTTCACTTTTCCACTTAGTTCCGCAAATTCCATTTCAGCAATTACTTCAACTAACAAGGGATGAGGCTATGGCACACCTAATGTCTGATTTGGCACGTATCTCTGACTGGAGTAAAAATAATCTTGTTGTTTTTAATGCATCAAAAACTCAGTTTTTACACCTCTCAACCCAACACAATCTTCCACAGGAGTATCCACTATCGTTTAATAATATCCAGCTCAATCCTACATCATCCTTGAACTTGCTTGGGGTTTCATTCACTCGGGACTTATCTTGAAAAGATCATATTGCATCTCGTGTAAAATCTGCTTGCAAGAGATTAGGTGTGCTAAGCCAACTCCGTACCTTCTTTACCCCTGCACAGGTATTATTCACCCCTATGTAGAGTACAACTCTCATGTGTGGGGAGGTATACAGCTCTTCTAAATAGGGTGCAGTCAATGGCTTTCGTCTCATTGACTCTCCTCCTCTTACTGGCTCCCCTCAACCTCTGTCTTTTGTCCGCACACTATATCTCTTTTCTGTCGCTACTTCAGTGGTTGCTTTTCGTCTGAACTGTCTGCTTGCATCCCTCCATCTCTTCGACGGGTGTGTAGCACCCGTGTAGCAACAAACTCTCATCCCTTCTCTGTCCTACTATCTAATGCAAGAGTTAACCGTTACTGCCAGTCCTTCATTTATGCAACAGGCCAAGTCTGGAACTGTCTCCCTCTGTCTGCATTTCCTACTTCCTATGATGTCCGGTCTTTCAAACGCAGTGTATCCAGGCATCTCGAAATGAACGGATCTTGAATTTGGCTCTTTTTTGTATTGTTTTGTTTTTTCTGGAGGGAATGGTTTGTGGGCTCCTGGCCTTTGGTTTTTTCTTTCTTGCATAAAAAAAAGGGAGCTATGGAGTGGGCTACTCGTGTGTGCGTGTCCATATTCTCAGAATGCCTTGCATAGCTGTGAGGTGTGCTTTCACGAAAATTAAAGTAAAATAAAGAAGTAGCACCCAGAGAGTGCTGTACCTACGCCTTGATGTAAGGATTTTACATTTCACTCAGCCCTATGACCTTGACCTTTGACCTCTTGTTCTCAATATCGAACTTCTTCATCATTGCCTGACCCTCGCTTCTCCCAGGTGTGGTCCAGGTGGGATTAGAATTAATTCATAGGGTTGAATCTTTCACCGTTCCCTGTGACCTTGACCTTTCACTGAGAGCTCCTCCAATCGAACTGTTTCAGTCTTCATTTGCCCTCAGCCCATCCACCAAGTTTGGTTTAATTGGGATCAGAGTTGTTTAAGTTGACATTGTAGCATGACCTTGACCTTTGACCTATTATTCTCAAAAGCAGCTGGTCAACCCGTGGGAAGACCTTCAACTCTTCCACTAAATTTGGTCCAAATCGGGTCAAAGGTGTGGGCATGAGTTGTCTTTTGTTTGGAGAGAGAGAGAGAGAGAGAGAGAGAGAGAGAGAGACCGAGCAAAACAGTACCGCTCTCGTGCTGTCGCGCGCTTGGGTGTAACTACTTCAGTAAAACTCGACTTCTGGCCGAAAAACCCGTTCAGTGACTCCACAGCTAAAGTGAAGTTAAACTGAAGAGACTTAAGAGGTTTTTGACTTTCACCTAACTGAGGATTTGAGCTGGGCTTCCATCTTGTAAATAAGCCTCATTTCGTGTTTCCGTGCCCCTAACAGATTTCTGCAATAAAATTTTTATTTGTTTATTATTTTTTTCAATCTACATGGTTTTCAAGCAACAGAACACTACGCATTGATTTTACCCTTGTAGCGATACCGTTCTGAACCACAAGTGAAAGTCACTTGACGCGCACTTGAGTTGGGTGGTATCGCTACAGTGGCAAAATCAATGCCCACTCCCTTCTTGTACTGAATTGTACCGGCCGGCTTACACTCGCCTGTTTGTTGTATCCTTCAGGGGCAAACTCACTCTTTGTCAGTTTAAGAGAAAGGATCCTCAGGAGGATTAGAGCATAATTATTAATTGTGTTGTTTGTGTTATCGTACTAATTATTAAGTGATAGGTATCCTTGATCATTTTTATACAAGCCACCTATGATGGGGAAAGGTATATCATATTACCGGTACTCCAGAATTCAACCAGTGTGAACATTAGAAACTTAGTCCATAATTGGTGAACATTAACATCTTCAGTCCGACGACACCTTTTTGCTTTTCTTCTTGCTACCTTCGAACGATTTTGTTCCAGTTATTAAAGACACAGGCCGAGAGTGAGAGGAGTGGCAATAATTTGTCTGAGAGGAGCATGTGGAGTTACATGGAGAGACACATACAGAAATGAGAAAACGATGGAACTTTGTGGTATTGATGCAGATGTGCTGGCGAGCATTAGAGAATGGGAGATTGATTAGGAGAGTGTATGTGAAAGCTGGAGAGGGGAGGGCAAGAAGGAGACGGAGGATGAGCTGGATGGATAGTGTAGAGAGGTATATGAGTAAGGGGGTGTGAGTTAGAGGAAGGACAGCCTAGTGACAGAGGACAGGAATGTCATGGGGGTGATTCGTTTTTTGCCACCCCTTCCCGGATTAAGTTGTTTGGCTATACATCGCTGGATCGATCGATAGATAGGAAAAAACACTTATACTGAAGACGTTAATGTACTTTTAACTAACCCTCCACCTCAAAAAATCTCTGGAGCTGATTTTGTACTTGTCTCTTAGTAGTTACAAGAAGATTAAAGAATATCTTTGTGATGAAAGTGTTAATGTCTCAGCGATGTGTGTGTGTGTGTGTGTGTTAGGAGGAAATTAAATCCCAAGTCGATTACAGACTGGTGCCGAAAATCCTTATACAGCGGCTTTGTTCAGAGTACTTTACTAGGCAGATTGGTCAGTTGTCTCATCCTTCATGTAATTTGTCATTATAAATTGTTTTTAAGGCCTCTGAGTCCCCAGGAGGGGGGACTATAAATTCCCCCATCTGCCCCTCTCCCGGTGACGACTCAGCAAGATGCCTGGAACCACTGTCTGACTCACTTCTCCATTTCAGCAACATTCACGGCCTTTCCTCTAACTTTCTGTCGAACACAACCCCTCCTCCCCTAAACTTCACTCTCTTTTCCTGACAGAGACTCAGCTGTCTGAGGCAACTGACAACAAACCCTATTCTGTTTCCTCCTACTTTCTCTATGCTCATTTCAAAGCCAAAGGTGGCTGTTGTGTATATGTAGGCAACGACCTATCTTGTTGTCGTGTTACGGAACTTGATTCTTCGGAATTCTGTACTCTCTGGCTTCGGCTTTCCTGTCATTTTATGACTGAAAATACTTGCGCTGTTTACTTATCTCCTGATTCTACTGATTATGAAAAATTCTTCAACACATTCTATCCACTTATCCTTTCTCTGAAATCTCCATTCTAGGAGATTTCAGTGTTCTCCCCCACCTTTGGCTTGTCTCTCCATTTACTGATCCACCTGATGAACATTGAAATCTCCTAGAATGGAGATATCAGAGAAAGAAGAAGTGGATAGAATGTGTTCCATCGTAGAAATAAGATAGTTTAAGAATTTTTCATAATCAGTAGGATAAGGAGATAAGTAAAGAGCGCAGATATGTTTTGTCATAGAATGACAGGAAAGCCGAAGCCAGAGAGTTGAGAATTCTGAAGAATCAAGTTCCGGAACACGAGAGCAAGATACGTCGTTGCATATATATACACAACAGCCACCTTTGGCTTTGAAATGAGCATGGAGAAAACTGAAGTAGACTGTAGCACCAGTCGAGCAGGGCAGTACTCCTAAGGTGGATGGAATGCTGGTGACAGGGAGAGCTAGAGCTCCTGTTTCATTAGCCCTTGGGACTAGTTCCTGACAATCCCCCTATGCTGAACTTTTTCAGTGTTTCAGTAACACAGAGAGTAGGCCAGCATGCTCTCCAAAACATGTTTCTCTAACTGTCAACACCAGACTACATGCACAGTACACACTACACTTCCTTTTCAAACTTAAAAAAAGAAACATGGCTGCAACAAATCAGGCCTCGGAGTCGCCGGGGAAGGGGGGACCATAAATTCCCCTACCAACTGACCCTATCCCGGTGACGACTCAGACAGATGCTTGGAACCACTGTCTGACTTCTTTATTTCTGCAACATTCGTGGCCTTTCCTCTAACTTTCCTTCTGTCAAACACCACCTCTCCTCCTCTATACCTCACCTTCTCTTCTTGACAGAGACTCAGCTGTCTGAGGCAACTGACAGCAAACCCTTTTCTGTTTCCTGCTCCTTACTCTATACTCATTTCAAAGCCAAAGGTGGCTGTTGTGTATATATAGGCAACGATTTATCTTGCTCTCGTGTTCCTGAACATGATTCTTCTGAATTCTCTACTCTCTGGCTTCGGCTTTCTTGTCATTCTCTGACTAAATATATCTGTGCTTTCTGCTTACCTCCTAATTCTACAGACTATGAAAAATTCTTCAACTATCTTACTTCTATGGTGGAACACATTCTGTCCATTTCTCCTTTCTATGAAATCTCCATTCTAGGAGATTTCAATGTTCACCACCACCTTTGGCTCTTTCCTTTCACTGACCCACCTGGTGAACAAGCCTACACCTTTCTAGCCTTGATGACCTTGAGAAGTTTGTACAGCACCTTACCCATATCCCTAACCACCTTGGAGAGAGTTCTAACATACTTGACCTCTTCCTTGCAACTAATCCTTCTGCTTACACTGTTAATCTTGCCTATAAGTTGGGCTTCTCTGATCACAACCTCATTAACTTAAACCCATCCTATTGCTCTGGTACGGCCATGGACCCTGCAAAGAAACGTCATCTGTGGCACTTTGGAGCTGCAGATTGGGAGGCCCTCAAACAGTACTTCTTTGATTTTCCGTGGAATGATTATTGCTTCCATGGCTGGGAGCCATTTGAGTGTGCCTTCCACATTACGGAAGTTATTCTCTCAGGCATGGAAGCATACATTCCATTCTCATATCCTTTGACTAATGCAAGAAAGCCTTGGTTTAATCACGCTTGTTCTAATTCTGTTCGCAACAAGGAGAGGACCTATAAAAGTTACCAGAGCCAACTCGCCCCAGAATCACGTCTCATTTACGTTTCTGCCCGGAAACGTGCTACGTCTGTTCTTCGCTCTGCTAAAAATAATTTCATCTGTACAAAATGCTCTCAACTCTCCAACTCGAATTCTTCCCGCTCCTTCTGGCACCTTGCCAAAAACCTTTCTAACAGCTCTACCTCATGATCCTTCCCTCCTCTTTTCAATTTTGATGGCTCTATAGCTAGGCATATGGCATATGGGCCTGATGGAGTCCCTCCTGTTGTCCTCAAGAACTGTGCTTCTGTGCTTACACCTTACCTAGGTAAACTCTTTCGCTGTTGTCTTTCAGCTTGTACCTTTCCTTCTTGCTGGAAGTTTGCTCTCATTCAGCCTGTCCCAAAGAAGGGTGACCATTCCCAACCCTCTAACTATCGTCCAATTGCTTTAACATCTTGTGTCTCAAAAATTTTTGAGTCTGTTCTTAACAGAAAAAATTTAAAGCATCTTTCATATCACAACTTTCTTTCTGATCGTCAGTATGGGTTCCGTCAGGGACGCTCCACTGGCTATGTTCTCACCTACCTTTCAGACTCGTGGTCAACCTCCTTTCGGGACTTTGGCGAAAGCTTTGCCATTGTGCTTGACATCTCAAATGCTTTCGATCGAGTTTGGCATAAATCGTTGCTTTCCAAGTTACCCTCTTACGGTTTCTATCCTTCTATCTGTGCCTTCATCTATAGCATCCTTTCTGGTCATTCTATAGCCACTGTTGTAGAGAGCCATCATTCTTCTCCTAGATCTATCAACAGTGGTGTTCCTCAGGGCTCTGTCCTGTCACCAGCTCTCTTCCTTTTATTCATCAATGACCTTCTAAGCTGTACATCTAACCCTACCCACTCGTACGCTGATGATTCCACCCTTCACCTTTCCATTCGTTTCCTGCAAGGTCCATCTCAGCAGTTACTTCAACAAACAACCTAATGTCTGACTTGGCACGAATCTCTGACTGGGGCAAAAATAATCTTGTTGTTTTTAATGTATCAGAAACTCAGTTTTTACACCTCTCAACCCGACAGGAGTACCCACTAATGTTTAACCCCTTAACCGCGGGCTCGTTTTGCTTTTTCTTGCGGCTCCTGCGGGCATATTCGCGCTCCGACAGGCTCTCTAAAAATATGTGCCAAAAATCAGTTATTAGTCCTAGAATATTAAAATCACATATGCTTATGGCACATACCTTCAGCTTTCTCCTGGGGTGTTTGTTGAGCCTTCGTCGAGTACCATAGGACTTGTGGAGACCTCTGAAGTTGGGTAACGAAGTCTCCACTTTACACTTCCCGACAACCCGTAATATGATGACCACAGCCTGATATTATCACTAGAAACACTATTCTATGATTCTCAGATAGTTGGGAATCCATACTCCCAAAAAAAAAAAAAATACTGTGAAAGCAATGAAAATTACGAGGGCGTATGACCTTCCCACTTGACATCGTTCGCCGCTGGTGTTCTGTCATTTATTATTCATAAAAACACTCACAGTTTCTATTTCTATTACTATATAACACTTATATATATCTACAGTCTTTATCCATAAGTTTCCTTCAGTAATAGTAGTTTATTGTCACTGTAGGGATACAATTTCTCTTTCAGTAAAATACGTAGCATTCACTTTCTCGTCCTGTATACTAGCATTGAGAGTGAATGTCACTTTCACCTTCACTCTCATAACTCATATTATTCATACATGCTAGAGTGAAACTTTCACTTTCATTACTCCTAGTATATATACTCGTATTCTTATAATACTACTCATTTACATTTCTATTTACGTTCTCAATTTTATTTACATTACATTTCTATTTTATTTACACTGTGTTATGCACTGTCACTTGAAGTAACTTATAAAACTATTTTCCACTGTTCACTTATATTTACATTCATTGCTTTCACTTGCTGTTTACATATTATTTACACATTATTTACAATTCCACTTGCACTGTTTTACTCACCAGAAAGATTGTAGTCACTCTCTATCGATTGTCAACCCTTTACCTCTTTCCACACGAGGTTTAGTAGGGGGTAGAGGTCACAGGGCCCTTTGCATGGGGGTAAAAAGCAGCGGAAGTTAGCAGGAGCGAATCCGACGTACTTTCACCTTGAAAGACTGATAGTGGTGGGCTGGGGTGGCCTACCTAGGGAGAATGCATTAGTGCCAACATCAGCCTCTTGAGAGCTGCTAATACATAGCTGTGAAATGATTGCCAGGAAATCTAGACAATACATTATAAATTATGTAGTTCCAGGTGAATGTAAATATCACTTGGGTTTCTCCCTTCCCTCCTTATATATATTTTTATTACGAGAATAGATTATACGGCATATTTCAAGGGGAAATAAACAGCGAAAATTAGCGAACGAGTTCACGTGAGGTGTTATCAGGTGATAATTAGCCAATTCCAGGTGTATGGCACTCTCACTTACCTTATTTCTTTTTGGTATATATTATGTGGTATAAGAATAGGGCATAGGGCTTATTTCAATGGATGAAATCAGTGGAAAATTCCAGGGAAGAGTTACTTAGCGTAGAATACAGTGTGGTGGCCTGCAATAATTAGGTACTTCCAGATGAATGTAAATATCACTTAGACTTCTCCCTTCCTTTCTTATATATGTTTTTATTACGAGAATAGATTATACTGCATATTTCAAGGGGAAATAAACAGCGAAAATTAGCGAACGAGTGCACGTGAGGTGTTGTCAGGTGATAATTAGCCAATTCCAGGTGTATGGCACTCTCACTTACCTTATTTCTTTTTGGTATATATTATTTGGTGTAAGAATAGGGCATAGGGCTTATTTCAATGGATGAAATCAGTGGAAAATTCCAGGGAAGATTTACTTAGCGTAGCACGGCCGGGCAGGCGAGAGAACGGGAAGAAATGGCTAAATTGTCAACAATGGATGGGAGTACAGATGAGATTAGGAGTGCTGACTAGTGCTGGACATTGGCAGTGCTGATAGATGATACAAGCCACCACTTGAAAGCCCGGGCAAATTCAAAATAACACAGAATCGCAAAAGTGACGCCCCGCGGTATGATCCCTTGCTCCCAAGCATCACGAAAGTGACACCCCGCGGTTAAGGAGTTAATAATATCCAGCTCAATCCTACATCATCCTTGAACTTGCTTGGGGTTTCATTCACTCGGGACTTATCTTGGAAAGATAATATTGCATCTCTTGTAAAATCTGTTTCCAAGAGATTAGGTGTGCTAAGTTGACTCCATACCTTCTTTACCCCCGCACAGTTGTTGACTTTATACACAGGTTTTATTCTCCCTTGTTTAGAGTACAACTCTCATGTGTGGGGAGGCTCCCCACATACATCTCTTCCCAGTAGGGTGGAGTCAAAGGCTTTTCGTCTCATCAACTCTCCTCCTCCTCTTACTGGCTCCCTTCAACCTCTGTCTCTTCGCCACACTGTTGCATCTTTATCTCTTTTCTATCGCTACTTCAATGGTCGCTGCTCCTCTGAACTGTGTGCTTGCATCCCTCCACCTCTTCAACGGGTGCGTAGCACCCTTCTTTCAACTAACTTTCATCCCTTTTCTGTCTAACTATCTAATGCAAAAGTTAACCATTACTCCCAGTTCTTCATATATGCAACAGGTCAACTCTGGAACTCTCTCCCTCTTTCTGTATTTCCTACTTCGTATGATCTCCAGTCATTCAAACGCAGTGTGTCCAGGCATCTCGAAATGAACGGATCTTGAATTTGGCTCTCTTTTGTATTGTATTTGTTTTTTCTTGGAGGAAATGGTTTGTGGTCTTCTGGCCTTTGGTTCCTTCTTTCTTGCATTAAAAGAAAAACATCTTTTCTATCCTTAATGACCTAGAGCAGCTTGTACAGAACCCTACCGATATCCCTGACTGTCTTGGAGAGAGCTCCAACATAACTGACCTTTTCCTTACAGCTAATCCTTTTGCTTATACTGTTACTCTTTCCTCTCCATTGGGGTCCTCCGATCACAATCTTATTACCTTTATTTGTCCTACTTCTCCAGTACAGCCTATGGACCCCCCAAAGAAACGTCTACTGTGGCACTTAGGAGCTTCTGATTGGGAGGCCCTCAGGCAGTACTTCTTTGATATTCCCTGGAATGATTATTGCTTCCATGGCCAGGAGCCATCTGAGTGTGCTTTGTGCATTACGGAGGTTATTATCTTGGGCATGGAAGCATGTATTCCCTTCTCATATCCTTTGATTGATGCAAGAAAGCCTTGGTTTAATGACGCTTGTTCTAAGGCTGTCCACAACAGGGAGAGGGCCTATAAAAAGGTACCAGAGCCAACCCACCCCTGAATCACATCTTGTTTATGTTTCTGCCCAAAATCGTGCTAAGTCTGTTCTTCACTCTGCTAAAAATAATTTCATCCGTACTAAATGCTCTTATATTTGTGCTCTTACAGAAACGAGGTTGCTTGGTGTTGATAAAATGAATTTGGAAGATCGTATTACTTTGTTGGTTTCTGGTAGGAGTGATGGAAATAATTACCAAAGAGTAGGCTTATTGTTGAGTAGAGGTGCTTGCAAGGCACTATGTGAGTTTGAGCCAATTAATGAGCGCTTGCTTTATGCACATTTAAAATCTGAACATGGTAATATCAGTATAGTGGTAGGGTACGCTCCGACAAATGAGGTTGCTGATGAAATGAAGGATGACTTTTATGAGAAGCTGCAGGATGTAGTGAATAGAGTGGCAATACATGATGTGTTAGTTTACATTGGTGTTATTAATGCGATTGTTGGTAATGGTAGGGATGGCTTTGAAGACTGTATGGCTAAGGAGGGTGTTGGTATAAGAAACGAAAATAGGGTGCGATTTGGAAGCTTTTGTTTGGCAAATGACCTTATGATTGGTGGAACCATCTTTGAGCATAGAAAAATACATAAAACTACTTGGATTTCACCATGTGGTAAATATTGTAATCAAATTGACCACATTGCAATTAGCAAAAGGCATAAGAGTTATTTGCAAGATGTCTGCGTAAGGAGGGGGGCAGATATAGGTAGTGATCATCAACTTGTTGTGTCAAAGATTAAAATAAAACTTATGAGAAATGTTAATGGTAATTGTACAGGAGGTGATGGATGTGATTTTGGTGGGCTGGGGGGTGGTGGGGGCACGGGGGAGGGGTTTCTGTGGGAGTGTGGGAACGGGTTTCTGGTCCTGCAGACTTTGATGGAATCTGGGGACGGTGATGTTGGTCAGGTGTGGAGAGAGGTAGGGGGGGTTTTGCATGAAAGTGCTGAGGTTGCTATTGGGAGGGGGGAGAAATGCAAGAGGGAGGGAGTGGGTGTAGGGTGGGGCATGGGGTGTGTTTTGGAGGGGGTGAGGTTGAGGGGTGGGGGGCAGCATGCTGGTGGCTGGGTGGTTGGGGTGCTTGGGGCGGGGTACTGGAGTGTGCATTCTGAGGTGGAGGGACTCGTTGGATGTGGTGGGGAGGGTGGCTGTATGATGATAAGGCAGAGGAGACAGAAGTTGAGTTGAGTAAAAGTGGCGGTCGGAGCACGAGAACGGCGTGTCTGGCCGTGGGGGAGTTGGCTGGGGCTGGGGGGGGAAGTGCCTGTGCGGGATGGAGGTGGTGGCTTGGTGGCTGGAGATTTGGATGTGGGGAGGATGGAGGGAGCATTTTGAGTTTGTTCTGGGCAGACCGGTCCCAGCTGGGGGGGACATTTTGCCGGCCGGGAGAGGTTTGTGGGTGGAAGCAGGATGTGGCCTTGGTGGAGGTAGCAAGATCTATGGGGGAGGTGAAGAATTTTGGGGCCCCAGGGGAGGATAGAGTGTTTCCTGGGGTGATTGGTGTCATGGGGTTTTTAAGTATATGCAGTATTAAAGAATAATATTCAATAATACTTTAAATATTGCTTGAGAACAGGACAAAGAATTGACTTGTGAGAATCAGGCAATGATTACTTTATGCGGCTTACTTCGCCGATTCTCTAAGGACGAGAATTAATTTACTTTCTCAGCAGTACACAGCAGAGACTAATTACTCAGAAATGCTGTTTGTTAGTACTGCTAGCCTCACGAGAAAGTGACTCCACCCCTGACAATCAATAACTAATGCTGTTAATGATAAACAGGTTCTTGCTGGTACAATTAACTCCTAGATGGCACAACGGATTTAAGTTAATAAAAAGGACTGGCCTAAGTACCAGTTGTGAATAATGCAAAGCGTTTATGCAAACTAGGAGCTGCAACTAGAATAAGCTTATGGAGAAATAAAACACGAGTTTACATTATATTAAGCTCAAGAAAAAGAACTGTTAAATTTATTGATTACAATGAAATAAATTTACGTTACATGTTTCAAAATGAATAGATCGCACTCACTCGCTCACTCAAAAGCTAAACTCTTAAACCTAGGAAAAACGAAAAGAAATACTGGTCAGAGAGTGGACTAAGCGGATGACTGGGCGTCGTTGCTGAGGAAGGACGCTGCACATGCTGAGCCTCTCGCCAAATCACGCTAGGTGGGAATTCAGGAACTGGACAATGGCGGCGGTGGGAACTGGGCGTCGGCTGAGGAAGGACGCTGCCACACACACTGCTAACCTGCTTCCACGGCGCTCAAATCCTGACAGAGTTCAAATCATAGAGAGAGAGGCGAGTGTCGAGCCACACTTGCTAACGGCTAGAATGAGCGAAACACGCCCATAACAAATCACTCAGCGGAGGTGCTAATGTTGCACACAAAGACGATCACTTTTGAAACAGTGAAAAATGTCCTGAAAACATTCCCGATTGAGTAAATACGGGGACGGTTAAACTGAGTGATAAATACTGGGATTCCACTAGAATTCGCGGTTTCCCACCAAAGTTTAATGTCACGAGTTTATTCAAATATACTGTAGGACGCACCGACTCGTGACATTACGCCCCATCAAAATGAAATTTTTTTTCTCAGGGAAAAAAAATTTCAATATACATACATATAAATCCTAACTCAGTCACACAAGATTCACACTGTGGTGTGTGTGTGCTATCCTGCTACAGGAGAAAGTCACAGTCACCAGTGCGCGAAAAAAAAACTCTTATTTACGTTAATAGAAGCAAGCTTGAGGGAAAAACTCCGTGACAATGGTGAAAAATCCTGTACTCAGGTCAAACTGAGCGAAAAGTTTGCTACATTTACATTAACAACTAATTGTTATGTAGCGTGATGTATGTGATACACGGAATAGGTGTGACAGTTGTTGTGTAACTTAACCTACATGTAAAATTACATAATGCGAATCAATAGTAAATGATGACGACGAGGCAGAAGAGAAGAGGCGGCAGCATGCATCAGGGTCGATCAGTTGTTCTGCACGGCAATGCTGCACCCACCAGCTGCACCTGCGAAAGGAATCAAGATGGAGCATCAAAAGTGTCATTTCTCTCTCTCGGCCTAGCAATCGGTACCTATGTCATTATTAACCAGGAAATGTAGTCTTAGGATTTACAAATTTCTCAGGACCCTTGTAGTTTACTGGTTAACCCCTACACCGTGGGCATATTTACCAATGTTTTGCATGTGCCATGGGGTTATTCGAGCTCCGACAGACTCTCAAAAAATATTTGCCAAAAATCAGTTATTAGTCCTAGAATATTAAAATTACATATGTTTATGGCACATACCTTCAGCTTTCTCCTGGAATGTTTGTTGAGCCTTCGTCAGTTACCGTAGGACTTGTGGAGACCTCTGAAGTTGGGTAACGAAATCTCCACTTTACACTTCCCGACAACCCGTAATATGATTACCACAGCCAGATATTAACACTATAAACACTACTCTATGATTTTCAAGTAGTTTGGGATCCATACTCCAAAAAAAAACCCACTGTGAAAGCAATGAAAATTATGAGCGCGTCTGACCGTCGCACTTGCGCTAGTTCGCTCTTGGTACTCTGTCATTTATTATTCATAAAACCCCTCACACTTTATATTTCTATTACTATATAACACTTCTATATATCTACAGTCTTTATCCATAAGTTTTCTTCAGTAGTATTAGTTTATTGTCACTGTAGGGATTCAATTTCTTTCAGTAAAATACGTAGCATTCACTTTCTCGTCCTGTATACTAGCATTGAGAGTGAATGTCACTTTCATCTTCACTCTCATAACTCATAGTATTCAGACATGCTAGAGTGAAACTTTCACTTTCATTACTCCTAGGGTATATACTCGTATTCTTATAATACTACTCATTTACATTTCTATTTACGTTCTCTATTTTATTTACGTTATTTACATTTATATTTTATTTACACTGTGTTGTGCACTGTCACTTGAAGTAACTTATAAAACTATTTTCCACTGTTCACTTATATTTACATTCATTACTTTCACTTGCTGTTTACACATTATTTACACATTATTTACAATTCCACTTGACTGTTTTACTCAATAGAAAGATTGTAGTCACTCTTTTATCAATTGTCAACCCTTTACCTCTTTCCACACGAGGTTTAATAGGGGGTAAAGGTCACAGGGCCCTTTGCATGGGGCTGAAAAGGCCCTGAAGTCAGCAAGAGGAAACAGACGTACCTCCACTTCGGAAGATGAGAGTGAACTGATAAGGGAGGGCCGGGGTGGAGGCCTACCTAGGGATATTCAGTACTACCAACGTTAGTTCTTGAAACAGCTATGTATAGCACTGAAATGATTGGCAGGAAATCTAGACAATACATTATAAATTAGGTAGTTCCAGGTGAATGTAAATATCACTTAGGCTTCTCCCTTCCCTCCTTATATGTATATTTATTAAGAAAATAGATTATACGGCATATTAGGGGAAATAAACAGCGAAAATTAGCGAACGAGTGCACGTGAGGTGTTATCAGGTGATAATTAGCCAATTCCAGGTGTATGGCACTCTCACTTACCTTATTTCTTTCTTGTATATTATTTGGTATAAGAATAGGGCATAGGGCTTATTTCAATGGATGAAATCAGTGAAAAATTCCAGGGAAGATTTACTTAGCGTAGCACGGCTGGGCAGGCGAGAGGATAGGGTAATGGAGGGGGGGTAGGGAGGGGAGTCAAGAACGGGGAGAAATGGCTAAATTGTCAACAATGGATGGGAGTACAGATGAGATTAGGAGTGCTGACTAGTGTTGGACATTGGCAGTACTGATAGATGATACAATCCCCCACTTGGAAGCCCGGGTGAATTCAAAATAACACAGAATCACAAAAGCGACGCCCCGCGGTATGATCCCTTGCTCCCAAGCGTCACAAAAGTGACGACCCACGGTTAAGGGGTTAAGCTAACTTATTAACCAGGAAACGTGTCAGTTCTTGAATTGCTCAGATCTCTTAGAACGGGCAGTTTACTGGTTAACCTAACTCTACACTTACGATCAATGACAGGAAGCTGAGAATCGCTGTGCAATCTCGGGCAGGTCATGTTTTAACACCCACCGTGGGTGTGAACACTCATGTGGATATTGTGGATTCTCCAGGAATCCTCAGAGAGGCCCACAGCTCGAGATGTTCCACAAGGTAATTCATACGCAGCCTCGGACTGTCCTCTGCAGGGTTCTCGAACTTCCCCCTTAACTTATGGTATACTTTTATATACAGGTCCTGGACATAACGTGTCCTGTGGGACCAACGGGCAAGACGTCAGCAATTACTGGTACACTTTTAACTGGGAACCAGGCTGGTCCTTGGATTACTCAAATCTCTGAGAACGCCTATCTTACGGAACCCAGCATACAACAGTTGCCCGTGTTAGTCAGCAGTTAGCAGGTGAGACATCAGGTCTGCACCTACATTACCACTTCCCTTGATGTATCACACAACAAGGTTAAACTGCTGTAAATACAGTGTCCAGCGTGTCAACCTTGCGTTAGTCGTCTTGGTCGTGCTGAGACTAGTGAGTGGCATATGATCAGTTTCCAGAGTGAATGGTGCTCCATATAAATAATAATAATATTTCTTAACACCATGAACCATGGCCAAGAGTTCCTTCTCAACAGTACTGTAATTCCTCTTGGCGGGTTTTAGCTTACATCTGTGGTATGCCACTGGGAAGATTCCACCTTCCGATTCCTGCATCAATACGGCACCTACTCCATCTTGTGAAGCATCAGTGCGTAGTATGAAAGGTTTGTTGGAATCAGGCAACTGCAAGATAGGCTCCTTGCACAACATGTTCTTAAGGGCGGCAAAAGATCTCTCTTGCACTTCTCCCCATTCAGTGGTGTTTGGAGCATATTTCCGTAGCACCTCGTACAACGGTTGGGCAATGAGAGCAAGGTTGGGGATAAAACTCCTATAATACCCAACTAGGCCAAGGAATGCCCTAACCTGTTTCTTGGTCACGGGTCTCGGGGCTTCTCCAATCTTCCTGATCTTGTCACCCTGACACCTGCAGTGATTGTTACCAACAATATGTCCGAGGAACTCCACCTCACTGTGAGCAATTTTACACTTGCTAGGCTTCACAGTCATGTTGAAACTCTGGAGTCTACTGAAGACAATTTCCAAGAGTCTGAGGTGCTCCTCCAACGTGGCAGAATGAACGAGGACATCACCAACGAACATCTCTATTCCTACGATACCATGAAGCACTTGTCTTATGGCACGATTGAATACTGCTGGGGAATTGGTAAGTCCAAATGGGAGGACTTTATACTGATACAACCCCCTAGGAGTAGCAAAGGCAGTGAGCTGACAGCTCTCGGGGTGAAGGGGAATCTGAAAGAATTCCTTTGCCAAATCGAGCTTTGTGAAATATCATGACCCTGCCAGCTTGGAGAAGATGGCAATGTGGTCACCCATCGGCTCAGCATCCACTTTGGTGATTGCATTGAGCCTCCTATAGTCGCCACAAATCCTGATTCCACCATCTCTCTTGCGAACTACTACCACTGGACTGCAGTAACGAGATGAGGACTTTTCAATGATACCTGCAATCTCCATGTCAGCAATTTCGTTGTCTACTGCGCCCAGTAGTCACATTGGAATCGGATATGGCTTAACCTTTACAGGAGCATCGCTGGTCAACTCAATTTTGTGACAATCAACCTTTGCAAGTCTAGGTTGGTCAGAGAAGACATCAGCATACCGACAGAGCAGTGACCTTATGGCATTTTGATCACCCAGTGCTAAGTCAATGTTAAGTAAAACATCTCCGACAGTCTCTTCCTGACGGGACTGAGCGGTAAAGGGCTCGTCATCATGGTCATCAGCTGGGATCACCTCAGCTGCCCCGGTTTCTTCCAGTGGCTGGTCACTATCATCAGCTACTCATAGGCCAGTCTCCTCGGGGTTTGACTCATGATAAACCTTCAACATGTTAATGTGGAACCTTTTGCGAAGATTCCCCATTTGAATTATGTAGTTGAGGTCTGAAATGCACTCTACTACATCAAATGGACCCTTCCACTGTGCCAACTACTTATTCTGGGCAGTGGGGAGTAACACGAAGCACTTATCGCCTGGACTAAACTTCCAAAGTTTTGCCTTCTTATCATAATAGGCTTTCTGAACTTCGCGCGCCTTGATCAATTCTTCCTTAGCTAACTCGCACGTCGACTGGAGGGGGTCAGCTAGATCAAGGACATAGGTGTAGGTGGTCTTGACTTCAGGGTCGGGTTCTTCATCGTCCCATAACTCGCGAAGGACTTGAAGTGGTCCACGGACCAACCTTCCATACACCAGTTCAAAGGGTGAGAGCTTCAAGGAGTGCTGTGAGGCTTCTCAATAAGCAAACAGAAGAGGAGCAATGAACCGCAGCCATTTCTTTGGCTGTTCGGCGGCCATGCGCTTTAAGATCTTCTTGAGAGTCCCATTCAACCTCTCACACAGCCCATTACACATGGGACGATAAGGTGTAGTTCGCAGGCCTCAGATGGACAACAACCTGAATGCTTCGTTCATCATTGCAGAGGTGAACTGCGAACTCCGGTCGCTTAAGACCTCTTTGGGGATACCTACGCGACAGAACACTTCGATCAATATCTCAGCAACAGTGATGTCCTCTATATTCTTAAGGGCCATGGCTTCAGGCCACCGTGTGCTGAAATCAACAATAGTGAGGATATACCTTGATCCATCACTTGCCCTAGGAGAGATTGGCCCAACAATGTCAACTGCTACTCTCTCGAACGGTTCAGAGATTACAGACATTGGTTTCAGTGGCGCAGGACGGACATGTCCCCGGTCAGTGGTATGTTGACACACATCACACGAACGCACAAGCCTTTTTATTTCCTGTCCCATTCCTGGCCAGGAAAAGTCAGCATGGATGTGGTCAGAGGTTTTCTTTTGGCCCATGTGACCTCCCATGACTGAACAATGACCTAATTCGAACACTGCCTGGCGATACTTCGCGGGAACGATGAACTGCAGTCGAACCTCGCCCTGGGGTGTTTGTGACTCATGGTATAGCCGTCCTCGCTTGCGAAGGAACCTGGCTTGACCTCCCCGTGAATACTTAATCACTTTACCCTCCAGCTTCTTATGCACTGAGGCAAGTGTCGGGTCAGACTGTTGTTCTTGGACAACGTCTTGACTACCAATCAAATCTTGCGGCATTGCGATGGTGAATGGGGTGACACGATTCGGAGCCTTGGCCATGGCTCGTGTTACTGCAACAGCCGAAGTCTGAGTAGCAACATCTACAGCGCAACTGTTTTTGACGCCCGGTATGTTGCCGATAATGAGGTCAAACAAGGGTTCTGGCATGACAACAGCAGCTGTCAAGCCAGTGTAGAAAGGAGATGCCACCTGGATACGTGCCTCAGGTAACAATCTCACTGACCCATCAATAAGTCTAACTTGGATCTGCTTACCCGTGTACTGGTGGGGCCGAACTAAACTTTGCTTGACAGAGCAACCTGAGGAACCATTATCTCTCAGGACATTTACAGAAAAACCTCTCACAAACCCTGGCTGAACAAGAACGGCAGTGTTAATGGTGGAAGGGTCTGAGGAGGTAGCAGCCAGTCATTGGTGAGACTGCGGAACAAACGATGCAGCAAATGTGGCGCCCTGAGAACTTGATACCTGAGGGGTCGTGCTCACCATCCGAGGAGTTGGAGCATTGACCACCTGTGGAGGAGGGTTCACTGTCATTGGGGAACTTGTGAACTGCAGGGAAGTACCTGTACTGGTGGGGTTGGCACCACTGTACGCTTGTTGTGGCATAAGGGCTGCATTTGCATCCTGCCTCCAATACACTTAAGTTGATTGTCCTGACTGAGGGTTACGTAGTTTGTCCTTGCCCTGCTGCTACTTGAAATACCTGTACTGCTGCTGGTTAGGGTTCTACTTGTCGTACTGCTTCCACTCTGGTTTCTGAGTGTTTTGCCCCTGGTCCTTCTTCTGCGGTTTTGGACCTTGGCCATTATTCTGAGAACGGCCTTGTTGCTGGGGTTCAGTCTGAGATGGTTTCCCAGATTTATCAGGTTTCCTGTTCCAGGTATGCTGCTTGCGAGTTTGATACCTGTATGCAGTGAAGAATGCATCAGCCTTCTCCACCATTTAGCAGGCATCTCTTACCTGGCAGATCTTAAGCTGAGCCATAAGTTCAGTAGGCCACGACTTTTCTAGCTGCGTGCGCAGCATAAGGTCAATTATCCCCTTACGCGTGGAAGGAGTTTCATCTTTCTCCATCCACTCATCTAAGTAAGCAGTAAGCCGGTCAGGAAACTGAACGGCAGTCTCTTTTTCCCGTAAACGTGCCCTCATGAACTAACACCTGGCGTCGTCGACTGTGAGACCGTACGCTTTGACGAGTGCGGCCTTGATCATCTCATACGTGAGATTGTCTCCACGAATTCTGTGGAGAATATCGAGGGCAGGGCCCTCAAACAGGCTAAGAAACTGAAGCCACTTAGCTGCATCATCCAGCTGGTAAAGCTGAGCCATGTCTTCAAAACGAGCTATGTATGGCTCGATTCGCTCGCCTTCCTTGTATGGGGGAAGCTTGATGTGTGGGGTCGCCAGAACATGTGCAGGGAGAGCGCTCGTGGAGCTTGGGCCAGCTGCACCAGATGTGTCTGAAGCCAAGGAATCTTGCTTGAGCTTCAACATTTCAAATTCATGTTTTTCGCGTGCTTCTCGCTCGGCACGTTCGTGTTCTCGTTGTTCTCGCTCGTATTCACGTTCTCTCTCTCGTTGTTCTAACTCGAGTTGACATTCTCTCTCACGTTGTTCTCACTCGTATTCGCGTTGTTCTCGCTCTTGTTCTAACTCGAGTTCGCATTGTTTTTGCTCATATTCGCGTTGTTGTCGCTCGTGTTCACATTCTCTCTCACGTTCCTCGCATTGTTTTCGCTCGTGTTCACGTTCTCTTTCGCATTCTTCACGAGCATCTTTCTTACGTTGTTGTTCGTAATTAAACCGTGAGAGGATGAAGTTTTGAATTTTTTCTGGGTCACTAAGCCCCATATCTCTAGCTTCCTGTACATAGACGTTGGCAGCCATGATGCTAACTCAATCTAAGTAAACTAGTGACTCAGTACTGACTGCAATTTTGCGGAGAAAGATGCCAATAATCAAGAATAAAGAATATAGGCACAGGTTAGTGGTGACCAGTTTTATCTAATTAAACTGGTAAAGAAAAAAAATTAAACAAACAACTGACTGTGAAAACTATTACGTAAATTAATAGAACTGAATCAATAATCACCAGTAAGATAGTGCCTATAGACTTTAATGATAAATATCTATGAATGAGTGAGTGAGTATTATCTCGTGGATAGCTATAGAGGTAGGAGTTAATATCCTGGAATGAGGTCGCCAAATGTCACGGGGTTTTTAAGTATATGCAATATTAAAGAATAATATTCAATAATACTTTAAATATTGCTTGAGAACTGGACAAAGAATTGACTTGTGAGAATCAAGCAATGATTACTTTATGCCGGCTTACTTTGCCGATTCTCTAAGGACGAGAATTTAATTACTTTCTCAGCAGTACACAGCAGAGACTAATTACTCAGAAATGCTGTTTGTTAGTACTGCTAGCCTCACGAGAAAGTGACTCCACCCCTGACAATCAATAACTAATGCTGTTAATGATAAACAGGTTCTTGCTGGTACAATTAACTCCTAGATGGCACAACGGATTTAAGTTAATAAAAAGGACTGGCCTAAGTACCAGTTGTGAATAATGCAGAGCGTTTATGCAAACTAGGAGCTGCAACTAGAATAAGCTTATGGAGAAATAAAACACGAGTTTACATTACATTAAGCTCAAGAAAAAGAATTGTTAAATTTATTGATTACAATGAAATAAACTTATGTTACATGTTTCAATATGAATTCAAAATAAGGAGATTGCACTCACTCACTCACTCAAAAGCTAAACTCTTAAACCTAGGAAAAACTAAAAGAAATACTGGTCAGAGAGTGGACTAAGCGGATGACTGGGCGTCTTTACTGAGGAAGGATGCTGCACACGCTGAGCCTCTCGCCAAATCATGCTAGGTGGGAATTCAGGAACTGGACAACGGCGGCGGCGGGAACTGGGCGTCCGCTGAGGAAGGACGCTGCCACACACACTGCTAACCTGCTTCCACGGTGCTCAAATCCTGACTGAGTTCAAATCGTAGAGAGAGAGGCAAATGTCAAGCTGCACTTGCTAACGGCTAGAATGAGCGAAACACGCCCATAACAAATCACTCAGCGGAGGTGCTAATGTCGCGCACAAAGACGATCACTTATGAAACAGTGAAAAATGTCCTGAAAACATTCCTGATTGAGTAAATACGGGGACGGTTAAACTGAGTGATAAATACTGGGATTGCACTAGAATTCACGGTTTCCCACCAAAGTTTAATGTCACGAGTTTATTCAAATATAGGACGCGCCGACTCGTGACACTTGGGGTGGGGGGTGGGGGGTTTGTGGATGCGCTTTTGAAGCTTTTTGGTGTGGCTTGGGATAGTAGTGGGGTTCCAGAAGGGGGGAGGGGTGGAGTGATTGTGGAAGTGCCAAGGGGGGGAGGTTTGAGTTTGTGTGGAGGTTGGGGGGGGATAGCTTTGGCACCAGTGGTTGTGGAAGTTTTTTCCAGGGTCGTGTTGAACAGAGTGGGGCCGGTAATTGATGGAATTTTGGGAGAGGAACGAGTGGGATTTGGAGGGGGTCGAGGCTGTGATGATTAGGTTTTTGTTGTGGGGCATCTGATGCAAGAAGCTGGTGAGATGGGGGTGCTACTTGGTGTGTGTTTTGTTGATTTTGAAAGGGCGATTGGCGGTGTTTCACGCGGAGCTGTGTTGAGGATTGTGAGATTCTGCGGTGCGCTGGAGGGGTTTGTGAATATTGCTGGGGGCCTACATGGAGGTGCATTTTGTGGGGTGGTTCTTTGGGTGGTCCATTTGGGGTTGGGTCGGGGGTGATTCTGGGAGGAGTTCTTTCGCCTTTGCTGTTTGTTTTGGATGTGGATTGTGTTGTGGGGGGGGGGGTTGTGGGGAGAATGGGTGTGGGAGTTGGAGGGAGGGAGGATGGGAGGCTGATGGATTTGGACTGTGCTGATGATGTCGTGCTGATTTGTGGAAGTGTTTGCGAGATGCAGGGGATGCTTGGTTGTCTGGTGGAGGAGGGAGAGGAGGTTGGATTGGTGGTAAATTGTGGAAAGACTGTGGCTATTAATATGAACGTGGAGAACCGGATCGATCGTTTGATTGGGGGTGGTGTGGTGAAGATTGTAGAGATTTTTAAGTATCTGGGAATGGTTGTATCATCTAGTGGATCATAGGACAGTGAAACTGAAGAGAGGATTGGACGGGCTTGGCGGGCTGTTGGAGTGTTGAAGTCTGTTTGGAGTAGAAATATGCTTTCGGTGCATGCCAGGGTAAAAATGTCCAAGTCCATGGTTAGACCAAGTTTAATTTATGGACATGAGTCATGGTACAGTACAATTGCAACAGATCAGAAAGTATTGTGATTTGAGATTAAAATACTGAGAAGGATTCTTGGGGTAAAGTGGCAAGACAGAGATACAAATTAAAGAGTAAGGGATATTACGAGAGTGGAACCAGTTGATGAATATGTGAGACTGTCTCACTGGAAATGGCTGCGGCACATATATAGCATATATAGAAAAGAAGGCAGTTTAATACAGGATGTGCCAGAGTGGACAGCTAGAGGAAGAAGAGGAAGAGGTAGGCCGAGGGAAACCTGGTTGAGGACAATGAAAAGAGAAGCGGGAGAGGAGTGTTAGTGGAACCTGAAGGAGATGGCAAGAGACAAATATTGGTGGAGAGAGTTCATCGAGGCCCTATGCATCCCGTGGGGTGCCACAGTAAATGATTGATTGATTGATTGAAATGCTCTCAGTTCTCCAACTTGATTTCTTCCTGCTCCTTCTGGCACCTTGCCAAAAGCCCTTCTAACAACTCTACCTCATCATCCTTCCTTCCTCTTTTCTACTCTGATGGCTCTGTAGCTGTTTCTTCTATTGACTAAGCAGATCTCTTTGCTCAGACTTTCTCCTCCAGTTCCACCTGAGACGATTCCGGTGCTGTTCCTCCATCACTTTTCCCCTCTGACTTCCTCATGGCTGACATTAAAATTTCTTCAACTGATGTATTTTCTGCCATCACTGGCCTTAATACTAACAAGGCCTGATGGAGTCCCTCCTGTTGTCCTCAAGATCTGTGTATCTGTGCTTACACCCTGCCTAGGTAATCTCTTTTGCCTTTGTCTTCCAACTTGTACCTTTCCTTCTTGCTGGAAGTTTGCTCTCATTCAGTGAGTCCCAAGGAAGGGTGACCATTCCCAACCCTCTAACTATCGTCCAATTGCTTTAACATCCTGTGTCTCAAAAGTTTTCGAGTCCATTCTGAACAGAAAATTTTTAAAGCATCTTTCCTACCGCAACCTTCTGTCTGATCGTCAACTTGGGTTCTGTCAGGGATGCTCCACTGGCTGTCTTCTCACTTACCTTTCAGACTCCTGGTCATCCTCCTTTCGGGACTATGGTGAAAGCTTTGCCATTGTACTTGACATCTCAAAGGATCGAGTCTGGCATAAATCTTTAATTTCCAAGTTGCCCTTTTACAGTTTCTATCCTTCTGTCTGTGCCTTCATCTATAATTTCCTTTCTGGTCGTTCTATAGCCACTGTTGTAGACGGCCATCGTTCTTCTCCTAGATCTATCAACAGTGGTGTTCCCCAGGGCTCTGTTCTATTACCTACTCTCTTCCTTTTATTCATCAATGACCTGAGCCCGTACGCTGATGATTCCACTCTTCATCTTTCCATTTGGTTCTCGCAACGTCCATATCAGCAGTTACTTCAACAAACAAGAGATGAGGCTATGGCAAACCTAATGTCTGACTTGGCTCGTATCTCTGACTGGGGAAAAAATAATCTTGTTGTTTTTAGTGCATCAAAAACTCAGTTTTTACACCTCTCAACCCGACACAATCTTCCACAGGCGTACCCACTAATGTTTAGTAATATCCAGCTCAATTCTGCATCATCCTTGAACATGCTTGGGGTTTCATTCACTCGGGTCTTATCTTGGAAAGATAATATTGCATCTCTTGTAAAATCTGCAGCCAAGAGATTGGGCGTGCTAAGCTGACTCCGTACCTTCTTTACCCCTGTACAGCTGTTGACTTTATACACAGGTTTTATTCGCCCCTGTTTAGAGTACAACTCTCATGTGTGGGGAGGCTCCCCACACATGAGAGTCAAAGGCTTTTCGTCTCATTAACTCTCCTCCTCCTACTGGTTCCCTTCAACCTCTGTCTCTTTGCTGCACTAATGCATCTTTATCTCTTTTCTATCGCTACTTGAATGGTCACTGTTACTCTGAACTGTCTGTTTGCATTCCTCCACCTTTACGATGGCAATTAACTCTCATCTCTTTTCTGTCCAGCTCTCTAATGGAAAAGTTAACCATTACTCCCAGTCCTTCATTTATGCAACAAGTCATCTCTGGAACTGTCTCCCTTTGTCTGTTTTTCCTACTTCCTATGATCTCTAGTCTTTCAAACGCAGTATGTCCAGGCATCTCGAAATGAACGGATCTTGAATTTGGTTCTTTTTTGTATTGTTTTTTCTTGGAGGGAAAGGTTTGCGGGCTCCTGGCCTTTCATTCATTCTTTCTTGCATAAAAAAAGTATTATTCACTTGTCTGTATCTTACGAAACTGCCACTGGTGCTGTGATCTTGAGCCTCTTTTTTTCTTTTCAGCCCAACGGCGTACATTTCATACTGATTTTACTTTCGGCATTTAGTCGTGTTAGGAAAAACCCCGTCGTACTGAAGGAACTCATCATGCCTTTATCTAACGCATTCTCTTTGAAAGGTGTGTCTTAACCAGAATAAAATTGTCAGGAAATGGCCAGAATGAATTAGAGACGACCTCGGTGTGTATGGCTTAACACTCTTGAGTAGTTTCACTTGGGTCAACTGGTGTCCATCATACCACCTGCTGTTACCGTCGCTTGTAAGAGAGGTTCGATATAGACACCAACTTACTCTTCACTTTCATCCATTTACCTTAATTTGGCCCAGTTTTTCGTCCTCTTGCAGCTTATTTCCCCGTAGCTAAGGCAAAAAAGACAATGTAACGATTCTACATAATTTCCATACCACTTCTTCGTGATTAGCATCATATGCACGTGTTACTCTGTTTTTACAATTCAGTATCGAGGATGGAGATTGAGCTACAGTTAGAGATTAACACCAGAAAATAGTACTTGTCAAGAAGAGCCGTGGAAAGAATGTAGAACTTTACTTTTGTTGTATTTTGAAACTGAGCTACGGAAGTAAGTTAAGAATGAACGAAAATCTCCGCCAAGTCAGAGTGAATGAACTATGGATATCAGGATTGCCTTTAGGTTTTCTCTAATGAGGAACTAGTGTTTCGGCCTAGTACATTATACGAGTAATGTCTTGAGTGAGTGACATCTTTTACGGGTATTTTCATCCTACATTCAACCGATTATATTTCAACATAAAATGCCCTCGTATGGGAGGGGTAAATGAAGGCTGTATCTAACCCTACCAGTTCGAAACCGTTTTCCCCAAGCTGAGTGAAATCTTTGACGGGAACAAGTATAAAGTAAAAAAAAGATGTCATAAGGTTCAAGATTTTACATGTCAGTGTGGCTCCAGGCTCATGTAGGACGTGAACCCGGTGGCCTGTAGGCTGTTGTCCTTCTGCAGTCCACCATCCTTCTCTCAGGGATTACGGGGGAGCTGAGAAGCATTCGTGCCGCCCGATAGTAACAGTGCTGCCTCGTGAAGGCATCCCTCTACAACACCTGATTTTTTTTTTCTCAGTTCCGATACAGTTGTAAATCATAAATCATGGCTGTGGGTCTGTCACTACGTTTTTCTGCTACAGTGTTCTGATGTTCTGGCTCGAGTTTGAACAAGCCAGCAGCCGTGGCTCCGTGGGTTAGAGTCCTCCGCTCTGACCGAAGGGTCGGAGGATCGAATCCACCCAAGGGTCATTGGTAGACATCAGGAAGGGCATCCGGCCATAAAATGCTACACGCTCCAGTCCAAAGTCCTCTACCCAGGGGCAACGCCTTAGCCCTTCGAGGGTACCTGGCGTAACCCCTCCCCCCCAAAAAAAAAAAAAAATCACAACCTGCATGAGATTTCGAACTAGGCATTAAGGAAAATGCGCTCTCTCTCTCTCTCTCTCTCTCTCTCTCTCTCTCTCTCTCTCTCTTATTATTGCCAGGTTTCTGTAGCTGGAGTTAGCCAATGGAAACTGGGTAACATACAGTATTATACCAACCTCTCTTGCTTCACTTCACCCTAAATACGTATTTTTCAGTTTACTCAGGCAATCATCATACGGTTTTATTTATCACGAGGGAAATTTCTTGTGAAAGGGTTAATGAGGACTGTACATAACCTACCTAGTTCTAAAAGAAATAATCTTCAGCTGCATATAATCGTCTGGAGATGGCAAGAATTGAGTAAATAATAGGTCATTGGGCTGAATGGGGGAACTCCAGATATTATGCTTGTATAGGCTGTAATTAAGAGGCGCTGACTGATCTGACATTTGTGCCAGTATCAGTTTAATTCACACCTTTGTTTGTGTTCAGTGTTGTTGCTGTACTGTAAGTTATGAGGTCCAGTAGCCATCGCAGTAGCCTGTTGATAAGTTTTGGACGTAACCCTTCCAGTAAAAAAAACTGCACTCGGTTAGAAGCTAAACTGCAGATACTGATTCACTTCAACACTGAGTTCCAATGTCGTTGCTTATGCTGTATTCTTGCTACCCTTAAATGATTATATTTAGCTGAGAAGAAACTTTTTGAATTGGAAAGGTTAGATAGAGCCTTTATTAACGTCTTCAGTATAGTACAGCTTTCCTGAGTTGAATGAAATAGTCTGTAGGTAGCAAGAATAGAATAAAGAATTCGTCGTCGGACAGAATGAAGAATTCATCATTGGGCAGAATTATTTAACCACTGCTGGCCCAAAAGAAACGTACTCAGATAATAGGGTATTACCCTAAGGGCGTATCTAGTATTGTAGGAAGGGTGGATGGGGGGGGGGGAGGATTGCACTAGATATCTTTGTCCCAGAATGTTGAGAAGGAAGAAGAGGATGGATAGTTGTGAGGAGAGTTATGATTCCGTAGGAGCATTCTTGAAAGTATTTTTTGTGGTATGTTCATAAATACTTTTTATCAGTTGTATGTTGCGTTTGTTGAGAAGGAGGGAGTTGAGGTTTCCAGGAAAAAGAAAACCTATAGTGTCTCTGTGGCCATCTATTTGGAGTGAAGATGTTTATTTGGAAGATTTCTACCCACTTATGGAAATGCTTACAAAGAAGAGAAGACAGTTTCGGGTCAACTTAACCCATCGGCCTAAGGGCTTCTCCACATTGGGGCCAAAATTGGATATATACGTACGCAATGTGTCCGATCGTATAAGTCTGAATAAAAAATTTAAAGAACACCCCATTTCACTGGGACTCGTTTTGGAAGAACCATTCTTCACTGGCACGTACTGTGCATCATGTCTAGCTGTGAGAAGAAGTTTACCAAAACGTAACCCAGTGAAACGTAGTGTACTTTCAAGTTCCATCCCGACCTACACTATCCAACAGTTAGAGTCGGAATATTTCCATTTTTTGCCATGGTGTGAACACATTCTTAGATGAAGTCAGGCCAAAAATATGTTCTCAGTACGCAGTATTTCCATTTGTTAATATAATTCTTTCAATAACGTAATTCACGGCACTCTGAAATGAAGACAAAGAACGTTTATTGTATATCTTTCAAATCCAAACGGCTGGTGTATGTGGTACTTCTTGAAATAAACTAAAGGGTAATCCACAAGAGAACTGTGTATTATGTTGGCTGTTATTATATTTTACGGTGAATTTATAGGTTTGTCCATTTTCACTGTAGGGGTAAAGTTATTAGAACGACGGTGGTGCTAATCCCTTCACAACGATGACGTGTTTTTAGTTGATCTGTGCTGATTTTATTTAACAAAAAAGTCGCCGTAGTGAAGGTGTTAGCTCCTTCAGTCCAGTGACCCATTCTGTTGGTTTATTCATGCTACCTCAAGATTATTATTCATTCTTTCGGAGATTTTTTTTTTTTAAATCAAGGGGTCTGTCAAATTTCAAAAAGTTTCCGAAACTGAAGAAAATCGCCTGTAGGTGGCAAGAATAAATGATAAATTTATCATCATGACATTGAAATTGTTAATGGGTATATGTGTGTTAACTTCATTCCAGCAGCACCCAAAGGAACAGCTGCCTCCCCGCCGTGTAGTAGGCCTAAGTGGTGGATAACTCGTATGCCTGGTAAGGTGACGTCCGCTATGCGTGTTACCTTTGGCATACACACTATACCAAGCTTGTCACTCCCTTTGCCGAGTACATTATGTAGTCTTAGGTCGCGTCCACACCAAGCGTTTTGGCGCGGATGGTTGCGGTTCGGAGTTCTGCAACATTGTAACCCATAGAAGTTTTGGCCTGCTCTCGCCTACGTCAGTGGGATTACAGTGATGCAAATCTCTTGCCCTCATCAGCAGGCATATGTTGTGGACGCAGCCTTAAACCATTGAAATAGGTGACGTATTCCCTGCTGTTTCTGGACGATTTTATTCAACTTACGGTTATAGTTTTGTAGAGAAGAGGTCTGTATAAGTTATACCTAACTTCCAGCATGAAGTCTTTCCATACATCTGTCGATAGCCAGACACCTGAACCCCAGAGGGGGTGGCCACGAGCAGAGCACCTCCACATCGCCCTATACTCCATCAGGCTGCCGACCATCCACCTTATGTCCCTTTCATTCACCTACCTCTCCACTCCGTCCGCCCACCCCATCTTTGGTATCTCATCTCCTTCAACCTCACTCATATAAACTCTCTTTGTTAATCATGTCACTCTCTATTCGCTCCACATGGCCAGTACATCTCAGGAAGCTCCACATAACACTCCATTTCCTATACATCACCACAGTGTTCCCAAAGTGAATCATTTGGCCGTCTGCATCTCCACGTCTCTTCACATGCTTATCCCATTTCCACACCTCCTGCCAGGTAAGTCCAAGCATCACTTCCATACGTCAGTATGGGGATCACAATAATTGGTTTGAAACAATTTTTTTTGTCTTCACAGTCATCCTCCTCTTTCTTTTCACCACTCACCGGATCGACAACCGGTCTTCCCTTTATTGCTTTTCATCATAATAACTCTCATCCTTGTACATCACACTACCAAGATATTTGAAGATACTCACGTCCTCCATTTACTGACCATTCAGTCTCACTCCATGACTTCATTCCTCTCATAAAACCATAACTTAACTCTGTGCTACAATCACTCCCAGATTCGATTTCGTGGACGCACTTCCAAACAGTTTCTCTAACATTCATCAGCAAACTACATGCACATTAACACTACACTTCCTTTTCAAAAAAAAAAAAAAAAAAAAAAAAAAAAATGGTGACTAATAACCAAGCCTCGGATTCCCCTGGGAAGGGTGGGACCATAAATGCCCCCACCATCAGCCCCTCTCCTTGAGACGACTCAGCGAGCTGCGTAGAACCACTGTCTGACTCACTTCTTCATTTCTGCAACCTTCACGGCCTTTCCTCTAACTTTCTGTTGAGCAACATCTCTCCTTCTCTAAGCCTCACCTTGTCGGTAACTGAGACTCAGGTGTCTGAGGCAACTGATAGCAAACCCTTTTCTGTATTCTCCTACTTTCTCTATACTCATTTCAAAGCCAAAAGTGGCTGTTGTATATATGTACGCAACGACTCATCTTGCACTTCTACCCCTGAACTTGATTCTTCTGAATTCTCTACTCTCCATGCTTAGGCTTTCCTGTCATTCTCTGACTAAATATATCTGTACTCTACTGACTATGAAAAATTCTTCGACTATCTTACTTATACAATGGAACACATCCTATCCATTTCTCCTTTCTCTGAAATCTCCATTCTAGGAGATTTCAATATTCACCACTACCATTGTCTCTCCTCTCCAACCACTGACCCACCTGGTGAACAAACCTACATCTTTCCTATTCTTAATGACCTAGAGCAGCTTGTACAGCACCCTACTCACCTTGGAGAAAGTTATAATATACTTGACCTCTTCCTCTTCCTTACAACTAATTCTTCTTGCTTCCATGGCCGCGAGCCATCTGAGCGTGCCTCGTGCATTACGGAGTTTATTCTCTCGGGCATGGAAGCACACATTCCTTTCTCATATCCTTTGACTAAGGCAAGAAAACCTTGGTTTAATTACGCTTGTTGTAGTGCTGTCCACAACAAGGAGAGGGCCTATAAAAGGGACCAGAGCCAACCCACCCCTGAATCTCATCTTTTTTATGTTTCTGCCCGGAATCGTGCTACGCCTGTCCTTTGCTCTGGCAAAAATAATTAAATCCGCGCTAAATGCTCGCAACTCTCCAACTCGAATTCTTCCCACTCCTTCTGGCACCTTACCAAGAACCTTTCTAACTACCTCATCACCCTTCCCTCCTCTTTTCTACTCTGATGGCTCTGTAGCATTTCTTCTATTGATAAAGCAGATCTCTTCACTCAGACTTTCTCCTCCAGCTCCACCTTAAACGATTCTGGTGTTGTTCCTCCTTCACTTCCCCCCCCCCTTAACTTCCTCATGGCTGACATTAAAATTTCTTCAGCTGATATATTTTTTGCCATCACTGGCCTCAATACTAACAAGGCATATGGGTCTGATGGGGCCCTCCTGCTGTCCTCAAGAACTGTGCTTCTGTGTTTACACCCTGCCTAGGTAAATTCTTTTGCCTTTGTCTATCAACTTGTACCTTTCCTTCCTACTGAAAGTATGCTCACATTCAGTCTGTCCTAAATAAGGGGGACCGTTTCCAACCCTCTAACTATTGTCCAATTGCCTTAACATCGTGTGTCTCAAAAGTTTTCGAGTCCATTCTGAACAGAAAAATTTTAAAGCATCTTTTCTATCACAACCTTCTTTCTGATTGTCAGCTGGATTCCGTCCGGGATGCTCCACTGGCGTTCTTATCACCTACCTTTCAGATTCCTGATCATCCTCCTTTCGGGATTTTGGCGAAAGCTTTGCCTTTGCACTTAACATCTCAAAAGCTTTCGATCGAGTCTGGCATAAATCTTTAATTTCCAAGTTGCACTCTTACAGTTTCTATCCATCTATCTGTGCCTTCACCTATTGCTTCATTTCTGGTCGTTCTATAGCTGCTGTTGTAGACGGCCACCATTCCTCTCCTAGATGTATGAACAGTGGTGTTCTTCATGGTTCTGTCCTATCACCAACTGTCTTCCTTTCATACATCAGTGACCTTCTCAGCTGTACATCAAACCCTGTCCACTCATATGCTGATGACTCCGCCCTTCACCTTTCCATTCGGTTCCCGCAACGTCCATCTCAGTAGTTACTTAAACAAACAAGGGATGAGGCTATGGCACACCTAATGACTGACTTGGCTTGTATCTCTGACTGGGGTAAAAATAATCGTGTTGTTTTTAATGCATCAAAGACTCAGTTCTTACACCTATCAACCCGACAAAATCTTCCACAGGTATACCCACTAATGTGTAATAGTATCCAGCTCAGTCCTGCATCATCCTTAAACTTACTTGGAGTTTCATTCTCTCGGGACTTATCTTGGAAGGATCATATTACATCTTTTGTAAAATCTGCTTCCGAGAGATTGGGTGTGCTAAGCCGACTCCATTCTTTCTTTACCCCCGCACAAGTGTTGACTCTATACAGGGGTTTTATCCGCCCCTGTGTGGAGTACAACTCTCATGTGTGGGGAGACTCCCCACATACAGCTCTTCTCAATAGGGTGGAGTCAAAGGCCTTTCGTCTCATTAACTCTCCTCCTCTTACTAACTCCCTTCAACCTCTGTCTGTTCGCCGCACTCCTGCATCTTTATCTCTTTTCTATCGCTACTTTAATGGTCACTGCTCCTCTGAACTGTCTGCATGCATTCCTCCACCTCTACGACGGGCGCGTAGCACCCGTCTGGCAGCAAACTCTCATCCCTTTTCTGTCCAACTCTCTAATGCAAGAGTTAACCGTTACTCCCAGTCTTTCATTTATGCAACAGGTCAACTTTGGAACTGTCTCCCTCTGTCTGTATTTCCTGCTGCCTATGATCTCCAGTCTTTCAAACGCAGTGTGTCCAGGCATCTCGAAATGATCGGATCTTGAATTTGGCTCTCTATTGTATTTTATTTTTCTCTTGGAGGGAACTGTTATTGCGGGCTCATGGCCTTTGGTTCCTTCTTCCTCTCATTAAAAAAAAAAAAAAAACTATGCTATCCCTTTCACCCCATATATCTTCACCTACACACTATCTCACACGCTGCACAAATTTTTCCTTAAACACCGTTCACCCTCCACTTCCTTCATATGCTCCAAGTTACGCCTGCCATGTCACTTACCCACTTCCCTCTGATATACAGTGATCCCTTAGTTATCGTGCACTTGGTTATTACGGCCTTCGTTACCACTGCTAGATGAATATATGCACTCCTGCTCCTATTGCACATTTTCAGCCAAAAAAAAAAAAAAAAATCGTTATGGTGTTGAGGGATTAGAAGATGAGGCTCTACTCGACGAGTTATATTCCATGTGGTGGAGACCAATAACCCTCTATCCCCTAACCTCAAAACCCCTTACCTCAAGCCCTTCTCAGGTCTCTGTATGATATGTGTTTCTTCCTTATTGTGCCCTTTTCATCAGTTTCTATTACCCCAACCTTGGCTGTGTGTGTTTCTGAGACTTACCATAACAGTATGTATGTATGTATGTATATAGAGTCCAAATTGTTATAACGGGAGAATTTGGGTTTACAAGTGGGGTGCCTGGTACCAATTATGATAAATCCCAAAGGTTCTGTGCCTTCGTTATCACGCAGTTTGGTTATCACGCACCAGGCGCGGTACCAGTTATAAACGGTAACCAAGAGATCACTGTAGTGTTTTTATTTTCTTTGCAACAACTGCTTTCTCCTGTCTCCTTCTGCCTCAGTTCACTCGTTTGTTTTTTTGTCTTTATTCTTGCTGCTACTGCATAATGGTCAGACAAGCCACTCCTCAGTCCCTATGCTTTCTAATATTAAACACTGATCTCCTCATTTAGTCTTGTTCCCTTTTATTCCCGCCCCCCCCGTCACACACACACAGTCCATTACAGCCTAATGTTCACTCAGCTCCCCTTACCTCCATCTTTTCAGCTATACATGTGCATCTCGTAGTGCGTGCAGAAGATACAGGTTATCATTAAGTCTCTTGCGAAATAAATATCCACAGAAGGCAGTGCCATTTCCATCCACTTCAGCAGGTATACCCCACTGACTTACCACCCCATTCATTCGTGCATTCCTCACTTTACCATTCATATCTCCAATCGCCTTACATGAACCAAAATTCTCCAACCATGGTTGAACATCTACCCCTTACTCTGCTTTCACTTTAGCCACTCGATTCTCTGTTGGAGCATATGTGCATGTAGTCGCCCATGCATGTATTACCACTTTCAGTTTTACCCATACAATCCTTGACACAAATGATCCATACGCCCTTATACAAGGTGCCCACAAACTATCTTTACAATTTTGTTAGCCACAGGAAGTGAAGCTTGTGTGATACCGAATGACAGTTTTTGTTACCCTAAAGTGGATATTCTCAGGTTTTACTGAAATATATGTTGATATGGATAAATTCTCCATTTCCACCAGTCACTGTACCTGGTTCAGGCTGCACCACACACTAACCCAAAGTCAGAGTGTGATGTGGCCTGTTACTTGGCCGAATTATTTGTAGTTTACCGGTGGAGCACATATCATTGTTGAAAGATTTGTCAATAAAATTTGGGAATATATACTTTAGTGTATATATAGCGTAGTGTATAGCAAGTTTCACGTCGTGTACAGTATGTTTTCAAATTCGTCAAGATTATGTGGACACCTTGTACTCTCCTTCCATCACATACATAAAGCAGTTCAAAAATCCTTATTTGTCTTGTCATTCTCATCCAGTCCGGCGCACATGCCCACACCATACTTCCATTTTCTCACACATTTACCCTTCTCTTTGGTCTCAGTCAGCTTGTATATATTCACCTTTGCATCTCGAGTCACCTGCACAATCTCCCACTCATATTTCATCATTAGCACCTCAGTCTGTAATATGACATCCGCAAACAGTCCTTCATCCAGTCCATGGTCATCAACAGCTGGTCCGTCCATTTCCGAGGTCCTATGTTTGCATTCATTTTTTTTTTTTTTTTTTTTTAACCCCTGCAAACCATTTTTAGTCGCCTCCACGAACTGAACAAAATCGTCTGGAGGTAAAAAGATTGAAAAAAGAAAGATCACCGAGTAAAAGCACGTCATATTTACGTTTGTTCTTGCAGCTACCAGGCGATCTTATTCAATTTGGGGGAGACGTCACGCAGAAAAGGGGTTAATGGAGGCTGTGTGTAACTCATGGACTTCATTAAGTGTCTCAAAAACTACAGCCAAATTGTTTGTCCAGTTTAGAAGATCCCTTTCGGACCACAGGGTTTAGACACAACCTTCGTTATCCCCTTCAGAAAGAGAAGTCTTTCCTAAGTGAAGTATGATCGTCTGCAGGTGGCAAGAATAAACTAAACTAACGTCTTGTAGGGAGAGTTGACCATATGAATCCAATAACGTCGTTTATATCATATACTGTCTACTGGATGAACGACTTTCTCAGCACAGAAGAGACCATCTCAGACTAAAGGGCCCCATACACTCTCAGGTCGGCCTGTCCAGTGGCCTGCACAAACCAGCCTGTTCAGGCAAGCCTGGTGTGTGTGGGGGGGGGAGGGGGTTGTTGAGGCCAAGGCTTGTTCTTGGTTAAGACTGCCTGTATACGACGTAGTCAGGCTGCCCAACAGGCTGGCCTGATGTAATATGGGGCCCTTTATAGGGCTTGTTTAGGGGGCTGTTTCTAACCCACTTTCTATCCCCCCCCCCCCAGCTGAATACAGTTATGTAACAGTAGGAAGAACAAAAACAAGGGACATCATCGTAGTGAAGGTGTTAACTCCACTACGATGATACATGGTACATTGTATTCCCGACCGTCAGACGATTTTAGATAGCTCAGGAGAAACTTCGCACTAGAAAGGGTTAATGTAGCCGTCATTGATCCGGTCACTACCAGAGATCCTTGCTAAGTTTAGTACAGTGGTTTGACGGCAGCAAGAATAAAAAGAAAGGACGTCATTATAGCAATGTGGTTAATCATTTCCATTCGGTAACGTCTTTGATATTCTAACTACACCCAGACGACTTTATATCGCTTAGAAAAGACATGTGGTGAAGGGACTGGAAAGTAAATCCACTAAGTCCCACGGCAACAAGAAGTCTCCCATAAGCTGAAGAAAATATTTAACTCCTTTAGGCCGAGCCTTGATTGCACCAGTTGGTGTCACCCAATGTCCAGAGAATCTCTGGACATTGGTATCATCCAGTGCGGGACCCATAGTAGTGAAGGAATTATATGAAGGAAGTATATATAATCCCTCTGGGGTCGGAGAGCCTCTTTTAACCCAGACAGAACTGTTTGGTAGCACCAAGAAAAAAAAAATCATCCTTGGACCTGAAAGAGTTAAACATTGAAAGTACGTCACAAGATTCAAGGGGTTGGAGATCCTAGGGGCTCTCAAACTTTTTCTTGCCAGGTGCCCTCCTGACTAAGCAGATCATCGGCCCATGCCTTCAGTTGTTGAGACACTGCAAATCCAGTTAGACCATATTAACACTTAAATCAGCATGGTATGAACTACAAGGGATATTGTAAAATTATTGATAAATACAGTATTTTAATCAAAAGCATTAACACGGGACTACGTCATTACAGAATGATACGGCAGATTGTTGTAAAACTGTTGAAACTGTAATTACCTGAAGCAAGCAAGCATAAACTCACTGATTATACAGTGGTTCTATATGAAATCTTTCAAACTTGTTTAAACAAATTATTATAACGCAAATTCAGTATAGAATGGTAGCGCACTGGCTATTGTGAATGTGCTTAAATCTTAATTATTTTATTAAGCAAACACTAACACATTGTGACAAGAGTTAGTGTCAATACAGTGTTTTAAATATGACAATCAGTTTCAGGTTTCAGTATGAAGGATGTGTATGTTTTGTTTCCATTCTAAGTATCTTATAAATTTGTGAAAACCGTATATTCTTCACTGGGTTTTACCATCCCTCAATACACTCCCTAGAAAACAGTCCTGCGCACTCGTAGGGGCTCGCGAACCGCAGTTTGAGAGCCTTTGCGGTGTGTCCCTTGTTGGGATCATTTTGCTACAGTTGAGGGTCGTACTCTAAGTGACACTTGAGATTCCATAATACTCCTTCCGTACCAGTTTATTTTGCACAGTACACGTCAATATTCTGCATGTTACTGATGCAAACGACATCAGTATCAAAATGATAATAGTATTATACAAAAAGGTACAGTAAATATGTAACATTTCCCAGCAAATGCATGACATGTTCCATAATTTGTTTCTGGCTTAGCATTCCCTAGTAGGCTTTACAGAAGATCTGTTATCTTTCATATATGTAAAAGAAGCTAGAGGGCACATGTTGATTAAATTTGCCATATTACCCTAACTGTGCCTGAAGTTAAATAGAATGCAAGCCTTTATGGGGATAGTTGATATAGCGTGTGATAATTATACGTGCATTTTTTAGTTCCTCCGTACATACCTTACACGTTTTGAGATATGAGATTATTTTAAAAGGCTAATTAGAAAATCTGGGAAAGATTTCTTGATATCAGTTTCAAGTACATACATAGTACGTTTTAGTCTAATCAGGCCAAAAATAAGCGTTAGTGTGAACACCAACGCCATCACCTGCTCCAAGAAAGAAACAGAGAAGAAACGAAACGTGTCTTCTTTGGGAAATGTAATATCATAAAAGAGGATATTAAAGTGTAAAATGCAAAATAAAGGAAGGGGTAAGTGCCACGAAGCCTCGCAACCCCTTGAATCACATGGCGTATTTTATTGGTTTATTATTGCTACCTCCACAAAATTTTATTAATCTCTGGGTAGACATTTTGTAGTAAAGGAGTCAGCAAAAGCCATATCTAACCCCTTGAATAAAAAAATATTGTCTCCTAACCAAAGCCAGAAAGAAGTAGAGAGTGCGTTGTCTGCTTGCCAGTTTGGGGGCACCAGATATTGCAATTCTTTCAGCCGAAGGACGTCGTGTTAATTTGATTCTTGCTGCCACCGAACAATTTTCTTTAGCTGGTAGTGAAAGGGTGGGAACTAGCTCCAATAACTCTTTCAATCGAAGACGTCTCCCCTGAGCTGAATAACATCGTAAATAGTAGCGGGAATTTAATGAAAGGCGTCATCTTGTTGAAAGGGTTCTAATGAGCACTTCACTTGTTTTTCACACACACACACACACACACACACACACACACACACACACACACACACACACACACACACACACACACACACACACACACACACACACACACACACACACACAATACCTTTCTTATATCTGACTCTTCAATTAGCCGACGATGACGACACCAGATGACAACACCCACACCGTGTTAACCTCTTCGCTGCAGTTACGTGCTGTTTGTTTTCATCTTGTTACCTGAGTGATTTCATACAGTTTATCAGAGGGTTTTCCTGCTGGAGGGGTTACAGTACATAGAAGATACATTAACTCGTTGACTACTTGGGTAACTTCCTACACTGAGTACAGTTGTCTGGTACCAGCAAGAATATGATAAAATTGAAGTCCTTGAGGTGAATGGGTTAACCAGTTCATTGGGATTGTATTCTTGCTATTACCGGACGGTTTTATTCAGACTGGGTGGCTCAGTATGACCTTCATTTACCCCATCAACACAAAAGATCCCGTCTAAACTGATTCCAGTCACGCAGAGGCAGCTAGAATAGGATGAAAATATGTCATCCAATTTAGGGTCCAATTCTGGGTTGGAGTGGAGTTTTCGTAACGCCTTTTCCTTAACGATTTAACCTGCACATTATATCTAAGTTTCCTCTTGTAGGTTATGATGCAAACTGTGATTATATTAAACTGGTATGAATAATATACAAGAGAATGATAGAGCGTTGTATAAAATAAATAATTAAGGAAGAGGTGTAATGAAGCCCCCAGCGCCATCTAGAATAGAGCCTAGACGAAGTACTTTGTATTTTATTCTAGATATTCACCTGACGATTTTATTTTTCTTTGGAACTGGAATGGTTGGATATAACCTTCACTAGCCCCTTCTCTACAAATATCCCAAGTTAACTGAAATCGTCTGGAACTGGCCCCGGTATAACTAAAAGAATACGTCATTGCGCTGAATGTGGTAAAGTCGATGTTTTCTCTGGCTGTGGACATTCCTTTACTGCCATGTTTTGACTGGAAGGGAATAAGCCATTACATTATATTTCTCCCTCGGTGTTATTTATATATATATATACATTATATGTTTCCCACTCCGGTCATTGTGGGGGAGGGGGATTGGCCAAATAAAAAATCTAAAATCTTATTTTGATTTTGATGTGAATGAAGTAAATCTTCTTAGAGCCTTATTATTAAAACTGAGATGCTCAAAGTCTAGATAAGCCCGAGTTTTTTACGTTAATTTCTGAAACATATGATAATTGTCAAAAACAAGGGGCTTGCTTACACTTCCACGCTCTAGTTATAATAATATGGCCATTAACCTGTTTGGCTTGGTTACAGTATCAGGGTTTCATTATTGCTACCATCAGACAATTTAATTTAACTTTGGGGAAAATTGTTGTAGCGTAAGAGTAAGAAACAGTCTCTGTTAAATTTTTCCATTTGAAATGTCTCCTCAAAGTTAAATTTGATCATCAACTGGTAGCAAGAATACAGTGAAAATAATTTCCCCAGGCAGAAGAAGTGAAATTGATTGCATATTAAGGGAAGATATTCATTGATGATTGCTGTATCCCGTCTTTGAAAATATAAGTAGTTATCCTTGGCACTGCTGCCATATGTGTCATAGAAATCCCTAGCTTATAATGTCTGACATTTATTAATGTATGGATGTTACTTTATTTAATAGTGAAACCTGTCTGGAATTATGTCAGTCAAAAGTTTGTAATCATGCTCAGTTTGATGTGTGCTATTTAGTCTGTTATTATTATTATTATTATTATTATTATTTTCGTACACAGTGCTAAAAAGAGTAAACCAAGTTCAGGGGGCATCACCTGTTACTGCTGAACACTGGTTAACTTCACTAACCCTCGCAAACCTTGCATACCGGGGGCAGTACATTTACATTAGGGGCAGGAGGGGTCAGTGCTCCTGGATATTCATTTTGGCTTTTCATGGTTATTTTGAGTGGTGTTATAGTCGAGTGAGTTTATGTTTGATGTTGACCGACATGGCTCAGCTAAAGTTCATAATGAGCATTTACTAGGTGATTTATGTTGCATACTCTGCTTTCAGTAGGGGTATTTTTAAAAATTATCTTGAGTCTATTCAGGTACAGTACTCCTGTTTTAAGCAACAGAACTGTAGCAGCATGTTTGGTATCGCATTGTACTGACTATATAGTAGTGTTTTAAGGCAACCACCAGGCGATTTTATGGAAGATAGGAAAGACCCATCCTACTGGAGGGATTAATGTCTTTCCTAAGCTGATTTAAATAATCTGGTGTCAGCCAAAATAAAATAATAAAGGCGTTACTGTAGTGAGGGTCTGAAAATGATATTTTTTTATTTTAATCTGCCATCAGTACCTCATATGCATTGATAGCTTTTAACTTCCTTACATGACGACCTTGGTCCGTATTCTCGTTGGTTAAACAAGCTCCCTAGCACCTCATCCTTAACGATTATTAATGGATACGGCTGGTTAATATCAATTTGTATGTTATTTATACTGAGTATGGTGGTATTTAAATAGTTTAAACGATAAAAGGTGTTAGTAAGGAGTAAAAAGCCAATAAATCGCCTAGGAAGAGCTGTTAGCGAGTTTCATTAACCGACGAGAATACGGGTCCATGTCTGATTACTTGGAGTCATATTCTACTCAGCCTAGGAGGTTTTCTAGCACCACTTCGCGAGCGATATATCCTGCATACAGCATCCTACTATTGTGTGTTAACTCGTGTTTTAATATTGCCAAGTTTAGATAACACACAGGAGAATAGTAATCACTTCACTGTGATGACGTATTAGCTCAATTTGTTCTTGTTACTTCCGAATGCCTTTACTCAGCAATGGAGAGACATTTTAAGGTAGAGGGTGCTGGATGTATTCATCTTTAACCCCTTCAGTAAGGAAGGCCTTTCCTAAGATGAATATAATTTTCCTAAAACAGCAAGAATAATCTCAGATTAAATGCCATTTGTTGTGTAGCAATAAATCGTTAAGGAAGTGGCGTTAGGGAACCTCCTTAGTTGACGATGGTATGGCCGTAACCCCCTGTAATTAGTTGGTGTATCTCCCGCTGTTTTCTGAACCACGCAAAGGCTTTTCCCTCCCAGCACCAGTTCTGCCCAGTTTAACTCACTCAGACAAATTAAATAATCTGTATTTCATTCTTGCAATCTCCAGAAGATTTTGTTCACTTTAGGATAGACTTTTCGAAATGAATGGCGTTATGATATTATGTACTTCTGTAATCCATAAGCCACTTAAAATAATCTGTTTGATAGCAAGAATTAAGTACTTTATAGTTTGGTGTCATCCGTCTGAACGCGTATAAAGAAACTGCAGCTTAGAGAAATAAAGTTTGTTGACAAAATTGGGGTCTACAATTTCTGAATCAGGTTTGACAGTCTATGCAGATGTGTTTTTTAAGCAAATCTACAGTACATCAAGAGTTACTATTAATTTTCTCATCCAGAGTACGTCATTTTATGCTTTCTTTGCTGCCTACAGACTATATTTATTTATTTTTATTTTTTTTCAGTTTTGAGGAGATTTTTTGTAGTAGGAAATTTAAATGTGACCCCTCCAGGTCGTAAAGTCTCCCCTAAGTCGATTAAAACAGTCTGTTAGCAGCAATAAGTTGTGTACTTGATGACGTACTGGAGTTGAGAGGGTCGCAGTTGTTTACATTACAAGTGGAATTGGAATCTGTGGACAGGATCGGCTGATGTGAACTGATTATCGTGTAGTCACCAGATGTTTTTGTTGGGGTTAACCACTACACTCCGGTGACGTATTTTATATTATATTCTAACTGCCATCAGTTTCATTCAGCTAGCTTATCAGAGACTTTTGGAACAGGGGGAGCCAGAAAGAGCCATTATTTACCCCTTCAGGACAAGGTGCATTAAATCGAAAGGAGGTGGTATGAACAGGCTAAGAAATACGTCACCGGCTTCAGGGGTTAAGTAGTATGGATCAGAGTAGTTGCCGTAGAATTAAAACTTTGAAAAGATGGTGGAGGTATGTTGGTAAGTACGGTGCTGTATGTGTCTATATGGATGTGTATGTTACCGTTGTATTATTAAAACCAAGGGTGCAGAAAGGAGAGCAAGACACCAGTTATTTTTCTCTGCAGTTTCTGAAATACATGATAAACATGAAAAGTGTGTGGCCTAGAACACTGCTTTCTGCACTGTGTAACGTGTGATGCAGGCTGTACTAGTAATTATCTGTAAATAACTGGAAACTTGCTTGTACATTAGAGCACTCAGTTTTAATAATAGGACCGATAATAATCCATGTCTCTGCACTGTTTTTTCAAGCACGTATTTCACTATGTTCGTCTGTTTGTTAAAAAGTTCACTGCTAAGAAAGTTTGTGAATCTTGTAAGCATTGTCATTTTTCTATTCAGATGTGCTAAGTTTGTGAATCTTGTAAGCACTGTGATTCTTGTATACATATGTGCTGTCATAATACCAAGTACAGATATAATGATTAATATCTAATATTCTCCCCAGTTACCCATTGGCCATAACTAATAATGAATGATTTTGGTTATGACTGTATTGTTGATCTTCCATGCATTCCCAAACAGGATTCAAGCCGGCGCTTAATTCTGGTAAGAGTGAATTCTCTCCCTTCTCCCCCTCCATTTTTAGATAACTTTTAACATTCTCCCTGCAAGTTCCCTCACCACCTCAGTTAACGCATTCACTATAACGACCTTAACCCCATCAGTCCGGTGGTGCATTGTATTCTTGCTACTTTCAGACGATGCTATTCAGACTTTTCAACTTCAGAGCCCTCTCGGTACTGTGGCGATTTCTTAAAATGAATTGGGTCGTCTGGAAATAGCAAGAATTAAAAAAATCACCATATTGAAGGAATAATTTGTTTATCCTTGCTATAGCCAGACGATTTTATGAAGCTTCGGAAGCCCCCTCTTTTTTGGAAGGGTTACTGAAGGCTATAACAAACTAGAACGGTTTAAAAAGTCTCTCCAATGCTGAATAAAGTAATCTGGTGGTAGCAAGAACCGAATGAGAAATGACATAATCCTACTGAAGGGGTAGCCTTTTATTTTAAACCCTCCCTTTATTCCATCTCAGTTGCCTGATTTTATGGTTGATTCTACTAATAAAGTTCCCATCGTTATTTTCTGTATAATATTCTACTGAAATGAGAATTCCAAACCCCCGAGCATGGTAGTTTTTTCCTATAACCTGTACAGAAGACACAGTACAGTTTTAAAAATGACTATGATGGCCGCCAACAAGAAGCTTTCGTTCGTGTGCATTCTTAATATGTAACCACTTCATGGCGATGGCGTATTTTTCATTTTGCTTTTGTCAACTCCGGATGATTGTATTAGGCTTTGTAGAGACCTTTCGAACTGGAGAGGTTTATTATCGCCCATATTTACTCCGTCACTGCAAGAGATCTCCCCAAAGCCAAGTAAAGTCGTCTGGAGGTAGCAAGAGTGAAATAGGAAGTACATCATTGGAGTGAAGTGGTTAAATCACTGAAGTATATTATACCACACTGACGTGAATACACTCCATATATTGGAAGAGTTGAGGGTCAATATTCTCGTCGGTAAAGGAAACTTCCTAACGCCTTTTCCGGATCGTTTTATTTTGTTTAATACATCTTACTGTCCTCCACTGATACACAGATTCTTCCAGTATCTCCATACTCTGCATGAATAACGTACAAAAAGATATTAACCAGGTATATTCAACAATAAATTGCTAAGGCAGAGGTGTTAGGAAGCTTCCTTAACCAATGGGAATACCATCCATACTCTCTTGTGGAAGTTGGTTCACTGAAATGTAACAGTTTCGGCTCAACTTCGGCGTTCTAGAAGTCGTGTAGAAACTCTTACAATTTTTCTTTAAACACAATTTCGGTATTTGGGTAAGTCTTCCATTTGAGGAATTTACAGCATCGTGAGATCAAGACATTCCTTACAGTATTTCCATATTTCTCTGCACACTCACTTGCATGAAATTTGTAGTCTAGTATGTTTTTATAGTTTTTAAAGAGTAATTGTAGTCAGTTGGCCTGCTGTGTATTTACTGTGTGTTGTTATCCTGTGTGTTTTGTGGCTTTCGTTTGAAAGATGTTCTATCTGTATTCTGCTTCTGTCTTTGCATTATAGGTTAAAGGCTGTCCTTCATTAATGTATGTTTGTGGCTTTATTTTTGTTCTGTATTATAGTGTTATATATAAAGGTTAGATGTAAGTTCATAATTTTCCAGTCATTTGTTGACAGATCTACACTCACCACTGTCTATGACTTTCTGTAGGTATTGTAGCTAAATGAAAGGTGGAGTTCCAAACTGAGGTTGGAGTTTTTATTGTTACTTCACTACGGCGATACCTTTTTTGTTAACTTTTACTATATCAAGGCGATCATTTTTATTCAGCGTAAATAATTCGGAATGGAAAGGTTGAATTTAGACTCAACTCTTTCACTGTTTGCTTTGAAGATCACTGATGGAGGTCTGACAGTACAGTAATGTAAACAGTGTCATCGTATTGAAGGAACTAAACACACTCGCTGAATGAAATTATGAATGAATAAAAATGCCAACTCTATGTTAAGTGGATAGTACCACTGCGACCTAGTGGCATTTAAGGAAGCTAATGGGTTTGGAATTCCAACTTTTGTGTGACGATGTTTTGTATAATTAATGTGCAGAGTATTTTTTCTTCAAGTTGTTATATTTCTATGATATAACTATTTCACAAGTCCACTAAACGATACACTTAACTGCATAGAAACTTGATTATAAGCCACGACGTATACATGCATGAGCCCGCGTTTGTGCCCAGGTATTTCTTTTTCTAAAAAATTGGCCACACCTTTGGTAGTACCTCACTCGAAATTATTTTTAAATAACACAGTAAGACAGTATACAATAAGTGCTGAATGTATACGATGGAAAACGTGTTCGAAGGCGCGTACGTGTAAAAATAAGTTTGCACTGGATGAACTATCGTTGAATTTACTTACGGTCGTAAAAACGGAAAAAGTTAATATTCAAGACCAAGAAGCTACGGCATGGCTTCTGAAACTCACAGTCATGTGTTTTGCAATATATGGTAAGTATTGCTGCAAAAAAAAAAAAAAAAAGTTCATAAACTAGAACTTTGTACCTGTTATCACATCCATCGATAGCACCCTTTATTTTTCATTCTTGCTACCACTAGACGATTATATTTAGCTCATTGCTCATTTCTTTGAGCTTTTTAGAACAGTCTTGAATGGTCTGGATCGGTTTTGTGGCAGTTTATATGCAACAGTTTGACGTATTCAGTTTGGTCCAAAGCAGACGGATCTGGATTACTTGGCCATAACACGGAGCAGTTAGGAGTCTTACGTGGGTCATGGTTGACAGTAAACAGGTGAAAGTGCAAAGGCAAACGGATGTATTGTATATCAAGGATAGTATATCGAAAATTCGAATTTCACCTTGTTCGCCAATACTGCTGTGAGAAGGTAATATAATGTAGATTCCTATTGAAGTGAACCTAAATGTCGAAGAAGCCACTCATATATCCCCGAACTTGTCAAGTAATTACCTGTATCCTGAGGAGAAGCAGAGTTTGTGGATCTTTATGGAGTATTGTAAGATAAAGACAAAACTAACAAGTATTTCTCTTTAAAATTCCCGGAGGGCAGCATTTTTCCTTTGGTTTAGGTAGTTGCATTTCAGTTTTCACTGACAGGGTAAGCTGCTGGCTTATTTCATTTTATGGCGTGGTAAAACCTAATTATCATGACTCCGGTGTTGAACAGAATAATGAGTTATTACATATATTCTTTTTTATTTGAAGCAGAAACAATTTTACGCAATCGCAGACATTAGATCAGTTGTATCATTTTTCCTTTCTTTATGGTTACACCCACCTGATCCTCCAAGCCAGTAGGACCAGCAGTTCAGGACAGGACCATTCTCACGATCATGTAGAGAATTCATGACAGTTCATACCGGCTTGGACTGATTCAAAGTCGCTCGCAGAAATTCGCAATTAACCTAACGGAGGCTAACACGTCATCGTACTGAATGGGTTAAGACAATGGCGCTGTATATTAGAGCTTATCCTGATCAGCTATAATGAGTGTATGAAACTTCTGTATCTTAAAGACTACGGCCATTTTGTATAATATTCCAGCACAGGATGCCAGTATTTACTCCCCTTCCCAGTTTATTTTTAAATATGGCACGTCAGTATTTAGCTGTACGTTAACTGTGCAATCTATGTCGATATCGTAACAAAGGAAGCTTAAATTCTTCAATATCGTGACGTCCTGTTTAGCCTATTCTTGCTATCGTATGGCTATATTCATCTCAGGAGAGCTACCTAATAAAGAAGAAGTTAAGTGAAGGCGGTGGTTCAATCGGTAGAGTTGGCCTGCAGTCCTGACGGACCCGGGTTCAAATCCCGCTGAGGCAGGGAACAGTTTAAGGATTTGAATTTCATAAAATCAGCCTTTACTAATCTACCAGAAGGCCCGCCGACATGTCGTAAAAATACCCCCGCTAATACCAATACACCAGTCCTGTATGAGACAGCCCTAGCATGTATTCAGTATGGACGGTGGGTGTTAGCGCCGAAGTGGTGACATGTCGAGGTGTGCGGTACGTAGGAGGACTACTGGGCCTTGAAAGCAGGCTGTGAAGCCTATGCCCAGAGTCGGTCACATTTAAAAAAAAAAAAAAAAAATCTAAATTGAGATGTCTCCCCTAAACTGAAAAAGATTATATAAATGCAGCAAGAATAAACTAAAAAAAAAAAAAACTTGGCCATATCGGAGGTGAAGATAAACTAAGGACTTGCCCATATTGGAAGGGTTAGAGTATCAGGAGCACAATAAAATTCGTAAATAGGTAAGGTAAGAAATCATGCCTGACAAATAAGAATATTGCCGACGAGAATGCCAAGCGGGTCGGTCAGCCGTACTCACGTTAGCATGGTAGACACTGCAGCTCTTATGCTGAAGCTATTTACGTTGCATTGTATATACTTTTAATTTTACCTTACCAAAAACTGCCACCTTTCCATCTTGATTACTGAGCTGTTTTAACAGATTAACACGAGATTATGATCCCAGTCTGTAAGAAGCGCTATGGAAAGGAAATAGTTCTGTAGCATTATTTTCTATTACTACCACAGTGTCCCGTGAAATAAACTGCAAAAGGAAGAAAATCTAGGCCAAATCAAGGTAAAAGAACTATTGACCTTGATATTCTGGTCTGTTATTTATATCTTGAGTGTAGAGTTTTATGACAATGATGGATCTGGAAAAACGTATGAAAATAGATATGGAGACGGATTATGGAAGGCTTTAGGTATGCGTAGTGTAGATGGCAAGTTCTTAAGTGCTGTAAAGACTTTTGATGATGGTAGTGAAGCATTTGTAATAGTTGGTGCATGTCTGAATAGGTAGTTTAATGTCATTTATGGACTGAGACAAAAGAGTTAGATATCCCCCAACGTCATCGTACTGAATGGGTTAAAAAAATGGCGTAGGGTATTAGAGCTTATCCTGACCAGCTATACTGGGTGTACGAAACTTCTGTATCTTAAAGCCTGCGGCCATTTTGTAAAATATTCCAGCACAGGATGCCAGTATTTACTCCTTCCATTCCAGTTTATTTTTAAATAGGGCACTTTAGTATTTTCCTGTATGTTAACTGTGCAATCTATGTCGATATCGTAACAAGAAGATAAAATTCAAGCTGGAGAAAAAGAGATGAGGATGGTGGATAATGATGAAAGGTGGAGCAAATGTCCGAAATCTGTTGTATGCGTGTGATATTGTGCTACTTGCTTATAGTGGGCTGGAGCTTTGCAGACTGGTGCAGTGTTGTCCAAATGTCTGTGAGTGGTGTGGTTGGAAATTAAGTGTAAGGTGATTATTGTTGATACAGAAGATGACTCAGTGTGACGTGATGGTACATGGAGAGATTTAAGCATGCGAATGAGCATAAGTACATCAATGCAGTAACAGCAGAGAGAGGTTATTATATAAAGGAACTGGAAAATACAGTTGCTCAGGGAAGAAAAGTGACTGGTGCTATGGTCTTGGAACAAAACAAAAGTCTGAGTGTGGAGACTGCAAGAGGATTGCTTAAAGATTTGTTGGTGTTTTTAGTCATGTATGGATGTCACTTGAGTATGACTTGTGCGTAAAATGTTACGAGTAAGAGCAGTGGAAGTAGGACTGCTGAGGAATGTGTTATGGAGTGCACAGAAAGGGTAGGATTAAAAAAAAAATTGATTCACTCAAGTTGCGGAGTAAAACGGTCTGTTGATAATGGGGCAAAGGGGAGTGTGCTTAGATTGTATGGCATATGGAGTGTGTGGATGAAGAAAGGGCGATAAAGAGGAAATATGTGATTAAATTTGAGGGAGAGAGGAGGTGTTGTAGGCCAAGAAAAAAGTGAATGGTTATGGTAAATGAAAGAGTGAGAAAGAGAGTTATGAAAATTGAGGAGGCTAAGGAATTGACAGGGGACCGAGTCATTTGGCTATGGTATTACGGAGAAGCACATGACAAGAAACTGACAGCATTATTTGACCTTGTTAATCAGCTGCTTGTTTTGTTGACAGTATAAGTTAAGTGCATCTAAAAAGAAAATAAGCATAGTCTGTTTATATGGTTAGGAGTGTGAGACAGAGCCTGGTTTCAAGGGCTTGAATTATATACGGATTACTGTGTGATCCATTTCACGGGGCATGCATTGATAGCTGTCCCCTTTTGTACTTTGTTTTTCACTGTTTCTGGACTCTAACTCACCCGATCTTGAATTGGGAAAGATGGTTAGGCTGATGGTGAATGATGTTGATATCGACATTGTTTGCAACAATGACATCCCAGAGGATGCTAGTCCCGTCGGTCCGAGGAAAACTTATCTATTAATTATTGCACATCCCAAACGATAGTATCCTGCATAGGAGAGATTATGAAATAGGAATGGTTAAATATAGCTTGTTTTTTTAACATTCGGTACCAGAAATCCCTCCTGAGTCGTATAAAATAGTTTTGAGGTAGTGCAAAAAAGAAAAAAGAAAGAAAGAAAAAAAAAGGAGCCATGGCAGTGAAGAAGTAAAGGTGTAATATGCATATCAGATGGACAAGGAAAAGACGTTACAAAATCCGCTGTCCATACGCTGGCCTCAGATAACTTTTATAGCACCGTAACTCAGGATGGGAAGCAGAAGTTTGCCTAAAGACCCTATTCGAAAGTCTCATTTTATCCCCCCAAGATAATCTGAGGCACACCGTTATATCAAATGCTGCCGAAGTTTAGAACGTAAACAAGTATGCAAAATAAGTGAGTGAATGAATGGATGAATAAATACGTAAATCAGTGAATAAATAATACATGAATAACTCTTTAAAAAGGAACTCCTCACACAGGCTTGTTTGTGGAGCGTTAACCTATTCCCAGGATGACGTACATTATTCAAATGATAAGGCTGCCACCATAGTTTTATTAACTACGGAATCACGCCAACTAATTATATTTAGCTCAGAGAATCCACCGCAGGTAAAGAGTTAATAGAAACTTTAAAAATTTGCCTCTTCATTATGGTGACGTCTTCCTTACTATATTCTTGCTAACTTTAGACAGTTTGAAGAGGTTTTCCAAACAGGAGGTGTTAGAGGCACCCTTTCTAAGCCCCTTTCACTTCTATGCTGCTGTCCTATGCTGAATATAATCGTATAGTGACAACAAGAATAGAAGATAAAGTGTCCGGGCTGAAAGGGTTCAATATTCCGTAACTTCGAGTAGCACCGTGGCCGTGGCGGGTGTCCTTGAGCTGAGTAAAATTGTTAGCTATTACCTGTGGGTTGCATGCCCTTGAGATGAGTTAAATTGTTAGCTGTTAGCTGTGGGTAATATGCAGTCCTTAATAGTTATAGCGCTAATCGAGACAGATTTTATCATCGTGTGAGAGGTGGATTTATCTGAGCTGAATAAAATCATCTGATGTTGGCTGCAATAAATACATATGTTGACATATACGGCTGTAGGGGAAACGCTGCCTATACAACACCAGTATTTAATATAACTGTTCATTCACTTAAGCTTGGACCAGATTTTCGTCCTTCTCCAGCATATTTAAACGTAGTTGACTGGCAGAAAATCACAATACTATGGCTCTGCGTCCTTTCCATAGCACTGTTTCGTGACTAGCATCAAATTCGAGCGTTGATCTGTTAAAATTGATCATTCAAGCTGGAGAAATAGCAAATTTAGGCTGAGTTAAAATGAGAAGAGTTTAGCTTATTCTGGCTTCCTCCAAAAGATTCTGTTCAACTTAGGGACGGATTGTAGTGAAGGGGTTTGAATGATCACGTCTGACCTGGTTATTGAGCTAAATAAAATCATATGACTTCAGCTGTGATAAATACTGAGCCAACTGGCGACCGAAGATAATTGTGTGCATATATTTGTTAATTATTTATACCGTAATAATAATAATAATAATAATAATATTATTATTATTATTATTATTATTATTATTATTATTGTTGTTGTTTTTATTATTATTATTATTATTATTATTAAATTTGACAATATAAGAATGTCAGTGTACCGTACGTCTCTTTTTATATAATAACTAATGCCTGGACCTTTATTATACCCTACAGTGTTTCATGTCTTTAACCTTTTCAGTCCGTGGACGTCTTTACTGCATTCTTATTTTCTCCAGACGATTTCATTTGGAGAGTTTGTCCGAATTGGCAGGGAACAAGTAAAGACTTCATTAATCCCTCCGGTAGGCGAGGTCTTTCTCAAGTAAAATCACCAGAAGGAAGATGTAAAGTCGTCGGACTGAAGTGGTTAATAAAATCACATGTAAATACAAAATACACAATATGTATAACTAAAAAAGGTGTCGTGTTCCATGTTCTCATTGACGGGGTTGTTCTAATATTTACATGTATTTATTTAAATAAAGTTGTATTGTAGAGTAGTACCTCAGTAGTGCTGAGAGAGCTGACAGTGTGGATGATATGGGTGGGAGGGGGACATGGGAAGAAGCATAAGGTCTTTATTTCTTCAGCGTTTCCGAATACACGTAGCCCAGCTGCAGAAGGTCTGGGTTTTGCGTAGTCCGAAATGATAGAGAAAATAGACATGTTAATTACTTGACTCCAGTGACTTTTACTTTATTGTTGTTGGCTTCAGATGGGTTAAAATAGCTTGGGATAGATTCTGAACTGGGGGTGTTTGAGTCAACCTTTAACACCTTCAGTACGATAGATCATTCCTAAGTTGGGAAAATCGTCTGCAGACAGCAAGAGTAAAATAAAAAGTACGTCATTTTTCCTTTTCTTGCCCTCCCACCCCTGTTATCCATGAGTGGCTCTGCATCAGTCACCGCTCGCCATATGATGTGTTGATAATCAGCTGCCTTTTGTCCTGTCTTCCCATCTTCTCCTTCAAGCCGAGGAGTACCTCCAAAACGGTAATGTATCAGACTTTATACCAAAATTATTAGATTTCATTTACACCCTCCCCCAGACTAATTGTCATAACCATCCCTTCTAATTAATTGGCTATATCTTTAAATAGTTGTGCATTTACTGTTAAATTTCGCTTCCTAAGATAACCATCTTACGTGCTGTTGCAGTGTAGATGTAATGTGTATAGATGGTTTTCTTGCTTATACAGTATACGTGTACAGCATTTTTATACTAAATTGTAGTGGGTAGTTCTCACGTCTTTATTTTTGCACTTAGCCTAGATTTCCTAACCGAGAACAGTAATGCTTACTTATTCTGTGTGTGTGTGTGTGTGTGTGTGTGTGTGTGTGTGTGTGTGTGTGTGTGTGTGTGTGCTGCCCTGTGTATGTGTGTATGCGTGACAGAAAAAAACGACACAGCAAAAACCATATGTACAACAGAGGCGACTCACTCCGGCTACCCTGCAACATTCTGTAGAGTGAACCTTAGTGACGCTGTCTCGAATGCGGCTTCGAAGCATGACTCAGAAATGGCCTTAAATCAGGATGATAATATTTCACTGACTGTCTCACCAGATGATGCTAGACTGAGTAACGAGAGGTCAGAGGAGCTCAGTCTTCTACACTCGCGTGAAGACACTGCTCAGAGGAATTTGAATCGATATTTGGCTGGAGAAACCGGAATGAGGAGGGAAGAAGAAAACTGGTTAGGAGAGAGGAAGTGGAGAGAAGGGAACGGTAGTGGAGGAGAAAAGGAGGGTTATAAAGTTGACAGAACGAAGGAGGAAGGAGGAAGGGAAAACAGGAGACCAGTAGGGAAAAATAAGGGAAAAGATGACGAAAAAGTAGGAGAGTTGGAATGGGCAGAGGGAGAGGAGGGAGGAAGGAGTAACACGAAAATGCCAAATAAAGGAAAGGAAATGCCTGAAAAAGTAGTCACAGGAAAGACAGGCCCACGAAGCGAGGTAGATGACTATTACCATTATTACTACTACTCAGAAGATCTCAGTCCAACTGGAATTACTGGCGTTAATGTATTGGACTACTATTTGGATGGGGAAAGCGACGCCAACCCACCAGATAAAGGTGTTAAGGGAGAAGGTGGCGATGGGAGCCATGCTGATGGAGATGCTGGTGGTGGTGATATGGAAGAAAGTGGTGATGATAGACAAGGTAGTGGTGGTGGTGATGATAGAATAGGTACTGGTAGTAGTGATGGTGATAATGATGATGAGGACAACGATGATGTAATAGATACAGCTAGTGGTGACGGTGATTATGTTGAAATGTATACTGATGTTGATGATGGTGATATAAAAAGTGGTGTTGGGGATGATGGAAGACATATTGATGTAGATGGATATAGAGAAGTTGGTGGTTACGAGTATGAATATTATATAGACATAGATGGCGATAGGAGAGCAAGTAGTGATGGCCTTGATATAAACAATATTTCTGTGGATAGGGAAAGAAAAGGTTTTGGTAGTGGTAATGGCGATGACGTTGATGTCGATGGTGATGGGGACAGTGAAGACACTGTTGGTGAGCAGAGGGACAATGGTAGTGACCATGATGAAAATTACAGTGGTAGTGGAAAGGATGGTAATGATGATGATGATGATAATGGTGGTAAGGAAAGACATGGCGAGGAAAATGATGGCGAAGGTGATAGATTTCGCGAAGTTGTGGGTAGCAATGGCGATGTTTTTGAAGGTGAATATGTAGTGGAGAATGAAGGTGATGGTTATAGTGACGTGGATGGTATTGAAGGCCATGATGATGAAATGTTAGCTGGGGGTAATGGTGGAGACAGATTTAAAGACGAGGGTGATGGGGAGGGAGGAAATAGATATCACGGCAATGGAATGGGTAGAGTTGACGATGATGGTGAAGGAAGTGACGATGATGACGATGATGATGATGAAGTGTTTGGCAATGATGATGGTGCAGAGAATGATGGCTTTATCGGTGGTGATTATATCGCTGGAAGTAAAGGTGACATTTTTGAAAATGAAGATGAGATTGGTGGTGAGAGTCGTGAATGCGACTATATAACTAATGAAGACAACATTATATACGATGATGAAAATGACAGGAAGCATGGTGATGGTGGTGACAACTCTCGTACTGGTGGTAAAGATGGTATAATTTATGACAATTTTGATGAAAGTTATAGGAAGCGCGCTGGTGGTGGTGGTGGTAGTGGTGATGATGATGATGATGATGATGACTATCGTACTGATGGAGTTGACCTAATTTACGATGATGATGATGATGGTGTTAGTGGTGATAGTGGTGATGGTGGTGGCGATGGTGGAGCTAATGATAGAATGACGGATGGTGATAAGGAGGGGATAGTGGAGAGTGTGACTATTGGTGTAAACGAAAAACATCCAGTGAGGGAAGGGGAGGTATTGCGGGGTTTAGACGGGGACGAGGAAAGGGAGACTGAAGTGAATAATATTTGGAAGAGTGGGGAGGGTGTCAAGGGAGTAGACGGGGATGTGGAGAGTATGATTGAGGTGAGTAATATTTGGGAAGGTGAGGAAGAGCGGAGGGGGAGCGATAAGACACGTGGACAAGGTAAAGGTAGCACAGGCCCCTCCGGAGGTGGCGAAGATGATGTAATTGGTGTGAGTGCTGAGCTTCCCGGCGAGGACTTAGAGGAGACACACTTGGAAGTGGGTGCGCCGGGAGAGGGACGAGAGGACTCTGTGACTACCGCAGCTCCTTACCACACCTTTGCCCACGCGGCCGGATATCCCACCACAGGTAACTGAGGAGGGAGTTTCCAAGGCTGCCGTGCATGGAGGAGCAGCGTACGTACCTTAGTCATGCAGGTACGGCAGCACGTTCAGGATCTATAGCACTATATTTGTCTTGCCATACTGCTACCATTACACATTGGCCACCACCACACTTACGCCTGTATTCTCATTACCTTAGGAGACCGTGTGGTACCTCCCAGTTACCTGTATGTTTATGCATATGGCACGTTACTATCTCTTGTATGCTATTAATGGAAGTTACGTCGATATTACAGCATAATACTGTACAGGAGAATGTTACAGTGTGATATGCAAGATGAAATATTAAGATGAGGTACTATAAGCCTCCTAATGACCTGCAGAAGGTTGCAAGTCATGGTAGTTCCGCCTTACATCAGTCATGTTACATCACTTCAGACAGGGTGATAACATGATTTACTTCTGGAAGTACAAATTTTGTCGCATATCTTGCTTTTTTTCTTTCACTCTTCTGATTTTGAAAAGTAGTCACCTGTATTTGAAGCAAATGCAAGGGTGACACCAAATAAAATCATCAGTGTTTTCTGCTCCAGATGCACTGGACTGATACTCAAAGACCAAGGAGATAGAAGCAGGTGAGGCAGAACTTTTGTTGCCGATAGTACCACTGGTTGCGGTCATCAGTCTGGAGTTGTTGTCACGGCTATGGGTAATGGTTAGCTTGGTAAAGGCAGGAATGCAGCCTTTCATAAGGCTTAATTATAGTCCTGTGAATGCTGATTGATAATACTTGAGGATGCCGTGCAACCTTATCACTGGATACAAACGGTACCAGTGACACAAAAGAACTTAAGCCAACTTGCCACTGTTGCTGCTGCGCTGCGATTTAGGGTTGTGGTAATATTCCTAGCTGGCCCCAGGGATATCGTAATACCTCTTCCTCAGTGATTTATTTTGTACATAGCACCTTGATAACCCTCTTAGATGGTCTGATGCAACCTATGTTGATGTTAAACCATTACTGGTCTGAGCTGTGGTTTATACGTGAATCTCTTCTAGCTGGGGAAACAGAACAGTGTATCTTGGCTAAATCAACTCCAAGTACTAAAACACTAACATGGATCAACCTTAAGATCAGCAAATTTGACCAGAAGTGACTCACTGGGCTTTTAAATTTGCACATGACACCTGATGGATGAAGAAGTACCTGGCCTCATGTTGTCAATTTGGAGAGAGAGAGAGAGAGAGAGAGACTTAAGAGGAGTATGGTAGAACAGTACATTCATACCTAAATTGCATGAGTTACTTAGAATTTATTCCACTGCCTGGGAAGTTAAAAAAGAATTCACTTAACCTCCTAAAAAAAAAAAAAAGAGCAGTAATGAATGACAAATTTACCTTTTGACCAGCTGGGGACAGCTGGAGGAGAATGCAAATGTACACCTCAACCAGCAAAGGGTTAAGCAGATATACAAAATATTCAACAGAAAGTAAGGCATAAAATGTAAGTAAATATCTAAGGAAGAGGCACTACGAAGTTACCCGTGCCAGTGAGATTCCATTCATATGTAGGGTTGCTGCATCACCCACATTCCTGCACCCCACACTCCATTGACTGGTGCATTAGGGTTGTCTCCAGGGGCAGAGCTGGCATATAAACTCCCTTCGTATTATTACACCACTACCTGCACAAACCCACTCTAGTCTCAGTATTTTTTAGTCCCTCTGTATGTTGACGTCATTTTATATTCTTAATCAGGAGAAATTTTCCAAACAGGTGAAGTTAGATACTTCCTTTATTAATCTCTTTGTTAGTAATGGACTTTCCTAAGCTGGATAAACCTGTCTGGTAATAACCAGAAAATTGAAAATAAAAAAAGACGTCATACAACCTCAGGTATAGTGTTCAGAATCCACAAGAGGCATTATTCACCTTTACGTAGCTGTTAGAACATAGTAACCTTATTATTACACTTGTTACCTCCCCACTCCATTCCCCCGAGCACATGCACTTTATCTTAAATGTTCAGTGCATTTGGACTTACTAGAACATAGCTTCTGGGTATTAACACTTAGTACTTCATGTATATATTTACCCATCAAACTTTATGATGTAATGCCTCACACATGTATGAGCACATTAATTATACTTTGTCAGCATGTTTAATTTTTTTGTTCATATTTTAGAATGTATATGCATCATCTACCAGTATATAATTTTACACACTATATATTTGTATATAATTACAATTTTGATTATTGAAAAATCAAGATATGTAGTGGCATGCCAGACGGTAGGCAGTATTTACCCTGGAATAGGAGACTGTCGCATTTATTCCACAGGGAACTACCTGGTTTATTACAAATTAATATCCTCCAGTTTGTTGATCATATTTTGACAACATATACGAGAATATAAATGAATTATATATATATATATATATATATATATATATATATATATATATATATATATATATAATATCAATAGTATATAGCAAGTTATTAATGTGTTTAGGCAAAATACATCCCTGAGGTAGAGGTGAAAAGAATCAGGGAATATATTGCATTAATTTTTTCTTCCTACCTCTGAATGATTTTATTCATCTTACGGAAGGCAATTTTGCAGTGAAGGAGTCAGTGAGACTGAATGAAATCGTTTATAAGTAAGAAGAATGGAGTAATACATGGTTAAAGTCGTGTTAATGTACTGTACAAAGCCAGGGGGAATACAGTCCAGTTATCATTGCCTGCTTTCACTCCCCAGCATTGGTCAGACCCAGATGCCACCCTCCCACTCCCAGTCGTATTTTTTTTTTTTTTTCCTTCGGGTACACTCTGTCATCTAGTCATATTGACAACGTCGGAACGAGTTCGCCGAGAAATGAATCGGCAACATCGCATCTTCGCTCGGGAATAGGTGAAACAATTCGGGTAATCAAATAAAAATAATCATAAATCCGTGTTTTGACCTTAAACCAACCTATACCTAACCAACTTAGGCCTAACGTATCGTTAACCTACCATTATACCTTAATTTGTTGGGGGGGGGGGTGACTAAGGTGCAACGTCTTATCTTGACGCATTGGATCCAACGGTGCCAGTGTGACTGAATGATTATTATACCCGAAGAAAAAAAAAAAAATTCCCCCTCCTCCGCACATACCGTCGTAATCAAGCCTGTGCAGTCATAATCACTGTAGCCAGAGGTATCTTTTTCAGTTTATTCTTCCCGTCTTCTGACGATTTTATTCACCCCAGGATAGCCTTTTTGAGCAAGACGGTTCATACAACTTTAGTAAACACTTTAAAATCGAAGAGGTCTCCCCCTTAGCTAAATAAAATCATCTGGTAAAAGCACGAATAAATTAGAGCATGGCATAACATGGCCTCAGAGGGTTAATCCCCTCACTTCCAGGAGACGTCTTTCCTAATACTACATGACAATCGTACTCTTCCCAGGAGAAACTTTTCGAGTTGGTGTTAGATACAGCTATTAGTATCTATATTTTTTACCAAGGTGCTCTCCGAAGCTGAATAAAATCGTCTAGTAATAATAAGAGGAAGAAAAGATGTCTTGTGGACAAAGTGTAGCACTGTATTTTCGAGGCCACTAGTTCCTGACCTAGAGGCGCCTTTTCTATATAACTTTTTGCATATGTTCCTTCGCTCTTTTTATTACCAATATTTTTGCAGGTTTCATGGTTTTCTCTTTTTCGCCTTTTTTTTTCGTAAGATACCGCTACATTTCTCTTAAATTTCTCCAAATGCTTTTGATTGATATTTATGAAGACTTAAGCACTGCAGCCCGAGGACGTCATTTTTTTAATTTCTTAGTTTTATTCATCCATGAAGGGACTAATAAAGGCCATCTCTAACTAGCATGAAAATGGTCACTAAAGTAGAATAAAATTGTTTGGAGGTAATAATAATAATAATAATATGAAGGACGTTCTCGTGGTGATAGGAGTGATGACAGGTGGAGTGACAGTAAACTTGTACGTGTTTCCACCATGTTACACTCCCTAGAGAAACTTTTATTTATATATTTATTTTTTTATCGTATTAAGCCAATAAATTCGCTGACTGACTTTTTTCTTGGAGTTTCTAGACGATTCAGTTAGATCTCTCGCACAGAAGTTGATGAAGACTTTAATCCTATTCTGTTCGAAAAGTCTCTTAATCTGAATAAACTAATCTGGGGATAGCAAGAATGTAAGAAAAAGTCACCTCATTGAAAGAGTCAGAGTGTATTTATGATTTTTTCTTCGTGTCTCAGTTATGACTAGGAATGTATTTTTTTTTTTTTTATAGTGTTGGAGCTAAATAACTGTGAAACCTTCCTTACTTATTAAACTGATATGTTCTTCCTTAAAATGTAACATGTAGCTTCTATTCTCATTTTATAGTCTACTCTTTCAATGTGAGTTTATGCAGTTCATAATATATGCTGGTGATATCAATCTGGCCCTTCTATACAGTTTTATGTAGACCAATTTGAGTGTTGATCATGATGGCATGCATGGATATCTGTTAAAAAATATCGTGTGGTTATTTATTGATTTCATATAATTTGGATGGTACTGTGAAAGTGAGTGTTTGGAAAAATATGTGACCGGTTTGTGTAAATGATTTATTGTTACTGGGTAAATCCTATCGTGCATTGCTTATAATGACAAGTCAATGGAGACGTCTGGTGTGCGCATTATTATGGGAGGGTGTTTACTTTGTACTAACATCTAACATTAGTGAGCCTAAGCAATGTTGCCGTTCTGTGGTGACTTCGTGTTCTGTGATTAGCTTTGCCAAGTTAAAGCAGCTTCACGAGTTGTGGATTGTGCAGTGGGCCTTCATGCTTTCATATGGCCTTACGTTTCAGCTGTTTCACGTTCTTAACGTTAACACGGAACATTAGATACTTATTTGAAGTAAATTTGTATAATACATACAATTCCTGTTGACGTTAAAGAGATGCTGGGTGGAGCAAAGTTTCACCGAAATGTCTCCCCTTTTTCTATGTTTTAAATGTCAGTACTTTTCTCTTCTGAACTTTATATTTCCGATACCCTTGTTCCTGGCATTGGTATTCTCCATCGCCATTATTGCTTACATTCTACTTTCAATTTAATTTTGTTAATTGTGGAGTTTCTTGCCCTTACACAATGTACTCTTCCTAATACTAGATATTCTCCTTCAGCCTTCCGTAGTTAACTTCTTATGTATTGTTTATCATTTTATTTACGGTCGTTGTTGACATCTACAACACCAGTTGTCGTTTTTCAGGTTTTCAGCTTTTTTTTTTTTTTTTTTTTTAAATTTCTAGCGTATTTTTTCTTTCATACTTTGTTCTGTTAAGATTAGTAGATCCTCTCAGGCAGTCTTTATCTTAACCTCATAGTCTAACCTCTTCAGTAGGATTATCCCTTTTTTGTTGTGCTTAGCATAAATCTCTCTCTCTCTCTCTCTCTCTCTCTCTCTCTCTCTCTCTCTCATCACAAAGATAGAAAAGCCCATTAGGGAAGCCATACTGAAAGGCTAATTAATGTTCTATCTAATAACCTCTTCCCTTTACATTCTGTCTTACGCGTTCACTTTCCCTTTTTCCTCTGTCCTTTATTCCTTCTTTCCTTCCTTTTCTCCTTCCTTTCCTGATTGCTTCCCTCCTTTCCTTCTTTTCCTCATTCTCTCCCTCTTTTTCTCTTTCATTCTTCCTCTTGCCTCCGTTCTTTTCCCTCTACTTTCCTCCCTCTCCTTATCCGTTCCTCTTTCCCTTCCTCCTTTTCTTTTTATATTCCTTTATATTCGTTAAACATTCTCATCCTCTATTCTTTTACTCCTCTCTCCTCGGTTGCTTTTTTCGTCCTTTCTTTCCCTTCATTCCTCCTTCTTTTCTTCCTTCCCTCCCTGCTTGTCCTCCACTCTTCTATCTCTTCCTTCATATTCCCCGATAATTCTTTCCCTCCTTCCTTTCCGCTGACAGTTCCATTCCTCTATGTCTCATCTTTTATCTTCACATTCCCCGTTACTCTATAAATATTTCCTTCTTTTTTTTCTTACTTATATATATATACCTAATTTCTGGCTTCCCTTTCCTCTATCAGCTTCTCCTCTGATCGTTTTCCTTCCCACCCCATCTTCTTTCCCCCACCACATCCTCCTCTCTTCCTCCTTCGCTAATGCGTTTCCTCTCTCTCTCTCTCTCTCTCTCTCTCTCTCTCTCTCCCTTCATATTCCCCGATAATTCTTTCCCTCCTTCCTTTCCGCTGACAGTTCCATTCCTCTCTGTCTCATCTTTTATCTTCACATTCCCCATTACTGTATAAATATTTCCTTCTTTTTTTTCTTACTTATATATATATCTAATTTCTGGCTTCCCTTTCCTTTATCACCTTCTCCTCTGATCGTTTTCCTTCCCACCCCATCTTCTTTCCCCCACCACATCCTCCTCTCTTCCTCCTTCGCTAATGCGTTTCCTCTCTCTCTCTCTCTCTCTCTCGTCCTATGATCATCATCTCTCCCGCCTTCATCTTTATTTCCTCCCAGTTCCCTCCTTTCCCTCATTTTTCTCCCTTTTTCTTTTTTCCTCCTCCCATTTCTGTTCCTCCTTCCACTTTTCTTTCTTCTCCCTTTTCTTCGATCTCTTCCCCCTCCCACTCCCCTACTTTCTCCCATTTTCTCTCCCTTTTTCTTCTTTTCTTCCTCGCATTTCCGTTCCTCGTTCCACCTTTCTCCCTTCTCTCTTTTCCCTCCATCTCCACCCTTTCTTTGATCTCTTCCTCTTTTCTCTTCTCCCCGTATTCCTATTCTGACATCTTTTGTCACTCCCTCCTTTTCTCTACCTCTTTCCTGTCTCTCTGTCGCCTTACTGATCCACTTCTTTCCCTCTTTCTTTTCCTCTTCCACCTCCTTCTCCCATCGTCTCCTCTTTCTTCTGTACTTTCTTCTCTTCCTTCTGTACCTTTTCTTTCCTTACTCCCGCAGTGACTCACATATCAATCCTCCATCCTTTTCCCATCTTCTACATTCACTAAGTACTTTATTTCAGCACCTCCTCTCTTCATTTTTTCGCTCTCCTTCTCCCCTTTCTGCTTCTACCTCCTCATTTCTCTCTTCGCCCTCCACCTCCCTTCTCTGCCTCCCACCCCCTCTCTTCTGCCGTTGCCCTCCTTTTCCCCTCTCTGCCTCTCCCCGCACTCTTCTTTCTTCGCTCTCCTTCTCCCCTCTCTGTCTCTCTCCCACTCTTCTTCCTTCGCTGTCCTCCCCTCTCTGCCTTTCCCCCACCTCTTCTCTTTTCGCTCTCCTTCTCCCCTTTATACCTCTCCCCCCTCTCTTCTCTCTCCTCCTCCCCTCTCTGCCTATCCCCTCTCTGCCTCTCCCCTCTCTCATCTCACTTCCTCCCCTTTCTGCCTCTCCCCTATCCTCGGCTCATCACATTCTCTCCCCCTTTCCCCCTTAGACCCGATGGAGGAGCCCACGGTCGGTGCGGTAATGGAGGACACCAACCCCATCCGCTGGACCTGGTTCATCATCGCCGTCATGGTGGCCGTCACCATGATATGCATTGTGTTCTTCTCTATGTGGGTCTACAGTCAGAGGTGAGCATTTTTAGATTTTGTAATGCTTTGAATCGCTGGACGTACTGTACTGAAATTCTCTTACTATTTACAGACGGCTGTGTTCAATTTAGGATGAATCTTTGATATACTGTAGTCCACCCACCTTAGCTTTGTGTAACTTAGAGAAGTCTACTAATTCGTTCATCTTAATTTGGCGGAGAATTCTGTCCTTTTTCTGCTCATTTTGGTGATTTTCGTTCTTTTTCTGCTCATCTCCCGGAGCCCAATGGTAGAAAATTGCAGTGCTGTGGCCCTACATCTGCAGCTCATTTCCTACAGCTTAGTGACAGAATAAGGCAGTACTACGGCTCTGCATCCTATCCACTGCATTTCTTTGAGATGTGCATCGCACTGACGTGTGAATTTCTTATTACAACTCAGAGGCAGAATAAGACAGTACGACGGCTCTATATCCTTTCCATGGAGCGTCTTTGTCACAAACATCATACTATAGTGCTAATGTCCTACTACAGTTCATTATGCAATATAGCGATGGAAACTGTAGGCCAAGTTAAAGTGGAGGGACTATAGTAAAAGTATTACAAAGGCTATATCAAAGCCGCGGAATTCGAAAAGTCACTTCTGTGCTAAATAAAGTAGTCTAGACGTAGCAGGAATTAAAAAGCAAGGAATAGTATTGAAGAGGTTAATCCTCAAGTTCCTGTGACTCTTTCCCAGATGAATAAAATCGTCTGGTGGGAGGTGATATAAAATTCTAGTGTTGCTTTGATTATGAGAGATACTGGTATCATTATTAACACTAAATCTCCTAAGACTCAATCTGGGCTGAAGGAATATGTAACGGTACCTGAGATAGAATGCCAGAGTTGTTTCGGCCATGAGAGGCTTGTTCTACGCTGCACTGATGTTGACGCTCGTTATTTGTTTTAAATACAGTACAACATCGAGTGATACTGTTCAGCTGAGGGAAATCCTATACCTGTGTTCTTTTACGCTCGGGTGTAAGAAATTTTCTCAAGGGAAGAAAGTCGTCTGATGTTTACTTAAATAAAGTTCTTAGGAGAACTAAGAGCAGAGAGCGGTTTACACGAGGTAGATTTTTTTTTTTTTTTTAGATATTTCCCATTAGCTTCGTCTACGGCTTATATCAAGGAAAAAGGCCGTAGGCGAAACTAATCGAGGAGAAAATCTTATTTCTCTTCAATCATTTCTTCTTCCACCTCCTTCCAACATCTATCAGAATATCTGCATATTATTTTTAAGCCTCTGACTGGTAGGATCCCTCCTGGTTACACAAATTCTTTTGGTGTTTGCCCGGAATGAAAAGGCTACTTTACACGCCTTTGATGTTGGCCTCCCACTTTTTTTTTTTTTTTCATTGCTAAAGCTGACATGGGTCGGCAGTGTTCAGCTGAGAGAAATACTACTTTTGCACTCATGTTCATTCTCATCATGTTATAAAGAAAGTAGCGTGAGTGAATGTCATTCACCCGAAAAAAATACCTCCGCCAAGGGGGTTATGTTTTTGACCGCATTGGTTTGTGTTTGCCTGCCTGTTAGCAACATGACATTACTCAAAAAGTCATGAACGGACTTGATGAAATTTTGTGGGGAAATTTTGTGGGGGGGTGGGTGATGGACCAAGGAAGAAATGATTAAATTTGGGGGCGTATCCGGATCTAAAGTATCCCGCTCAGTATCTCCAAAAGTCCTCAATGAATTCCACATGAATTATGTGGAAAGGTGGGAAATGGGCCAAGAATGATTAAAGTTTGGGTCACATCCGGATCCGGATCCGTAGATATAGGATCCGGACCCTTTTTAATGGCAATGGCATTGACGGAGGGATGCGCTCTCTGAATGCTTTCTAGTTGAAGCTAACATGAATCTGTTTTTCAGATGTTATGAATAATTATTTTTTTCTAGCTAACATTATACACTATTTTTCATCTGAGGGACGTTCTGCCAGACGGATAGAAGTACTTTGATAATTTAGAACTCCTTCACGAGAGAGGTCTTCTCCAAGTATATATAATAATTCGGGGGTAGTCGGAATAAATAAAAGTGTTCAGATTATATGGGTTAAACAAAACGAGATATCACGGTGCTATGTTCTGGATTATTTTCTTCTATTTACATTGGTTTTATTAGCCTTCCAGTTACTTAAACTTAATTGTTATCCACTGTTTATATGCAGTACAAAATCCATTATTTGTTATGATTACCTGATGAGTTCTCCTTTCGCAACCCCTTCAGTACGGTGACGTCTTTGTGTAGCTAATCATGCTGCCACCAGTATATTTCATTCAGCTTAGGAGACCCGGAAAATGATGGGGCTAATGAGATGTGCAGTCTGTTTACAGTATGCTAAATACAATCGTCTGGAGATAAATGATAAGTTAAGGATGAGCGGTTCGGGCAGGAGAGATTAAATAAACTCTTTCTGTGCTTGTTTTATATGGTGTCTCTGCCCACCCCATTAGTATGCTCCCCTTCTCTGCCTCGGCGTGTTCTGAATGTATTATCAGTGAGATGTCATTATTCTTGTGTTGTTGACACTCCATTAGAAGACTCCTGGGTAAAGGCGATACCAGGGAAGGGAAGGCATAGTAGGTGGTCAAGGAGCTTTTGCAGCCTGATCATCCCTTTATCATTCCATGCCTCCTAGAAAAGAATGCTATGGTTTTTACTTAAAGCTAAATATTGTGAAGGGGAAGGTAAGATCCAAATTACCTGTTTCGTGAGGCGTCAAGTACTCGAGAGTGACATGCGATCACTTTCCTCTTGTTCTGGGGAGTAAAAAAAAAAAAGAAAGAAAATGAAAACCATCGACACGACCAAACCGGCCAACCTACAACTGCTTCCAGCACCCAGCATCATCTTTAACCATCCCTTCAACCACTTACCGCCCATTTAGCCCAGTTTATACCCTCTCCCCCCTTTCCAACATACGCACATTGAACTAAAAAGAAATAGAATAAAACCTTGCATATTATCCATTCTCTAGCTACAGTCCCCCCTAGATGTCAGCCATCAATTTTCCCCCAGGGACCTCGTTCCTGCATTGTTAGATTTTCTCCCATGGACCTATTTTCCTCCTTGGGCATACCTTTCCTCATGTACATATTTTCCACGTTAAGCCTACTATCCCCAATGGAACTTTTTTCCCTCATGGGTCTATTTTCCACATGGACTTGTGGTATTGATCTGTTTTCCTTTCATCGACTAATTTTCGCCATTAAAGTATTTTCCTTCCGCTGACCTATTTTTCCTTTTGGTCATGTTTTTCTCATGGACCTATTTTCCCCATGGACATATTTTTCCCACTGTCTTATTTTCCCTCATAGATCTGTCTTTTCCCAGTGGGGGAATACTGAATCTGCACATGGACCTATTAACTCCCATGGGGGTATTTCCACCATAAACCTACTTTTAACCACTGCACATATGCTCCTGCTTGGGTTCGTTTCCCCGCAGAGTTATTCTCCATGATCCTGTTTTCCCTCATGGTGCTATTAACCCCATGGATCTATTTCCTCAGCACCCACCCAGCCTATCCACCTATTCACTCTGCCCAACCACCCACCCAGCCTATCCACTCACTCGCCTTTCCTCCCCCCACTCACCCCACCCACCCACACATCCATCTGCCCACCAACCTACCCACCCAGCCACCGACCTCCTTCAGCCGGATTACTTGCAAGCTTGCAGTGAGAAGGTTAAAGAAATATTACCAGCATGCAGTTGACTCACTCAGCTGAAGGACTACTGTCATGAAAAGCGTTATGAATGATGGATACAAGTTGCTACATATTAACCGTGACAGCTTCCTCAATAGATTTTCTTTTTATTCTACCATAAGCTGGAAAACTATCCACTTTACACCCGGGCATCTTTAATAAGCTGGTTAAAATCAATTGGCTACAACAAATACAAAACTGTAGTGAACTGGTTAAAGGAAGTGATTTTTCACCCCTTCCTGGGAGGTTTTCCCATGGCTAAATGAAATCATATGACATTAGCAAAAACAAAATGAAAAGAAAACCATTGTACTGAATGAATTAACCTCTTCACATATATGCCGTAAATTTATTTCGTTATTGCTTCTTCTAGACCAGCGTTTCTCAACCTTTTAACCCTTATGGAACCCTTGAAATAATTTTCATGTCTCAGGGAACCCTTACATAAAAATTATTATATGTCATTATTAATATCTTTCTTTCTCCTGTATAAACTTATTCATGAGGAGAACGTAATATATATATTTTTTCTGATAACTGGTTTAAGCAAAAAATAGCTTACGTTATCTCAAGTTCATTGACAATGCACAAAAATTTTAATAAATATAAATAAATAAATAACTGAAATCAAACAGCTTGTTCATGAGACCTCATACGGAGGTTTTCATTCACAAAAAAATAAACATAACCAATATCATATACAACACATAAACAGAACGAGAACAGATAATAACTACTACAGTAACATAATATATAAAACTTAAACAAATAAAAATGAAGCAAATTAAGGCAAACAGAAGAACTAACTTTGGAAGAGAGAGAGAGAGAGAGAGAGAGAGAGAGAGAGAGAGAGAGAGAGACACACACACACACACACACACAAACTTCTCATAAACTAACAAAAAAATTATAAACATACTTGAACTATTAAAATTCATATATAATCCCTAAATGATTAACATTTACTAAATAACGTGAGTTAATCAGGGACACAGCAGGAAGTAGGCTACATGAGGGACTGATGGAGACCGTGCATGTGTCCTGTACTCGAGTGAGTCACTTGATGATACACGAATCCGTCACGTATTGCTCCTGTCTACTGACCACTAAAGGCGGTTTCACACTGGCGCCGTAAAGACGTCGCCAAGTATATTCCCTATAATTATTATACTTTTAAATGGAGAGTGTTTCGTCCTGTCTTGGCTTCCTCCCTTTCCTTGGGGGAAGCAGCCTAGGTATATAGATAGATAGATTAAATGATATATATAACACGTTAAGACTTTAAGACAATATCCAAGAATTTTCCAAGAATATGCCGCACATGTATAGTAGAATTACGAATATGAAATTAAACACAAAAATGACTCAAAAATGCATTTACATATGATTAGCCTGTTTATCATTATTTCTCTCGGAACCCCTAGCGACCTCTCGTGGAACGCTAGGGTTCCGGGGAACCCCGGTTGAGAAACGCTGTTCTAGACGATTATATTTAACTTTAGGGAAACCTTTTGCAGTGAAGGTAAACAGCCACAGCAAAACTGTGTAACCATCTCCACAGTGACAGATTCAGTGAAACCTAGGCTCACGACAAACACAAATGGCCATATATATATATATATATATATATACATATATATATATATATATATATATATATATATATATATATATATAGATATATATATATATATATATTTGTTACGGAACAGAGAAAGATAATGTACACTTTAAGTGAGAATACTAAAAATCACTACTGTCCCGTAAAGTTCCAGGTTCAAAACAAAAGAGTTAGGTAAAATTACAAGTTAAAGTTTAATGCTCAAACTAACAAAAAAACATTCAGGACTCATAAGGATAATGTAATGGCAAATAAACAGGTTAAATATATGGTTAACTGCAATAGCCTCTATTAACACGAAATTAGCAAGAGTAAATTTATCTAAGTCAGCCCTGATAAAATGAAAATACACCGGGTAATGCTCAGTTAATGCAAGATAAATTATTACAGATACAAAATATTATCAAAAATGATATAAAACTCTACATCAATCACAAAGACCTCACTAGGCCCAAGAATCAACCGTATGCTACACAGTACAAGAAAAAATGCAACAACAGTTATACTCAAATTACACACAGCTGCTAGATGTTTGGAGATTTCTTGAGCACTCACAATAATAATAACTGTACAGGGGAGGACAGAGATGTGAACAAAATGAGGAGCAGATCTAAGTGGCAATGATGCAGAGACTGAGCTCATTATAAAAGGGCCGGCAGAGCTTGATACAACTTGTAAGAAGGACGCGCAAATGAAGCCATGGGGACAAAGAGTTGACAATCCCGCTCTGAATAACAGAGAGAACGACTTACTCTACTATAACGGTAGAAGGGGGGAACTGAGGCAGAACACGCTCGTGATCAAACATGCAGCATACTGTGCGTTAAAATTACACAAAGGATGATGAAATCTTAGGCTATGTAACAATATATATATATATATATATATATATATATATATATATATATATATATATATATATATATAATCACAGTTAGCTTGAAAGTTTCTTATAGCAATTGCTAGGCAACGGTTTTGATCATAAGTTTCTTCCTCCTCCTCCTCCTCCCAGGAGAAAGACTATGCCAAGATCACTCCCAGCGAACTGTGGAGTGGGAAAAAAGACCAGTTAAACATGTACACTGCAAGGTCTTTTGAGAGGTAAATAAAGTCTGCAGGTGGTAGCAACAATAAAGCGAAGACCACTTCATTGTAATGGAAATGTTTATGTAGATGTCATTTCATTCATCACATTGAGAGCTCTTCAAAAGTAACTAAAAAAAAAGACATTACCAGTGTCAGAGAGTTAATACTTGACTTATATGGGATTTGCTTCTTATGCATCAGATATGAATTTAGGTTCATTCCCCCCTTCCAAACACACACACACACACACACACACACACACACACACACACACACACTTATGATTTTATTTAAACTGACAGCGTGAATGGATAGGCAAGCAAAAGCCCGTGTTTTCTGAGTCATTTTTTTCCAAGGTACGATGAGAGTAAGGTCATTTGGCTTCCCTTCTTCACTGCTGCCTGCGCTAACTTACGTGGGATGCAGACTAATACATCTTATGCTCACAACCGTTCCATGAATGACCATCAGAAATTAGTGGCTTGCATACACCTTCGCGTTCTGTTGAGATAAACTGTCGACAGTCTATTCTTTTGTATCCCCTTCATCCAGAGAATTCTATTTACACCCTCCTTCCCAATGACTTCCTCAGAATCCCTCCGTCACGTATTGCCTCTCTCAGAATTCTTACCTCTCTCAGTCTCTCTCCCTCAGAATCCCTCTGTTTCTCAGTCTTTCTCCCTCACAGTCCTTTCATCTCACCAGTAGTGTTCCCCAGACGCCTTCCATCTTACGGAATCTGTGTCATAGCCGTGCTTGCTCAGAATTTCTCTCAGACACTAATAACGTCTTACACAATTCTCCTTCCCCTAGCCTCTCTTAGAATCCCTCCCTATATCCTCCCTTAGAATTACCCCTCCCTACCCTTTCTTAGGATTAATCTTCCCACGGCATCCATTAGAGTCACCCTACCACTACCTCTTGTAGAATCCCCTCTCTCCCCACACACTGAATACTGCTTCTATATTTTCCCCTATAACCTTATCACCTAACTTGTAATCTCCTACTCTGATCATCCTTTGAATCCCACTACCATCTCCCCTCGAATCCCCCTCCTTCCCCTGGCCTCTCTTTGAATCCCCTTTCCCTTAGCCTTCCTTTGAATCACCGCATCCTAGCCTCCCATATAATCATCCACCTCATTGCTTGTTGAGAATCACCATACCTCTCACAGAGTCACCCTTTCTTCGTTCCTGGTACATTTAGCTAGATTTTATAATTAGGGGAGGCAGTAGCTCAGTCGGTAGAGAGGTGGCCTGCGGACCCACCGGACCCAGGTTCAAATCCTCGCTGGGGCAGGGAACAGTTTAAGGATTTGAATTTGATAAAAACAGACTTTACTGATCTACCAGAAGACCCGCCGACATGTCGTGAAAATACCCCCGCTAATACCAATACACCAGTCCTGTATGAGACAGCCCTAGCATGTACACGGTATGGACGGTGGGTGTTAGCGCCGAAGTGGTGACATGTAGAGGTGTATAGTATGGAGGAGGACTACTGGGCCTTGGAAGCAGGCTGTAAAGCCTATGCCCAGAGTCGGACACATAAAAAAAAAAAAATAGCCCAACACCAGACGATTATATTCAACCCTGTAGAATACATCTACCTTCCCCAGAATGCCACAGGCGACTGAACTTCATAAGGCTCTGTATTAGGGGTATGAGCCCCTAGAGTCACGCCTTCCCAAGCTTCCTTTAGAATCATACGTCCCATATTCTTCCTTAGCCCCCTATAAAATTTCTCTCTCTAATCTTCCTTCAAATTGGCACTCCCTCCCAGTGCAGTCCCTAAGCATCATCATACTTCGAGCCTGATTAATATTGGCCACATTCTGCTGTTAGTACACCCAGTAATTATATTTAGGCTTACACCAGATACATTCCTTTCTCCCTGTACAACATTGTATCTCCTCCGGAATGTTGCGGGTGGCGGAGCTTAGCCAGGCAATGATATACCCCAAAGAATTCCCACTCTCCTGACCTGCCTTCCCCTTCCTCCCACACAATCACTTTTTAACCCTTAACCTTCCTGGAATCACTTCACTTAATGCTCGAAGGCGTGAGAAAGCACCTCATATTTACTAATTTATGGAATACCAGTAATTGCTGCATGTGATTTGCCTGCATCCCACATTACAGAGAGCATCAGCAACGATATGGAAAGGTCTGACGTATGACTTCACCATCAACGCTTCAGAAAATTGGGGATTTGTCCACTCCTTCGCGCACTTTACCTGTTTGTCCGTTTATCAGTCTCTCTATCTATAGCCAGACACCCTAATTCCGTAAGGGCTGACAACAAACAAATCGCCTCCACGTCGACCTGTTCTCTGCCAGTGAGGTACGCTCCCTTCAACTCACACTTCCCTCTCTCATATAATCTCCACTCCCTTTCTCCCTCTCATCCATGGTCTCCCCTTCTTACCTCCGCCTCCACCTCACTCACGACACTCTTCTAGTCAGTCTCTCATTCACCATCCTTTCCACATCACGCACTCAGTTTAAAAAACAGTGCCATTTAACTGTCCTCTACAACCCATCTATTTTCTTCAGGATGTCGCGGGTGGCTGAGCTTCGTAAGGCGCTTTATAAAGGGTACGAGCCGCCAGAACCCGAGGACAAGAAGCCGCCTCCACCTGATGTCGACTTAGAGGCGGGCAAGAATGAGGACGCCGTGGAGGATGAACTCACGGCTAACTTCCAACGCAAGTAGGTGGCGTGTGTGTGTGTGTGTGTGTGTATGTGTGTGTGTGTGTGTGTGTGTGTGTGTGTGTGTGTGTGTGTGTGCATTTTTGTATTTATCCTTTTCTCACTCGTGTTCCTTCCATTTTTTCCCATCCATTTACTCACCCTTCCTTGCAATGAACTCTCCATTCCATTTCCTCTTCATCCAATATGTCTGTAGCTAGTTTTGGGCCACAAGGAAGTTGAGAATATCGACAGTTATAATTTTCACAGTATCGGCATCAATCACGTTGAGAATAGGTAATTATCGTGTAAAAATGGTTAACATAATGTCAAGTACTTTCTGAACAATGTAAGACTTCGATTTAATCGTAAACAAGGTAAATAATACACATTTCTCAATCACTCAGAAAAGACGATCGGTCATCCATAATGTACTATATTTATGGCAAAGTCGAAGCGTAACATTGCTCAACAAGTACTTGTCATAATGTCAAAGCTATTTTCACAAGTTATTACCCTATCCTTAACGCAATATGTTCTAATATTACAAAAAGTATCACTGTCGATATTTTCAACTTCCTCGCAGCCCAAAATTCCCAAGTGTCCAGTTCCCATTATTCCCAACTCTTAATTTAAAGCCCATTCCCTACACCGTTTCTATTAGTTCAGTCCACACAGTTTCTTTTACCTTTCCATTCTTCCTTCTTTCTCCACTGTCTTTATTTCCACTAGCTCAGACCCCTAATTTTCTTTGCTTCACTACCTTTGAATGAGTGAAATTTTATACAGCAATTAATTTTATGTACAATAAACAATCACAACACAAGTGAATACAGTTTTGTGCAAATTTAATTAGACTTTGTTGCCATTGCTTAGATATAATATGCTGTATATCCCGGTCAGCAGACTTGTGATTAAAAGCTTTGTAAAATTGCTCTTGTAGTTAGAAGTGCTAGTGACTAAATTCTCTCTCTCTCTCTCTCTCTCTCTGAAGGGTATTAAGTACAAGGAAGGTGTCTCTTCCGGTTTTCACTTCTTGGTGTGCACTGTGTTCTGATTCGCTTGTGTGTTGGTAATAGAGATGGAATATCTGTCATTTTGATGGAGAGGCTGATTAAGATGCTAGGACAAACATTGCCTTTATAAATCTGTATATGGTCACCGTAGACTTGGACCTTCCTCACATAGGGAGTATGACAGCCAGAAGTGACTCTTTCCTATAGCCTACTAGCCAAGCATAAGTAAGGAAGGAGTGTTGGTAGTGAAAGTGGTGTTTTTGGAAGCTGAAGCACTTCTCTGGCTATGTTTGAGTGAGTCAAATTTTGTATATGTCATGGGCAGGAAACAACTAGAAGCAAAAATGAAGCACAATAAAGCTGTACTGTCATCACCCTGGAGGTATACCTCTGTGGTCGCCACCCACTCTAAGCATCCGCCATAATTGGGTTTTCATCCAAGACCCGCGGTATTGCACAATGGCATGTTTATATGGTAACCGGTGAGGCGCCATGGCTAGCTGCTGTTAGTGCTGTGGAAGGGCAGCCGTGTTGGTGATAATGAAAGATGGCGGCAGTGGAAATGGTAGGAAGAGAAGGGTAAGGAGAGTGTTGATGCCAGGAGAGTTTGTTAATGTTAAAGGAAAGAACTGTTACTATGTCGAGAAGACAGAGATAGTGGTGATGATGATGGATGACATTTTTTGTTCTGAGGAAGAGTATTGCAAATGCTTGTGCTAATAATGAACTTTGTTGCTGATGTGATTCTACTGTGAAGGAATACAATAGATGTGATAGGATATGTTAACAGTTCTGAGGAAGATTAGTGATGATTGCTGTTGATAACTCGCCCTCTTTAACTTAAAATTATTGTCATTATTCAGCGTATATCCCGCTGATCAGTGTTAAAATTTTGTGGAACTACACTACGTGCTTTCTATAATACTTCTTGATTACGGACGGCATAATTTAATGTTAATCTCTTATAAACAGCTCAAGACAGAGAGATGGCAGTGTTTGGCCACGTTAAAATGGACAGAGTATATTGGTGTTGATAGTGAGGGTGATTTGGTGGTGGTGGGAGAGTTTTTATGTTGAGAGAAGATGTGATGATGGGGAAAGAGGAGGGGCACTAGTGGTGAAAATGACGGTGGCATTGGGGTGGTCGTAGTAGATATTGGTGGTGATAGTTACTGATGGTGGCGGTAATCCGATAATGGTAATGGTGGTGATAGGAAACCGACTAAAGATGACAGTGGTGATAGCAAGGATGGTGTTTGTGGTGTTAGAAAAGGTTACATTCACTATAAATGATGGATGTGAGGTTGTGTCGGTAGTTGAATAGTTTCGATAACTTGGTCACAAGTAAATGAAGGTGGGTCGGTGTTCTTGTTGTTTAGATTTACTTTCCTGAGAACAACGCGCCAAGGTGACATAACTTATACCTTAATACTGAAATATTGAAGGTGGGCAGAAAGCTACTGTTGGAATTATTGCTGCTGCTAATGATGATAGCAAAGAAGACTGATAACACTGTTAATTAACAGTAACTAGATGAAGGTAAAGGTACAGTAATTAGAGCAAATATAAATATAGTTCAAACAGTAGGCTAATGAGAGAAATGAGGTACGGTACATGGTAGTGGGAATGCTTTTGTAATCTTATGTTTCAGAGGCAGTATGTGGGTGGGGAAGGATAATGCATTGTGAGGAGCCACAGAATGTTATATTGTTGTGGAAGCTGTGAAAGTTTCAAGATTAAAGTACCCATAATATACAGCCTGTTTAATGAAAGGCACTCTCGTTTGGTAATGAGAGGCACTCTCGTGACAAAAAAATCGCTGACAATTCCCTGCCAGCCTTTTGTCCTGCCCTCCATAGTTCTTGTTTTTCCCGGAATATCACATAGTATCCTTCCTTCTTATACTCTTTTGTTGGATGATGTCATATAAAAATATACTGTATTTGTTACACTATCCATCGCCACAACCGTTCAGGCTTTTGATTGTGGTAGTGTAGCATGATATGAAAAGCAATAGAAAAAATCAGTTTAATTTTTTAATTAATTCAGTGTACGCCTTTCCCTTATCAAGCTGTGAGTATTGTTGACTTTCACCCTTTACTCACTATCCACCCGCCGCCCACTTCACCCCAGCCTAACTAAAATTTCATCGTCGCTGAAAATCACTTGTAAGGATCTTCCAAAAACTTACAATTTTGAGATGCTGAGGTTCATACTGCAGCAACAAAATCTTGCAGGACATGCTACAGATACTTGTGACCCTCAGGGACAACTGTTGGTGTAGGGATGTCGTACAGCCCGTCACAAGGTAATCTGCTGTCTGACGTGGTGGTCCTGGGTCGCCTTGATGTATTTCTAGTTGAGAAGTCCTTTGTATTAATGCTTGTGGTCTTGAGAGTTAAGACACTCCATTTGAATGTTGCCCACATCGGTTTACATTAGAAGGATGGTTGGGGTTTTTTGCTTCCATAATACCGGTCATAATTTGGCAACTGGTCACTCATCTTAAATGCTGGACTGAGTAATCTTGCCCTGGGCCTCTGTGTTTCCGATGGTGCAGTGCAGGTTTGGGTGAAAAATTAACTGAAAAGTGGGAGTTATTCTAGCACATATACTTCCTTAGAAATTAATTGTATATTCCCACCACGGTACACTAGGCTACAGTACATCCACGCTCACCTTCTGGATCCATGTTTGTGTGGTGAACCCCAATCTTGCTTTGAGCCAGAGATGTGTTTTCATGTCAGTCTTTGTCTTTATGGGATTAACTCTGTCCCTGTCCTTGGCTTACTTGTAGGCAACACTGAAATGACTTCTGGGACTGTAAGAGGAAGCGTGATTGAGTGGTCATAGTCCTGACAAGAGCCTCACAGCCCTCTCAGGCCGCTCAGGACATGTTCAAATTAGAGCCGCCTCAGAACTACGCTTCACTTTGGAGCAAGTGCCATTGGGCTGCAAAGCACTTGCCCAAAAGTGAGCCGTTTCTGAACATTTACCACCACCACCACCACCACCATCATCATCATCATCATCATCATCATCATCATCATCATCATCATCATCATCATCATCATCATCACAGCTACCACCAGCACCACCACCATAATCACAGCCACCACCACCACGACTACCACTAGCACCACCACAGCTACAACCAACACCATCATCATCACAGCTACTATGAACACCACTACCATCATCATCACAGCTACCACCACCACTAGTACCACCACAGCTGCAACCAACCCCATCATCACAGCGACTATGAACACCACCACCACCACAACCACCATCACCACCACCACAGCTATGACCACAATCATCACCACCACCACCACAACCACCATCACCACCACCACAACTATGACCACAATCATCACCACCACCACCACCACCACCACCACAGCTACCACCACCACCACCATTTTCTGCTGAATAAAATCGCCTGTTCATGCATCAGTGAAGTAACAGACATCGAACTGCAGATGTACAACTCTGTCTCTGTCTCTGTCTCTGTCTGTCTGTCTGTCTGTCTGTCTGTCTGTCTGTCTGTCTCTCTCTCTCTCTCTCTCTGTCCAAAGACGCATGAAACACCCTGGAAATGTCCTGCAGCCTCTTCCACGTGCGTGTACTGTAACACCAATGGGGACGATTTTTGGGGTCCAAAACACTCCTTCAGAAAATATCAATCGACATCAAATTGAAGCTGGCCCATCTGGGACCCGGTTCCAACCATCCTGCCAAATTTAATCCAAAACCTTTTGCCAGTTTTGGTTGTGTCCCCCCCCCCCACAGGAATATAATAGATTTAATGAGTATGGCAACACATATTCAAATCCCATGGTACAAGAGGAGATAGTAGGATTTAACTTGTAATCTCCCTAGCCTCAGTACTCTGCCATAAGCCCTTAGTTTCCATAAGATATATACCCTTGCTGTTATCTTTACGTCATCCTGTATGAGGTTCCCCAGTCTCAGTAAATGCACTGGACGAGCAGTACTGAAGCTGTGGCATGAAGTAGTGCAAAATAACTCCATTACGTAACACATCATGAAAACAATTCTTCAGGAGAACGTGCCTAGATTTAGATATTTATCCCCTTGATAACTATCTATCTATTTATAGCCCGACGCCCTAATCCCGCAATTGGTGGCCGCAGACAAAACGCCTCCAAGTCGCTCTGTCACCCACCATTTGACTACCCTCCCCCCCAACTCACCCCCCCCTCCCTCATATACCTCTCAACCCCATCCCTCCACCTCATCCTCGGTCTACCTCTCCCTCTCCCTCCCTCCACCTCACCTACATACACCCTCTTAGTCAGTCTTTCATTCTCCATTCTCTTCACATGTCCAAACCACCTCAGTGTATTTCTCTTAATCTTTTCAACCACATCCACATCCACCCCACAGCGTTCCTTCACTTCTTCATTCGTCAACCTGTCCCTCCACGTCACTTCACATGCTCCTCTCAAGTAACTCATTTCCACTGCTCTCACTCTTGCCTTGTTCCCCTCTTGCAAGGTCCATGCCTCGCTTCCATACGTCAGGGTAGGGATCACAGTACCTTGATAACGATGACATTATATATTTTTTTCTTACTACCTCCAGATGACACTGTTCAGCTCGAGGAATCCTTTCGAAATGGAAGGATTTGGTATAGTCTTCATTTGCCCCTTCATGTCAAGTGGTAGCTTGAGTAAAATAGCAAAAAGTGTCCTTTGTTTGAAGGGATTAAAAAAAGAAAAAAGCGTAGACCTAAGAACTAAAGCTGAGTGCTAGCTCGCCACCAACATTCAGAAAGTATTTATGTTAACACTGGGACTGGGACTGATGCCAACACCATAGTACAGTATGGCACAGGAACTAAGAGTGACAATGACACACAGCTGTATCATCAAACACACACATCTGCCACGACACCCGCTTGAGGATTAACTGACAGTGTAGATGACACTTACTTGACTTCATAAAGGTAGAGAAGGGGATGAAGAAAGATGGTAGGCAGTAGGAAAGGAAGGATACAATTGGAAGAGGGAATGAGAAACTGAAAATTAATTTCCAGAAAAAAAATGTAATAAGAAAACAGGTAACTGATCACTGATGATGGAACCTACATTAGGTGCAAATTCATAGTGTGCAGGTGAGCTGAATATAAACATACAAGTATTGTCGTTATTGTGATGCCACAGGCTGCCACTGGTAGTTCGTTTGCGAGTTTAGTTGCTCTGGATTGATTTTATAGCTAATGTGGCAGTAAATTAGTTGAACATAGTCATTGTGTTACTGTACTTGACAATGATCTGGATGGGGGAAGTTGGTAGGATCATACTTGGTGGTTGATATCTTTCCCTGTGGACATGTATGGGGTGAATATTAATGTCTTCTGGATGGAGACAGGCGTTGGGTGGTTTTTGGTTGGACTGTAATAGGATTAGGAGATAACTGCTGTTAGAAACAGCGATTTTTGTGTAGGAAAACGAATGGCATACATGATGTGTATGTATATCAAAATGTCGTCTAGAGTATGGGCATCGTACTTCCGAACTGGATGTTTCTAAACATCAAAATTCAAAACTGTGTGTGTGTGTGTGTGTGAGAGAGAGAGAGAGAGAGAGAGAGAGAGAGAGAGCGTTGCATATAATTGTAGAAGTAGCTCAAGTGATCCTGTTAGATATAAAGGTATAAGCCCTTTGTCTGTCCAGCCCAATCCACGCAGCATTATACTAATATAATTAGTAATCCCAGTGTATTCTTTTGTTGAAAAACATAGTTTTACTGTACATGGTACATTCTCACCAAATATTGCTAACTCTGTGGGTTGGCAGTTTTCTACCCAGACTCCCAGCTTTTCATTATGATTTTGATACAGAGCTATACATACCAAAAGATGGAGCTTTTTAAAGAACCTGTGGCTGTTGTCGCCCCAGGTGTATCTGAAACGTGAACTCAATAACCAGTCATCTGAGTCGCCCGGTTATATTGGAGTCACCCCAGTGAAGGTGTTCCTCTCCAGCAACACAGAACCCGATAATACTCAGGGTTCAAAGTAGTTAGACTGGTAGTTAGGTCCCCGCTGTAGGGGACATGGGCATAATTTTGAATTGAAGTATGAATGAAGTCTTTGTTATATAGAGTGCAGGCAACAGGTATCCATACAGCTGAAATCCATGGCATATATAAGTATAGAAGTGATGGGTGCTATTACAACTACTTTTTTGCATGGGTCTTGGTAGTATATACATAGAACGTAGTGGTGATGACTTGTATAATTTGCATCGGTTAGCATTTTTATTTATGACACCCGACCTCGGAAACACTCGGTCGTACTGTATACCTTTGTGTGTGTGTGTGTGTGTGTGTGTGTGTGTGTGTGTGTGTGTGTGTGTGTGTGTGTGTGTGTGTGTGTGTGTGTGTGTTTTAAGCGGGTACAGGAATAGTTAATCAGTACAACTTAATCAGGTGATGGAACACCTTTTAAATGAGACAAGAATCATCTTTTAAATGAGACAAGAATCACCCAAAGCAGAGTGTGGTATTGCGCGACACATGTCAGGTGGATTTGGTGGTAAAATCATAACCAGTTCATTTAACTGACAAGTGCTGCAGTTAACACTAGTGATATGGCCTTCTTTATTAACTGCACCGCAGTTTTGAATGAAGAACAGTTCAATGGTTGGAGCAGAAGTCAGAATAAGCGTTGTATTGACCAAGGTTGTGCAGTAGCTGTATTTGTGTTTATGCAGTAGAGGCTGACAAGGTTTAGGGTTAATGGATGAGTGTCGCTGTGTGGATGAGCGTTGCTATGTGTGGATGAGTGTTGCTGTGTGTGGATGAGTGTCGCTGTGTGTGGATGAGCGTTGCTGTGTGTGGATGACTGTTGCTGTGTGTGGATGTGTGTTGCTGTGTGTGGTCGAGTGTTGCTGTGTAGATGAGTGTCGTTATGTGTGGAAGTGTCGTTGTGTGTGGATTAGTGTTGCTGTGTGTGGATGAGTGTCACTGTGAATAGGCATGGCCTTGAAACACATGAAAGACCTTTATATACTTCTGCCTGGGGATTACTGAAAACCTTTATCTGCAGTGCAAGATACACAGTATGTTCGTAGTGGGCTCGTGCTTCGCGTAACACTGAGGCTATGATTATTTCCTCCATAATTAAGGTTGTACACAACACCCACATCAGTGTTTTAAGTCTGTTTCATCAAAGCTGCTGAGCTTCCAGTTAAGCTTTACCTGTGCCATCATTTTTTTTTTACTATTTAATGCATTAATGGTATTTTAAGCTTAACACTGTAATTTAATTGAACAATCAGCTCTGTTGTCTGATCTGAGAATAATGCTTTGGCAAGAGAGAGGTTACCAGAATGACACCAGAATCTTCCTTGCATTCCCTCTTCCCACTTCTAGCCGAATTTTCAGTCTTCCTCCTCCATTTGGCCATATCTTCTTATTCTCGCCCACAAAGCATTCTCTTAATGTAAATTAAAGTACTATAGATAAAAGTCTTACTATCTAGCCTAAATATTAGGACCATAAACTGGGCATAAATATTTACATAATTTGTAGGTAATGTTTTTTAGTTCTGTAGTTGTAGTGTAATCTTTTATGCTGCAGCTGCTTGTTGACAACTGTTAATATTCCTCTTTGTAATTTCATGCATCCCTACAGAGAATTTAGAAAATCATGGTATCATGTGTAAGTAGTTGTACTGTTGTTTTGGTTTGTGTAGATATATATATATAGTTGTCAAATGTCAGGTAAAAGTAAGGACAGCCCATGCACAACGTTTTAGCACATAAATACCTCATATAACGCACTCATGTTCAGGAGAGAATAAAGATCGCAATGATGAACAAAATCAGTTGTAAGAAGAGCATTTACATAACGTCAATTGTTAATTACTGCCGAGTAGTGAGTGTAGTCTAATATTAGCCTTAAATAAATATTCTTTACCTCATCATTAGCATTACACCTGTCTACCCTAAGCCATAGGTAAAGTACAGTAAAAAGAACTTTCCTGTACAGTGTGTCTTGACTCTAAAACTAAAATGCATGTTTTCTCTGATCCCTCATTACAGGCGTATAATATTCAAGTATTGGACTGTATTTTAAGTGGCATAGAGGGATTCGTACCACCTCTTACTCAGTGATTTTTTTTAGCATACTGCACCTCAGCATCCTGTTCTGCGTTATGGACATCGCTTTAATACCAACGAAATTTACATCAATAACCTACTTAATGGTACTGAGGTGTTGTGTGCAGAATAAATCGCCAAAGAAAGGGTGTTACGAAATCTCCAATGCCACTAAGAGTACTACCAATATCCTCACCGGCTACATACCCTTTTGCAGACAACTAGCGGCCATGATGAAGCGACAAGAGACTATCCAGAGCGTCGACTCCTTTGCTTCCCACGATGATGACTTTGCAGAGTACGGCGACGAGAGCATGGGTGAGCATAACCCTTCTCTGTTTACCAGTTACTCATTTTCTACAAACTTTTTAAGGATTTATCAGTAGTTACGGAGAGTTATATTTTGTCAGAAGAGTGCAGTAGGAGGTAGCCAGTGTATATTTAGGAGCGTTTGCTTTTAAACTTTGTATGAAACCCCTTCTATCCAAGGGCGTTTTTAATATTTTATCCTTGCCACCTACAGATAGGTATATTCAGGTTACGAAGACCAAGGGTCTACACAAAGCTGAATAAAACAATCTGAGGGTGTCAAGAAGGAAGTACCGGGTACGTCATCAGACTGAAGGGGTTAATTGATTTTTTGACAGTAATAGGCACCGAATCTGTTGTCTTTTGTTTTGACAGTATCAGGAACACATTCTGTTGTCTTTCAGGTTATCTTTTATTTTTTGAAAAACTTTTGTGATTGGAGTATGATAATGAGAGTCTTAAAAGGTTATTTTACTCATTAGATTATATGATCTGGGAAACACGTACTTGGTTAGACATGGTTTATTGAGGCAAACCATTTATGGTCTAGTAATATTACTTTCAGTAGACTTAAGTTTGAGTGGATTAGATAAAGTTTAGTCAGGTTTGCTAGTTTCATGTTTTATGTGTCCGTATGATAAGTGGGTCTGCTTATGTGCTAGAAGATGGAGTGTTGAATTAAATATGGTTGCTACTGTGTTGTTGAGGCTAACTGATACTATGTTAATGCTTTTTGGTCACATTATTCCTTTCTGTTCTGCCTCAAGTGCCAGCTGTGTAATAAGTCTCATCTCTAAGTGATTTTTGGAAATCAAGAAATCTGCATGTAAATTGCTAACAATAATGTAATTAAATATTGATTAACCTAATATTAACAAAGTAATCTAAAACTCGGGTAACATGAAAATATAACTTGTATTCTCTGTATCATGTACCATAAAGTAGCTTCATGTGGGATGTAATAATATTAATTAGCGGGATCAGGGCTTGAAGGTGATAAATTTTTAGATTGTTCATAATGACTACAAACATCAGTTTTGGTAAGACACAGTACAGTAAACCTCCACTGCACACGAAGATTATGGCGTTTGGAACCTTGATATATGGAGAACTTTGATTATATAATTTATATTACCTGTCAACATAAATTTATATCAGTTTACTGCACAAGGGACATTAGAGAAGATAACCACTTTGGGTATCAAGATCTGAAGAGGTGAAGTACCGGATAGTGCGACTTCCACCTTTCTTTTTGCTGTCATGCTAAAAGAGACTTAATATTAAAGTATAATAGAACACAAGAAGAAAAGGATAATGCTGCAGTGATAAAGATAATTCAGCGTTAACATCATCACGATAAAGAAGTAAAATAAGAAGATAATTGGAAGCATTAAATTTTACCTAACCTGCCTCTCTTGGCTTTCAGCAAGACATTTTCTTGGCACTTGTCTTCATGCATTATTCACTAACATCTCTCATATTTCAACAAGAGGACACAAGGTAAGAACACAGTAGAGTAAGCCCATGTTTTTTTGTCTGTTCTCAAATATAGCAACCATTTTCATATGACCAATACTGTGAAATGGGGGAAACTGGTAATCGGCTTTACTGGTAGCAATAGATCTTTAATAGGCAGGTTTTCTAACTTACTGTGATCAGTAAATTACATGAAAATGCGGCAACATATAATGAGGACTTATTATACTTAGAATGGTGGAGCACATTCACAACTTATATTGCGATATCAAAACTCAGCTAAACAAGTCCCCTTCGCTTACTGTTTCCTTTGTATATAAATCATCATCATTCATAATGGCTCATTTCCATCACACCCATTCAGTCTGAGGACGTCTTCTGTACATCACAGATGCAACCTCCAGGTGATTGTGTTCTGCTCCGGAGGGATTCTCAAACCAGAGGGTCTAGATGTAACCCTCACCAGCCCATTCGGCATAAGAAGTCTTTCCTAAGCTTCAAAGAACCATTTGGTGGTTGGAAAAACATAATGATAAAGGTGTCCTCAGGCTGAAGGAGTAAATTAACATTTTTTCGAACTGATTAACTGAACAGATTTATCATCATTTTTATTACTTTACTCCTGTTTACTATTCACTGGCACAGGAAAATCTAGAGCAGAGTCCTTTGATAAGAACCTTTCGCGCACGGTAAGTCGGTAAGTTTTCTGGCTCACGATAATATTCCACCCCTCCCTCTCCGCTAGTCCCCCCACGCGCCAGTGAAACATGTATTCTCACCTTATTTTCGCCACCCACACATATATATATATATATATATATATATATATATATATATATCACCTTATTTTCACCACCCAAACATATATATATATATATATATATATATATATATATATATATATATATATATATATAATAAAAAAAAAGAAAACAGAAACGTACAAATAAAAGTACATTAGGCCGGTGTGAATAAACATTTGGGAATGTCAATCTCAGTTCCCAACATTATAGCTCGAATGTTTTCCATCATACCTCTAATTGTTATTACATCTTATAAAGGGGGATTTCCTCAGCTTTCCAATAGTGTGCGTGGCATTTTGATACGATTTTTAGTTTTCGAGAAAATAGCCCAAAACTTAGAGTAATTTTTTTTTTTTTTTTTATGTGTCCGACTCAGGGCATAGGCTTCACAGCCTGCTATCAAGGCCCAGCAGTCCTCCTACATACCATACACCTCTACATGTCACCACTTCGGCGCTAATACCCACCGTCCATATTGAATACATGCTAGGGCTGTCTCATGCAGGACTGGTGTATTGGTATTAGCGGGGGTATTATTACGACATGTCGGCGGGTCTTCTGGTAGATCAGTAAAGCCTGATTTAATGAAATTCAAATCCTGAAACTGTTCCCTGCCCCAGCCGGGATTCGAACCTGGGTCCGTCAGGACTGCAGGCCACCTCTCTACCGATTGAGCCACCGCCTCCCCCCAAAATACAGGGAACTGAATTTTTGTTCACGGTGATCTACCGAAGAAATTTTCTTGCAGATGTTACTTTTTTTTGTTTTTTTTTATGTACATACGTAGAATTTTATGCGATTTATCGTAGATCTTTCGGGAAATCGATACGTCCAATTCTTTTCGAGTAAATGGACGACAAATGTAAAATACTCCTTGTAGCGTACTGCATATATTGCCCGCAAGCGAGATAAACACTCTCTTCCCCCACCTGTACCTAAAAATTATGCCCGCAAAGGCTTTTTTTTTTTTTTTTTTTTTTTTTTTATGTCATGTACAGATGTAGAATTATGCTTTCTCATGATGTTTTCAAAACATCGATGCAACTAATACATTCCGAGTACCTGGATGATAAAGAACAATGTACCTCCTAGCGTGCAGTCAATTTTTTCTGCCTCGTCCACACTAACCTGTTTCGCTCTCTAGGTTTGTTTTGTGTTTTATTCAAAGTATACATGTACAAGTTCATAAGCTTTTTTATAGTGCACTTAGAAACTGGACATGTCCACTAGTCTTTTTGCTAACTAATGATAGTGAAGCTGTACTTATTTCCATCTCAAATGTGTACATGTATATGACAATATTTATAAATATATAAATATAGAAGTAGGTAAATATACAAATCAACAAATTATGGATAACTCACTTCCTCCAGAGGTGTTGAACTACTGGCAGGACCATTGAGGGGTTTGAAGAGGAGGAGTTACGTAGTGTGTGTGTGTGTGTGTGTGTGTGTGTGTGTGCAAGTATTAAATAATGAAAACACCGACCACTGCCAAGCAAGCTTTTTGGAAATTAATATCAAAATAGAAAACAAAGTTATATCAACAAAATTCTATGATAAAAGAGATCATTATAATTTTGAAATTGCATCATACCCAGATTTGTCAGGAAACATACCTAGAGTTCCAGCGTCAGTGTATACTGTACATGTCTCAGTTGCTATGGGTCGCAAAGGCAAGTACAAATTTGGAAAACTTTACTACAAGAATCCAACAGATCACAAGAAAATTCCTCAGGCAAGGATTTTTCAAAACAGAATTAAGTAAGACATTAAAGAAAACGTATCATCATCACTGTAACTCCTTCAGACAGCTGAAAGAAGAAATAAATAGTCTTACAAGAGATATTTGATTACGCTACGGATACAATAATATCCCAAGGCCGCCGACGGGCAGAGGGTGCTCACCGGATCCCCCCTGGCTCTGTAGCAGAGTAAGACTGACTACAACAAAAACCAATTATACCTACCAATTTGGACTCAACTGGATGCTACTCAATCGACCATAACAACAACAAACTATTCCTATCAATTACAATGTCCAGTTACACATACCAGTTGAGATTCAACTGGATGCGACGTATCAACAATGACAACAGACCATTCCTACCAAACAGAAGTCCACTGGAAATGGCATATTTATCCTATCTTTTCATATATATATGTGTGTGTGTGTGTGTGTGTGTGTGTGTGTGTGTCACTAGGGAATACTTCGATTGGCTTGGTACCATTTGAAGCAATCACCCATGCAAAGCGGTACATCACATACAAGACACATATGACTTGTGTCCCTCCTCATCTTTGCCAGGGCACACAAGGCACACTTAAGCCTCCTCCGGTTTGGGATCCTTTACTGGCGATGGCGTAGTGTGCAGTCCAACTGGACTGTATCATCAATTACTCGACGACGCATGGTTAGATGCCCTCCTGGTATTCCCTGTCATGCTGGAGGTGCAGCTGCAGGGCTGTGTGGCGTATTTGACGCCTTTCATTGCTTACTCTAACTCAGGCAATGCGCACAATGTATTTCTCTACAAACACTCGTTGCGCTATATACAGTACCATATGTAATCTATCACTGTCTGAGAATAGTTCAATACATTTCATTCAAGTATTTGGCTGTGTGGCGTATTTGACACTTTTCATCCTTCCACGATGTTGGCGCTAACTCAGGCAATGCACACAGTACATTTCTCTGCAAACACTCATTGCACTATCTATCTATCTATCTATCTATCTATCTATCTATATATATATATATATATTTCACACTAAACTGTACTATCACGATGATTCCATCCCAACCTCCTCTATATTCCCTTCCCTACTATGGCGTACCTCTATGGAGTACATAACGTCTGCTAAGGTTGCGCAGTTATTTCACTAATCCAGGTACTGTTTCTTTCACACAATATACACACTTGCTTCACTATATATATAAATACTCTCATTATTTGGGGCAGGGTGATGCAGAGTGGAAAACCCTGCTATAGCAAACACGACTCCTGGTTGGGCCTAATGGCTGATAACAGGCCCCAATACTTTACGAACAATATATGTATGTTCCATACACAGGGTCACTTCACAATATATTTGCAAGCACTGTGCAATAACGATATTTCAATCGTGGCTTCTGCCTCAGGTGGGACAGGGAAAATAGAGGAAGTTTAAAGGGATGAGGGACAGAGTGCTACCCTTCCATCTGGCTGGTGGTGAGATACTGTGGAATACTGGTTCTTTCTGCCCCATGCCTGGACTGCGAGAGTTGCCAAGTACTTACTTTGGACACTAGACTGGCCTGCTAGGAAGCACTAAAATTTGACGTGAATCGGCCGAAAACATATTTTTTGGTGAATTTTACTGCTTTTGAACACAGTTCACATCTCCCTGCTTCTGACCAGGAAAATCCCAAAGGACTCAAATCACGTCTTCGTGTGCTGAAGGGTGAATATAAGGAAAAGGAATTCCTTGCTCACTATTTCCTTTCCTGTGTCATCGGAACTATGAGGCTGCTTACTGTACACTGCAAGTGATGGATAGTTGGGTTACAGTTTTTCAGGATTAGTACAAGGAATGCAGTTTTCTTGTTACATGGTCCTTTTTTGTTCATTCTCTTTTACCACTTCAGTCCGATGACATCGTGTGTTATATTATTCGTGCTTCCTATCTGATGATTTTATTTGACTTAGGGAGACTATGAATGAAGGGCTCAATTAACCCCTAAATACTTTGATTCGGCCTGGCTTGTCCATCACTTGAGCCGCAATGCAGGGGTGTTTTCTTGACTTTCACCAAGGGGAAAATCAGTATGTTCTGGCTAAAGAGGAAGAATTTACACACCTGACAGTGCAATCAGCACCCCTCTAGGCTTAATGGTTACTGCACAATCGAGGGTCAAAGTTAAAGAAAAAAAAAATAGTTACCCCCCAAAATTTTTGAAAGCTCCCATAGTTTTTATAACTATTTCTATTACTGAAATAGGTCATTGCAATGTCATATGTCACACCAAGCTCGAGAACAGGTGTTTTGGGTGTGGAGAGATTACTTGCTTTTGGGGAGATAAAGTACCCTGTGGGGAGAAGGTTTGTAGGTATGGAGGTTGCATAAAACCATCTTTTCTCATCAAAGTAGAGCACTGTAGTTTGTTCTTGACCAACTACTATGAAAACAGATGTGTATGTACGTGTGGGGAGATGAAATTCTATCGGGGAGAAGGCCCACAACGAGTACATTGAACCTTGGGAGATCATTTACGGTAACAACCAATTTGGCTAGTTGAAACAAACAAAATCTATGTGATTTAGCATATCAGCCATGAAAGCAGGTGTGTTTGCAGGTGTGGGGAGATAATTCACGTATGGGGAGTAATAGATGTATCGAGGTGGAGGGGTGGTGGTGGGGGGGCTGGGGCTCAGATGCCTGTGATTGCACGTGTTTGCATGTATAGAATAGTATACAGAGAAGCATTTATTATGTTCACTTATGAAAAGGCACAGGAAAAAAAATAAAAACATCGAGGCAATATATATAAAGCACGTGTACATGTGTTGGGGGTGGGGGGAGTGGGGGAGGGAAGGCGTGGGGGGGGGAGAGCAAGCCAAGCTGCGTGCTCGCTATCACACGATGGTTTATTGGGGGTAGGAGGGTAGTATGGGGCCGACAGAGAGGGAGGGGGTAGAGTAGGTAGGGGTATACAAGGTAGGGGGGAAGGTGGGGAGGGCTGGAGGGGGATGGAATTGGCCTCATGATTGGGGGAGTGGTAAACTTCGACTAACAACGTCCTAATGGGGCGTACAGAGGGGTGGGAGGGTCTTCAGAGAGGGTTATTATGTGACAGATGACGAAACAGGCAATGGGTGGGCCGAGAGGGGGGTGACCCCCCCTGCCCCCAGAGTGGCCGGATCACCCAACCCATGGTCGTAGGGGTTAGTTTTCATTGGCTTGAAGGGATATACGTCACAATCAGGGCAGAGCAACGTGTAGGCAGTTTTTTACAAGGCATGCTATGTTGATGTGATTCAGCTGAGAGGGCTAAAGTGGTCAACACGTACATTGACGGGCTTCGGTATTTTGGAGTTAAGTCTTTGCTTACCTCTTTAATTTTGGAATGTCTCTCCTAAGCTGATGGCAAAAAATATACAAAAAATTAGTCATATTACTGGTGGGTTTAAAAGTAGCTCTTGATATTTCTAAATCTTTCGACAGAGTATGGCACGGTTCCCTGCTGTCTAAATTCCCTTGCTATGGACTAACGTCTTTAGTTCCTTTGATTTCCTCATATCTCAGTGACAGAAATATAAGAGTAAAAGTAGATGATGTATGTTCCAATTTCCACTCAGTTAACACTGGCGTGCCACAGGGATCAGTTCTGGCACCAACCCTGTTCCTGGTTCATATTAATGATCTCTTATTTGTCACCCACAATCCCAGCCACTTATATGCAGATGACTCAACACTACATAGTTCATTCACACTCAGACACCCATTTACAAAGTCTAATATCTCTAACTCTCAACTCAATGCAGCCATCTAAAAAAATCAAGACTTATCTACGATCAGTGAATGGGGACAAAACAACTTTGTCTCATTTAATGCTAGTAAAACTAAATATATACAGTTTACTAATAGACAGATATTGCTAGATTTGTATATGACCTTCAGTGCTACTAATATTCCCATCTCCAAAAGTATTGAAATTCTCGGAGTCTCACTTAACAGTATCCTTTGCTGGACGTTTCATGTTAGATCACTTGCTAAAACCACCTCAAAGAAACTTGGATTATTGTACAGAGTCCGTAACTTCTTCACTGACGAGCAGTTAGCAATGATTTATGAGAGTCATGTGTACTGTACTGTCAGCTTGAATATTGCTCACCCTTGTGGAATGGATGTGGAGAGGTTGCATTAAAACAACTAGACAAAATTCAGAACAAAGCTGTTAGAATTATTAACAACCCTGCCATTACAAATAAACTACCTCCTCTACAAGTAAGAAGGAATGTTGCCTCCCTTGCATTATTTTACAGATATTTTTATGGCAAATGCTGAGACGAAGTTGCGTCCATGGTGCCACCTCTCCATGCCTTCCCTCGTGCTACATGGGGATCTGGTAGCACTCATGACTGGAATGTCACTCAACCATATTGCAGAACTTCTGCCTATCAGAATTCTTTCATTCCCCGAACTGCATCTCTCTGGAACTCTCTTCCCCAGAATTGTTTCCCTCCAAACTTCAACTTACAGCTGTTCCAGTCTAACTGTTACAGATATTTTATGAACAGAGGACACCAGTAATCTGGTGTATGGATTATTTTTTTTACTCATTTGTTATTCCTTCCTCTGTTCTATTATTTAAAAACAAAATGTGGGTGGCGTTTTTTCTCTGTATTGTCAGGGGGTAAGAGAAGATTTATGCAGTATCAAAGGCAGTTATTTAATTTCTTGATATCACTGCTAAAGTGTCCGGTATCTTCACAAATTGGATATATTCCAAATATCTTATTTTCTACTTCATTGGTTGGTATTCTATTAAACATAACAAACCTACTGTCCTGTTGACTTACATGGCCAACGTAAGGACTATTTGGACACAGCCTTTAATAAGTGAAAGAGGTATTGAAGTTAAGCTGGGAAATTATCAATTACATGAGAACTGTCCATTATAACTGCAAATCATTTATAAACAGTTACACCTGCCAAACAGAGTTGCGTCTAAAATTATTCATAGTTCAGCTCTGACCAGATCTACTGCAGACTTGTTGTTTTCTTAGTAGCTCCAGTGCTGATTTCCAGGTGTTTAACATGTGACTATTTGTCTTTACGAGTATGCTGCCCTTCACACTCTACTTTCTCAATATGCACAACTGCTTCTGAACATACAATTCAAGGGAAAGAAAAATACCACGACAAGGGAGGCCATCTCCTCCCTTCGATAATTTCCTTTAGTGCTAGCATTAAGCATCTAATAAGGAGTGCACAGCCAAGATTTTGTAAACCAACACTATTTTCTCCTCACTTGGGAGGTTGTGGCAGCACGCAGCTGGCCTTACCCCTCCCCCCTTCGAGAGTTTGTCTTTGTCCCCCCTTCCATGTAGTGGCTCGTGACCCTAATGGTAACTTGAATCCCTAGATCTCAGGATGGCAAGTCTGCACAACGAGCATTTGCATTAATCCAACTGAAGTTGGAACTGAATTTGGCTCTTGGCTGGCTCCAGATCTGCCTGGCGTAGCTATCTAAGATTGCCTTAGAGGTAGGAACAGTTTCTCACTGGAGGCCTCCTGCAGTATCGTTAACATACAGCCAGGGCCTACAGAAAGAATCACTGTTTCTTATCATCCTTGAAGTGAACACTCCAAGTTTTTGTGTGGAATGGGGGCAAGTGGAAATAAAAAAAAAAATGAACATGAAATGTACGTGTGGTGAATGTGGTGGTACTTTCAAGGGTTTGACCCCCTTCTCAAGTTAAACAATCGTTCATAAATTTGACAGTGAAGCACTAAGTATGGAAACCATAGACTTCTCTAACCTTTGTGTTGGAAATGACAAAAAGGTGAGGTTGCAGGTGCGTTGGAAACATCACCTTCCATCGATTGATGATATTATAGAGCACAGTCCAATATCTCTGTCCATAAGGCAGTGTCAGGATGGTCCTCCAACTGATCACAGCTGTTTGTCTGTAAGTGTTGCTTTGTCGTATTTCATTAGGTGCCTCCAAAACTTCTTAGTGGAGTTAAAATTGGTTTTTTACATAGCAAAATCATTTTGTTTATCCGTCATTTAATACTGATTTCCTGTGTTAAATGAAAAAGAAGACGTTTTGAAATGCTGAACTGAAACGTGTTTGTCAGCTGATGAAGTTGAATTGATAGATGTACAGATATTTGAACTCCGCTGCTGTCCAATAATGTCTTGGACGTAATCGCAGAACTTGGGAAACTGGTATTGCTTGATGAATGTTCAGTTTTAATGCAAAGATCAAGTTCGTGAAAGTGGGGGTTTACTGAATAAGTGAATACTGTGTGGTACATGATAATGCTTTTATGTGCTAGCATTTGTCTATTACTAATATCTCTGTACCCATATGTACAAGAGTTGAAGCTCTAACATTACCCTTACTTGCATATAAACATAATGAACCTTTAAATTACCAACAACAGTACCTATCTACCACATTACTAAGAGATCCAGGAGTTGTAACTAGACAAACAGTAATCACGCACTAACGCCTCGCCCTTTCTCTAGTCGGCCAAACGGAGACTTTAGTGTAACGGGTAGGCACCAGACCTCTTGTTGGCCTCTCTCACCTCATTTGTTTATCCGTTTTGATTGCAGTAGAATTTGTAGATCACCATAGTTGTGCACCAACATAATTATTATATGTACTGTAAACTAATTTGTAGTATATGTACTGTATGTCTAGTTTTGTTTAAAACTACAGAACAGCTTAACCTTTTGACCTATGGTGATGGCTTTAACTTGCCAGTGTTTAATTCGTATGCTGTACCTACTTCATTTTAGCGGTAATGATTATAACTTACTTTGTTTTCTGAGATCAGGTTTTTACGAATTAAGTTCATCATACGCTGAGAGCATAATGATGAAGTCTACAATGTGTTTAATTCGTATGCTGCACCTACTTCATTTTGGCGGTATTTATTATAACTTACTTTGTTTTCTGAGATAAGATTTTTACGAAATAAATTCATCATACACTGAGAGCACAGTGAAGAAGTCTACAATCACACTCACTGGCCAGAGGGTTAACTTGTTCTCTATCAAGTGCATGTCAGTACACCAAGAAAGTTTATAGTCACCTCTGCTCCTTACTTCTCCACATCATGTTTTTATTGTCAGTTGATGTCGAAAATTAATCTCCTAATACACATGTCATTTATCTTCTGGAACTTTGTTTTCCCAAGTTATGCAACGAAGCTCCTTCTGTGTCAGTATGGATTCCATCAGGAGTGCTTCACTGATGATATCTTTACATTCGTTTCAGATGCTTCGTTATCTTCGTTTTGGGGATTTCCCTGAAGCCTTTTCTGTTAAGCTAGACCTTTTATAGTTATTCTTTAAAAGGCCTATGACATAAATATTTGATTTCCAAACTCCCTTCATAAATTCAGCCCTTTCTGTCTGAATCTTCGTCTCATGTTTCCTTTCTGATTGCTGTTGTTGTAGATTGCAGCTGACCCTTTCTAAAGCTGTTGTTCAGAATTCTGTTCTTTAATATCGTCAGTGATGTGAGCTCCACATCTAGCCTCGTCCACTCATGGTCATAGTTCCATCCATCATTTATCCACTCTCTTGCAGCATCCATCTCAGCAGTCACGACAACGCACACACAAGGTGATACCGTAGCCTACCTAACCTCTATTACGACTGGGGCGAAAGCAACCATGTTGTTCTTGACGTCTCATAAATCTGTTTCCTCCACTTTTTTACTTGCCATATTCCTTTGCGTGGCTGTCCCCATAATCTTCAACAATAAACAGTTCAGTGTATCATCACATTTCATTGTCTTTTCGGTATCTATTTCATATGTGTGATATAATGGATAGATCACATCACTTCTGCAAAATCAGTGTCACAGAGGTTGGCCGTAGTGAACCAACACTGTTTTCTTGAACTCTGCCCAATAGTCGATTTTCTACAACGTCCTATCTCATCCTGTTTGGAGTATAGCACGCGTGTTCCAGGGGTCTCACCACATTCAGCTCTTTAAATGGGTGGAGTCAAATTGCTTTTTGTCTCATCAGCCCTGCATCTCATTGACTTTCTTCAACTCTTCTCTCTTCGTTGCAGTGTTGTATCTCTTTTTTTCTGCCACACTCACACTGCACTCCAGAATTCTGCTTGTATCCCTCCTTAGTTACACTGGGCACTCAGTATCGATCTGGCTGTTATACATCCTCGCTGTTATTCCTTTTCAGCTCTCTGATGCAAGAGGTACAAGTAACCAGTGATCAAAGTCTTTCACGTAAAATTCCTTGTCGTTTCTGAAACAACCTTCCTCATTCTGCCATTTCCTCTGTCTATAGCCTCAAATCTTTTAACATAATGTTTCCAGGCAACTGAAATTGAACTTACCTTGATGCTGGCTTTCTTTAGTTCACCTTTCTTTGGAGAGGGTACTTTTACTGACACCTAAAATTAATTCTCTTCATTTTTTCTTTTTAAACAATTGGAATTAATAAAATTATTGGCATACTTTCCTCCATTCACACTAGTAGTTACATGACTTCACCGAAATGCACAGTTGTCAGCTTCAGCAATGGAAGTAGAAAAAGTTATCCTTGAAACTGATGGCCTGTGTTTGTAGGGAAAATGAAAAATAATACTGTTCATGCATCAGTTGGTTTCAGATGCTCATCTTAAAGCATAATTTTTGTATGGTTTACAGCCTTACGTCAGGAGTCAGAAATAGCACATTAATTACATTTTTTACTATATAATAATAATGTGGAGGTTGTGTAGATATTCAGCCAGCATGATTTTTTTAATAAATCCAATTATTTTTTTAAATAATTGCTCACATTAATGGCATCAGTGACTGATTGTGTTGGCTATGTAGCAGAAGAGAGCCCCAGTAAGTGATCCTGTCAAATCCCAACATTCAGCTCAGATCTGGACCTGTTGGTATGGAGGGGTAAATGATTCCCATGCTATTAGCCCGTTCCCTGCCATGGACACACTCAGTATTTTATTCAGGCTTGATCTGGAGCATTTTGTTCAAGTGAGGAAGATTTGGGCAGTGTAAAAGTTCATAAAGAGTGTATTGAACTCTTTGATTCTTAGAATTTCCCTCACCCAAACAGTGTCGTCTAATGGTACCTTAACGAAGATAATGCTATAGTAGGCGATGCAGTTAATTTATTGTAAGCACATAAGGGAGAAGTGATGGGCAGAGGTAGGCCAATCACACCATAACAACCACACCATGGACCTTCTAAGTGACGGATGCATCTTGTACACCGAATTTACATCAGCGAATAGGTACAGTACTTAGAGAATAGGCACTTATTCCTAGACAAAGAATATTAACTGACTTTCAATTCAGTGATTCTCTCTCTCTCTCTCTCTCTCTCTCTCTCTCTCTTTATCTCTCTCTCTCTCTATAGATATATATATAGATATATATTTATCTATCTATCTATCTATCTATATGTATATATATTGCTATCTTCAAAAGATTCTATTCACTGTAGGAAGAACCTTTGTTGTGAAAGGGTTAATGAAGGCCATATTCATTTATGTAATTCAAAAAATTTTCCAAAGCCGAAGAAAATTGTTTGAAGGCAGCTAGATTAAAATAGAAAATGTCATCACAATGATGTGAAGCATAATTTCACCTCTTCATTCCGCTCCAGTCTTAATCATCCAAAACTGATACACGTACAGGCTTTCAGAAAGATTGATAACCCGGCACACAGACAACCCCTCCGTCTCACAGATGCTTTGGTTTAGTAACACCTCAACATTACGGGTATACCCTACAAGCTGTTGTCAGAACTAAAATGGTAGAATGGCTCCTTTTCTTAAATATAGTACCATTACCTACACAAAAGATACATGATGGGCAATATACGCTGCTAATCACAGTTTGCACCATCCATGGGTACTCATCATCCAAATTATTACTCTAATGCAGTTTATGAAAACAGAAGAGATGAATTGAACTCATATACAACACAGTATTACTGGTTGAAGTCAGCATGTATAAAGGGTGAAGATTACAGGTAAGTGGGTGGTGTTGATGGCTTGGTGGTGATGTGTGGGTGGTGGTGATAGTGTGTGGGTGGAGACAGTGGCTTGGTGGTGGTGGCTAGGTGGTGATGTGTTGGTGCTGATGGTGGCTTGATGGTGGTGCTATGTGGGTGGTGATGGTGGCTTGGTGGTGGTGGCTAGGTGGTGGTGTATTGGTGGTGGTGATGATGGTGGTGGCATGGTGGTGGTGTGTGGGTGGTGATGGTGACTTAGTGATGGTATGTGGGTGATGATGGTGGCTTGATGGTGGTATGTGGGTGGTGATGGTGGTCATGTGAGGGTGGTGATGGTGGCTTGGTGTTGGTGTGTGAATGGTGATGGTGGGTTGATGTTGGTGTGTGGGTGGTGATGATGGTTATGTGTGGGTGGCGGTGGTGGCTTGGTGGTGGTGTGTGGGTGGTGATGGTGGTGGTGTGTGGGTGGTGGTGGTGGCTTGATAGTGGTCTGTGGGTGATAATGATGGCTTGGTGGTGGTGGTGATGGTGGCTTGGTGGTGGTTTGTGAGTGGTGATGGTGGCTTGGTGGTAGTGTGAGGGTGGTGGTGGTGTGTGGGTTGTGATGGTGGCTTGGTGGTGTTGTGTGGATGATTGTGGTGGTGTGTGGGTGTTGGTGTGTGGGCGGTGATGGTGGCATGGTGGTGGTTGTAGGTGGTGATAGTGGCTTGGTGGTGGTGTGAGGGTGATGGTGGTGGTGTGTGGGCGGTGATGGTGGCTTGGTGGTGGTGTGTGGGTGGTGGTGTGTGGGTGGTGGTGGTGGCTTGGTGGTGGTATGTGAGGGTGGTGGTGATGGCTTGGTGATGGTGTGTGGGTGGTGATGGTAGGTTGGTGTTGGTGTGTGGGTGGTGATGATGGTGATGTGTGGGTGGCCGTGGTGGCTTGTGGGTGGTGATGGTGGTGGTGTGTGGGTGGTGGTGGTGGCTTGATAGTGGTCTGTGGGTGGTGATGGTGGGTTGGTAGTGGTATGTGTGTGGCGATGGTGGTGGTGTGTGGGTGGTAATGATGGCTTGGTGGTGGTGGTGATGGTGGCTTGGTGGTGGTGTGAGGGTGGTGGTGGTGTGTGGGTGGTGGTGTGTGGATGATTGTGGTGGTGTGTGGGTGGTGGTGTGTGGATGATTGTGGTGGTGTGTGGGTGGTGGTGTGTGGATGATTGTGGTGGTGTGTGGGTGATGGTATGTGGATGATTGTGGTGGTGTGTGGGTGTTGGTGTGTGGGCGGTGATGGTGGCTTGGTGGTGGTTGTAGGTGGTGATGGTGGCTTGGTGGTGGTGTGTGGGTGGTGGTGGTGGCTTGGTGGTGGTATGTGAGGGTGGTGGTGATGGCTTGGTGATGGTGTGTGGGTGGTGTTGGTAGGTTGGTGTTGGTGTGTGGGTGGTGATGGTAGGTTGGTGTTGGTGTGTGGGTGGTGATGATGGTGATGCGTGGGTGGCGGTGGTGGCTTGTGGTGGCGTGTGGGTGGTGATGGTGGTGGTGTGTGGGTGGTGGTGGTGGCTTAGTGGTGGTGTGCGGGTGATGATGGTGGTGTGTGGGCGGTGATGGTGGCTTGGTGGTGGTGTGTGGGTGGTGGTGACGGCTTGGTAGTGGTGTGTGGGTGGTGGTGGTGGCTTGGTGGTAGTGTGGGGGTGATAGTGGTGGTGTGTGAATGGTGATTGTGGCTTGATGGTGGTGTGTGGGTAGTGTTAGTGGCTTAGTGGTGGTGTGTGGGTGGTGTTGGTGGCTTAGTGGTGATGTGTGGGTGGTGGTGGTGTGCGGATAATGGTGGTGGTGTGTGGATGGTGGTGGTGTGTGGATGGTGGTGGTGTGTGGGTAATGGTGATAGTGTGTGGGTGGTGATGGTGGCTTGGTGATGATGTGTGGGTGGTGATGGTGTGTAGGTAATGGTGATGGCATGATGGTGTGGTGAATGGATGGTGATGGGGACTTGGTTGTGTATGGGTGGTGGTAGTGACTTGTTGATGGTGTGTGGGTGTTGGTGGTGGCTTGGTGGTGGTGTGTGGGTGGGGGTGATGACTTGGTAGTGGTGTGTGGGTGGTGGTGATGACTTGGTGGTGGTGTGTGGGTGGTGGTGGTGGATTGGTGGTGGTGTGAGGGTGATAGTGGTGGTGTGTGGATGGTGAGTGTGGCTTGATGGTGGTGTGTGGGTAGTGTTGGTGGCTTAGTGGTGGTGTGTGAGTGGTGTTGGTGGCTTAGTGATGGTATGTGGATGGTGGTGGTGTGTAGGTAATGGTGGTGGTGTGTGGGAGGTGGTGGTGGTGTGTGGGTAATGGTGGTGGTGTGTGGGTGGTGGTGGTGTGTGGGTAATGGTGGTAATGGTGATGGTGTGTGGGTGGTGGTGGTGGCTTGATGGTGGTGTATAGGTGGTGATGGTGTGTGGGTACTGGTGATGGCATGGTGGTGGTGTGTGCTTGGTAATGGGGGCTTGGTTATATGTGGGTGGTGTTAGTGGCTTGTTGTTGGTGTGTGGGTTGTGGTGGTGTCTTGGTTGTGGGGTGTAGGTAATGCTGATGATACCTAGGTGGATGCGTCTATGTGGTGGTAGTGGCGATGATGGTGGTGGTGGAATCTGGATAGTCCAGTTTTATTGTTGATATCAAGATCATGATGGTCGTTAGTTTAGGCTTGTGGTTGTGCTCGTATCTGCATCTGTAGAGAATTAATGGTTCTCTCTCTCTCTCTCTCTCTCTCTCTCTCTCTCTCTCTCTCTCTCTCTCTCTCTCTCTCTCTCTCTCTCGTGACGATGGTGGAGTGTGCATGATGATGTGTCTGGTGATGATGGTAGCTTGATGCCGATAACAATGGTGGTTTAATTGGGTGTTGGTGATGTTAGTAATTTTGTGATGGTGACGGGGATGTCGGAATGATGATGATGACGATGGTGACGTTGGGATGGTGATGATGATGTGTGGATAGTGATGATGATGAGGAGGATGTGTCTATAGTAATGTTGATGGAGAAGTCTGGATGGTGATGATGATGGGGAAGTTTGGATGGTGATAAGGATGATATGGAAGTCTGGATGTTGATGATGATGGGGAAGTTTGGATGGTGATCATGATGATTATGCATGGATTGTGATAATGTCGATGATGATAATATTGGTGTGTGGATGGTGATGATTGTGATGATTTGTGGACGGTGATGATGATGATGATGATGTGTGAATGATGATGATATGTGGATTGTGATGGTGATAATGATGTGTGGATGGTGATGAGAATGATGTATGATCGATGATAATGATGATGTGCGGATGGTAATGATAATGATGTATGGATGATGATGATGATGATGATGATGTGTGGATGGTGATGACGATAATGATGTGTGGATGATGATGATGATATGATATGTGGATGTGATGATGCTGATGTGTGGATGGTGATGATGATGTGTGGATGGTGATGATGATGATGTGTGGATGGTGATGATGATGGTGGTGATTATTTGTGGTTGCTGATGAGAATGATGATGTGTGGATGGTGGTGACTGTGATGATCTGTGCATGGTGATGATGATGGTGGTGATGATGTTTGGATAGTGATAATGATGTGATGATGGTGATGATGTGTGGATGATGATAATGATGTGTGGATGATGATAATGATGTGTGGATGTTGGTGATGTATGGATGATGATGATGATGATGATGATGATGATGATGATGATGATGATGATGTGTGGATTGTGATGATGTGTGGATGGTGATGATAATGATGATGTATGGATAGTGATGATGGTGATGTGTGGTTGGTGATGATGGTGATGATTGTGATGATATGTGGATGGTGATGATGTGTTGGTGGTGATGGTGTGTGGATAGTGATGATGATAATGATTTGTGGATGGTGATGATGATGATGACGATGATGATGATGATGATGATGATGATGATGATGATAATAATAATGTGTGGATGGAGATGATGTGTGGATGGTGATGATGTGTTGATGTGATGATAATGTTGTGTGGATGGTGATGATGATGTGAGGATTGTGATGATGATGATGTGTGGATGGTGATGATAATGATGATATGTGGATGGTAATGATGATGATGTGTTGATGGTGATGATGGTGATGATGTATAGATGGTGATGATGATGATAATATGTGGATGTGATGGATGTGATGATGATGATGATGATGATGTGTGGATGGTGATGATGATGATGATGCGTGGATGGTGTGATGGTAATGATGTGTGGATAGTGATGATGATGATGAGGAGGAGGATAATGATGTGTAGATTGTGATGTCGGTGATGATGTGTGGATGGGGATGATGATGATGATCTGTTGATGGTGGTGATGTATGGATGGTGATGATGATGATGATGATGTGTGAATGGTGATTATGATAACGATGTGTGGATGGTGATTATAATAATAATGTGTGGATGGTGATGATGACGATATGCGGATGTTGTTGTTATTAGGGTGGTGCTGATGGCGTGTAGGTTGTGGTGATTGTTTAAGGGTGGTGATGATTTTGTATGGATATGGTGTTGATGGTGTGTAGGTGGTGTTGATGGTGGTGTTGATGGTACCTAGGTGGTGTTGATGGTGTGTAGGTGGTGTTGATGGTGATGATGTTGATGGTATGTAGGTCGTGTTGATGGTGTGTGGTGATGTTGATGGTATGTAGGTGGTGTTGATGGCATGTGGTGGTGTGGATGGTGGTGTTGATGGTGTGTAGGTCGTGTTGATGGTATGTGGTGGTGTTGATGGTATGTAGCTGTGTGGATGGTGGTGTTGATAGTGTGTGGGTGGTGTTGATGGTGTGTGGTGGTGTGGATGGTGGTGTGGATGGTGTGTGGGTGGTGTGGATGATGTGTGGGTGGTGTGGATGGTGTGTGGGTGGTGTGGATGGTGTGTGGTGGTGTTGATGGTGTGTGGGTGGTGTGGATAGTGGTGCTGATGGTGTGTGAGTCGTGTTGATGGTATGTGAATGGTGTTGATGGTGTGTGGATGATGTCTTTGGTGTAAATTGTGTGTGGATGATGTCTGTGTTGTTGATGGTGTATGGGTGGTGTTGATGGTTTCCTGGTGATGTTGATGGTATTTGGATGTTGTTGATGGTTTCTCGGTGGTGCTGATGCTGTCTTTGTGGTGTTGATGGTGTGTGGGTGATGTTGATGATGTCTGGATGGTGACGGGGTCTTAGTAGAAATGATGGTGGTGTTTGACTAGTGATGGTGGTGGTGTCTTTGCGGTGCTGATGATATCATGGTGGTAATGACGGTGTTGTTTTGAGATGATGATGATGATGGCCTGATGGTGATGATAGTTGCGTTTGGGTGGTGTTGCTGATGTCTTGGAAGTAATGATAGCGGTGTTTGGTGGTGTTGTTGGTGTTTTGTTGGTGATGGCAGTGTCTGGGTGGTGTTAATGGTGATGGCGAGTGACGGATTCTGAGTACTGGTGATTATGTCTGGTGGCAATGACAGGGCAATGATCGAGTCTAGTCGGGGTAGTAATGGTAGTGATGGTATTTAGGTGATGGTCATTGGCTAGTTTGGGTGTTGGTGCTGAGGGCATGTGTTTGGTAGTGGCGTCTGGGTGATGATGTTAATATACGGGCGGTGGTGTTTTTTTTTTTTTTTTGGTGAAGGTGCCTGTGTGACAACAAGCGCGCGCGAGAGCATGTGTGTGTGTGTGTGTGTGTGTGTGTGTGTGTGTGTGTGTGTGTGTGTGTGATGTAGATGGTAGTGAGGAAATGTTAATGATGGACAGTGATGGAGCAAATACCTAAGTGGACACCCACGTCCCCTTCAAGCTGCCTCCGCACAGATATATGCAAATCTGTTCCCTCAGTTTGTGTTCGACTTTAATCTAAAATACTTTCTTCATGCGAACAGCATTAATCTTTAACCTTGGTAAACTTCAGTACAGATTAAGAAAATGAGCTCCCATGGTATTTATCATAATGTCAAAATGACTTGTCTACTGTGTTCATTAAAACTTCCCACATCCGTATGGGAAGTGTTCTTGTTTTTGTCACTATTTTTATTATTAATAATACTTATTTTGAAACTGCGATTTTTCAAAGGCCTAGAGCATTCAAACTTGGTCAACTTAATCGGACAAATGTCCGCTTCTTTTGGTCAAATATGATGGCAGTCCATCAACCGGATCTCCGGATTATATCCTGAGGACAGAAAAGTGAATCAGCCACGCTGTCTCAAGAGCCACTTAAGCTAGGAAACTGAAATTTTACTACAAAGGAGCCTTAAGGGTGACGCAGACCGGAAGGGAGTATGGTTCTTATCAGTTGATTATTCTCTGAGGTCGCCCTGGGTCAAAAACTGAGACTTCTGAATACTCTACATGTCACCTAATTTTCCATGAAGGATTTAAGTTAGAGCTTCCAAACTTGGTGGACTTATAGACTGTGATGACCTAAGGTGGCATACACAAAATCAGTGACCTTGGCCTTAGGGTCCCTTTATAGTTCAGCTTCTAGTTGGCAGTCGTTGTGGGAAGTTTTTCTTTATCATAATTGTCTTTGGACAACTATACAGTGTTCTGGTTATAATAATAATAATAATAATAATTATTATTATTATTATTATTATAATAATTATTATTATTGTTATTACTGTTTTTATTATTACGATTTGTAGGTATGACGCTTCCTATGAGGTAGGTATTCTTTTTAATATAGGCGTTCAAACGATAGTTTGAAGCTATAAGTTTACAATGTTACCGAGCGTAAGACGCCATCAAAAGGAGGGGTAGCTGTGTGTCGGTCTCATAATTTTTATTAGTGATAGTAGGCTACACCAGGATAAGTACTGTACAACATTTCTGTTGAAGGTGATAAAGGAACAAATGATATACCTGCACGATAAAGAATTCATTGTTTAACCCCTTGTGTATGAGAGGTGCCTCGTAATCTTAAAATAAAAAGTCAAGCATTAAACACTTTAAGAATTATACTCAATGGGTTGATGGAAATACTGTAGTTCCTTAACCCTAGGAGTATGCAAAGTTTCTCCAGAACTGAATGAAAGTGGCAGTAGCCAAAACAGAAAATAACAGGCATTCTTTTCCTCAAGGGTAAATGAACTCAGCACTGACTGCATGACTACAATTTCGTATTTACTCACTTGCATGAGAATGGAAATACACTTCTTTTCAATAAGAAAAATATGTGATGATTGCATTATTGATTGATCTGCATGTTTAGTACTGTTTATTGAAAAATGTTTGTACAGTGTACAAGTACAGCATATATCAAAACTGCAAAATGATGTATTGAAGTTCTAATCCGGTGTGTAGGTTTTGGTGGTAATAAATATCAAGTTGTTACACTGAATGGAGTTTAGTCAATGGGCAATTTATTCATCTTTTATTTATAGTTCTGGATTGGTGTATAAAGTATATATGGAGTATCTTAGTCTCAGCGCTCTTTATAGTTGCCACTAGGAATGTTATTACATTTGAAAACAACTAATAAAGTAATGTTTCAGTGTTCGTTACAATTTCATGTGGTAATCACAGCAACAAACTAAATGTCTTCCTTTCATCCAGCCTTGTGTGCATTTAGGAATACAGTGATACAATAATACAGGTCAGTAGATTTGCGTCAAGATGTTGAGAATTGGAATGGGAGAGGTACACACTGACACTGTCCCTCACATCATACATTGATAATGCACAGCATCAGTTGGTTTGGGTCAGTGTTTGTCATTTGAGAGAGTTCATATTTTGGCTGCCTAGTTCCAGGTTGTTTCAGACATTTGATTCATTAATTGTTTCTGTTGGATGCTTATAAAAAGCTCAGCATTTTTTTATGTAGGTAGTGCATGATAAACATGTTTGAGGATGAGAGACCTTAATATGCTGATATGTTTTGCTAGAGTTTGTTTTTAGTTCTGAGCAGACATACTGGATCCTGTTCAGTAACTGTCAGGTATAAAGTTAAAACTTTTACCAAGATCGTTTCCCGTAGTATTAAGATATTTTCTTCCTTCAGTTGCAGCCATGCAAAGTTTTCTGTGAAGAATTTCATATGAATGACTCACATCGGAATAAGACTGAGATCAGTCATTAGCAGATTATAGAATGCGGTGTATGTAGATGCAGTCTTATCATAGTTAATGTTTTCAGTCTAGCACACTCTTAATTCATAGTGTAAGTGAAGCGTAAACCAATGCTTTCATTTCCTGTAGTTTGAATGCAAAACTTATCGTCATTGCTTTCATCTTGATTCTTTAGTCACTGGAATAATTTCATTATAATTAAGGGATTTTTAGCACTGGATAGGAGTAACTTGTGTGCAGTACATGATAGTTCTATCATGGTATGTCACTGGATCATGCTTGACGAACAGAAGAGTAATGAACAATCTGAAAGGAGGAATTAATTTTTTTAAGTTTATCGTTAGTCTACCTGGCTTAAATTTATATGTCAAAACACGAGATGTGTATTAGTGTAGATACCAGCAGTGCAGACAAAGAAATGCAAAATCCACACGCTGGATGTATATGTGCCTTCATATAAATATAATATATTCGTGTATCTGTCTGTACCTATCTATCTATCTATCTATCTATCTAAAAACATTTAATTAAACACACACACACACACACACACACACACACACACACACACACACACACACACACACACACACACACACACACACACACACACACACACACACACACACACACACACACACACCAGTGCGAAGAATCTTTGAACCCGGATCACTGGAATATATATATATTTATAAAAATATGACCACTGTAATGTCTCTAACTGCATTGCGGTGTGAAAATACACAGCCTATGTTGATGTCTCGGAAATAGCCACAAGCCAGCCTCCAAGTGTTCCAGTTGGTAATCAGTGCACTGAACGAAACAGAATCAAGTCAGGAAAATCACTGCTGTGAGAGGAGAGGTAACAGCTGGCAAGAAAGTAACAAACCTAAATGAAACTTGTTGACGGATGCTGTTGTGCTGGCCACTGTTACAGCATAAGACAGTAATGTGCTGAATACAATAAGAGGTAATAATCACAAAAAAGAAATGATTTCCTCCAGATTTACTTCTATGGCAGCATTTAGGAAACAGTGTAGTACTTCCAAATGGTTGCTGTGTTGAAATGGATGCACAGGGTATTCGGACAGAGAAGCAATGATCACTCATGCAGAAGGGAAACAAAATACCTCTCCTCTTGTCATACAGGCCAACAGAATCAGAGGTAGGCTTCCCTAGCAAACACATGAACCTTAGACACTTGAGAAACATACTCGTAAAAAAATCTTAATTGCATCCTTAGGGAAGGCGATAACCATCCAGCCGGCCTGCAAGGGCAGGATTTTGCGCAGTTAAAACATCTAATTTTCTTCCTCTAGAAGGTTACGGATCTACTTTTCAAGATGGTCACAGACCCATACTTCCGTTCCGTGAGCACACAAGACGTCTGACTTGCAGTGTCAGCTAGATCCCTCACTTTGCTGTGATGTATGAAGAAAGTTGCACCCTTCATAGGACAGCCTTCATTTTCCAAATGGAAAAAATGATGCTCCAATCGGATTGAGCCGGTGCAGGTTTACATCCAAGGGTTGGCTGGGGTTTACTGCTCACGTAATGCCACTCAGGGATGAGTGCGGCTGGTCACTTTCATAATAAATATCAAGACAAATTAACCTAAAGCCTGGCTCCTACGCTCCTCATGGGGCGATATGGGATTAGATGATAGATAGATAGATAGAAAAAAAAAAGTGGTCATTTGCCTGTGCAAAAAACTTTCTCTTTCCACTTTATAAGAGAAGTTAGTTCCGAGATTTTAGTCCAGTAACTTTGCATACCTTTTCTTTACCTACAAGAATAGTTTTGGAGTTCAAATGCTCTTGCCGTAGAGTTAAAATGTTTGTCTGTGGAACCAGGATTAGGGTATTCTGTAGAATATTCTATGGTGACAAGCAAGGAATGTGGAAGAATAAAAAGGTAGTGAAAGAAAAGGAAGATTTGAAATGAAAATGTAAAGTAAGATTAATATGTAACCTGGGTGGATGTGGTGGTTGTTGCAGCCATCGATCTTCTGAGTTCCGTGTCACTTGTGACCAACCCCAGGCACCAGAGGCCTCCTCCCCCACGTACCTAAGTGTACAGGTAACAGTGTGATCAGCCCCACTTCTCACCACTCCATGCCACCCCACCCCACTCCATCTCACTCCATCCTACCCCGCCACACTCCACCTCACTCCATTCCACCCAACCCCCTGCTTCACTCCACCCCACCCCATCCTGCTCCATGCCATCCCACTCTGCTTCACCCCACTCCACCTCATTCCATCCCACCCAGCCCTTTTCTACCTCACTCTACCTCACTTCTTCCTGCTCCACGCCACTCCGGCTCATTCTATCCTACCCCACCTGGGCCATCCCATGCCACCCCGCTCCATTCCATCCCACCACGTTCCCCCCTACTCCATGCCACCCAATCCCATCCCATTTCACCCCACTCTGCCTCACTCCATTCCACCCCACCTCACTCTACCTCACTCCATGCTACCTCACCCCATTCCACCCCACTCCATCCCACCCCACCCCACTCCAACCCACTCTGTCTTACTCCATGTCACCCCACCCCGTTCCACTCCACTCCGCCTCACTCCATGCCGTCCCATCCCGCTCCACCCCTCACATCATCCCCTATCCATCCTCTCAAGGTACCTTTTCTGATCTGTACCTAATATGGACACGTTCTAACCATACAAGACCTTTCTTTTTTCTCTTCTGTGAAGTTCAAGCTTGTACATTACTTATTTTCTAAATATTTTTCTTATGTTTACCACTTTGTCTGTCTGCCACATGACCTTTGTTTTTAGACTGCCACTTCCTCTCATTTCTGTTTATTGTGATTATCTTTGTTCTGTTCCTTATTAATCCAGTCTTATCATGGTCCCCTTGTCTCCGGTCAATTTCTTCATCAGTATTTCCTTTTTCCTGTCCACTTTTTCTCTCTCATATGTTGTTTCTCGTTTCATGTTACTCTTATTTTATACCCATCCATTCTCTGCATATATTATAAAGGCTGTTTTCAGCCAAATATTGTACCACCAACGTCATATTTTTATAGTCTTTACACATCTTTTTGTTTCAAGTCATGGTCTGTCATTCTTACGCTTTTGGTTTCCCTTTCCTCTTTTAACACTAGTCCAATTCCCCCATCCCTCCCTTTTTGTTTGTTTTCCTACTTTACTCTGCGTTTCCCTCTCTTCTCAGTTGTCTATATGCTTTGTCTCTCCCTATATTTTATTCACCTCTAGTCTCAGTTACTGTTTAAGTATCCTTTTCACCAAGCACATCTTTCCTTCCACACACTTTTACTGATGCCCGTCATTACTCCTTACGTAGCTTTTATCAGTGCCCTTCCTTGAAGTTTTTTCTGTCTCTCCCAGATCTCAGCCGTTTTCTCTCCTGTTTCCATTTTTTCAGGTTGTAACGCAGTTTCCCATTCCCTCTTTCCTTGGAACTTTCCTCTTTCCTAAGCTACTTTCCTCCTATGCAAATCCTTTTATTCTATCCTCCTTTCCCATTTTTCCAGCTACCGCACTCCTTTCCTGTGTTTCGCTTCTCACCCTTCCATCCTTATCCCTGTTCTCTTCTTTCCATCCTTTTTCCTCGTTCAACCCTTCAAAACCTTCTCCTTTCCAGTTTTTTCCCTTCCCATCTACCCTATGAGCCTTCCTCCACCCCCATCCTTTCTCTCCGTCTCACCAGAACACTACCAGTATCATAAGGTTATCTGGAGGGCTTCCAAACTCACTAGAACTATATTCAACTTTTTCTTGTTCATGGGTGACAGTTTCCTCATTATTTGCTAATATTTTTTCTCACTTTCAGTACTTGCTTCAGTTGCAAAAGAGTTCATTTTTTATAAAAATGTTTCATTGCAACATTTACAGGTAGTAAAAGTTCTGTAGTAAAAGTGTTGTTAACAGTTGAGTTTGGCGAATAAGCTTGTAGATTATGTGTGTTGTCTGAGTTAGGCCCTCCAGAATGCCTGTTATAACATGACTGGCTCAGGGGGCGTCTCCTACAGCCTCCATACTGCCAGTTGCACGTTGAGTAAAGCAGTAGTGTTAAGTTGTTGTTCGTTTCCCTGACTTCTTGTTACAATAGGTTAGTGCTTTATCATATTCATATTTTTTAAAATAATAAATAGAGATATGCTGCTCTGAAAAATGGTGGGGAATTTGTATGCAGCATTATCTTAGAACTTATTAAAAACCTTCAGTAAAGGGAGAGAGAAAGTAAAATGCAACATAAGAATACAAATCAAATCACAATTTTACCTATAAATTTTAAATACACATGTAGCTTCATCAGTTTTCAAGCAGTTGTGAACCCCAGCTTTTGCGCAGCCTTCTCCTCTTGCCCCTGACTTAAAGAAGTTGTAGACAGGGTTTCACACTGAATAAAGTCTAACTGTCTGTAGTTCGATGCTGTAGTCGACTGCACTAGCAACAGTGTAATCATGAACTGTTTCTCGGCCAATTTGTGAAACTTTTGAACTACCACCCTAACAGTGAATGACATGTTGTCCGATATGAAAATCCCTGACCCCGGCTTTCATCTAGCCAGGGACAGGATTACAGGGCGAGCAGAAGCTATGGGTCACGAATGAAAATAATGTGCAGGCAGTATGGTGGGTGGCAGTGGGTCTCCCCAGGTGTGCTGGTGAGGTGGGACGTCAATACACACTTGGAGGAGGCCCCATGGTGACGCTCTCCTGTGGGAGTCAAAGCGCGTGGTAGTCATTTGTGTGCATCGCGTGGTTTTCCCCCAAAGGTGGTCCAACTTACATCCGATTCGAGAGTGGTGGCGTTCTAATGTATGCTAATTGTGGCGTGTGCCGATTGGCTTTCTCTTCTTTACCATATTTTGGTGGCTAGAACTGCTTCATCCACAAACTTGTCTCATAGTGAGTGTACTGTACAGTAGACGACAGGAAATAGAAGTATATGGATATTTTACTTTGCACAGTATTACATATTCATGAAATGCATAGTGTATTTTTCACTCCTGTTTATCACCAAATCATCATATGTGTAGGGTTTGTTTGCTTTCCTGTACATGGTTGCATTTAATCAAATTTCATTCATTAGATTAACTGCATGATGTAGAGTAATTTGTTGGTGTGTTTACTGAAATTCAGGTCGTTCGACAAACATTTTTCTTGATTTTTCAGGTATCTTAATAGCAGGTTCCTCCCTCTAACTTTTTTTTTTCTTTGTTCTTTTTCTTCATATCTTCATGTAACTGCTTTCATTGTTGATAACTTTAACACTCAAATGTTCAACAAGTATTTCATTGTGTAGATAGTAATAAAGTTTTCATAAACAGCCCTGATGGAGCAATGCTAGTTTCAGTTTTGTTGAGATAATGACATACTATTCCCCAGACATATGATATTTAACAAAGTTGTAGCTTTTTCTTAGTGTGTCATATACTGGAACATTTCGTCGTAGTTCGAATATAGTTTCACGGTTTTTATCTTAAATTATGCTGTTTTGAACTGCAGTACTTGTCACTGTTTGTAGAGCAGTAATTTCCTTGAATTTTTAAGCATGATTACCCTTACGTCATCAACGCTGCACACGATAACTATTTGAATGTTTCTCTAATTACAAGAGTGTGCATTAGGATTCTTAGCCACTTTTTCATTAAAAATGAAATACAGTATTTTGTAGCAGTTTTGACTTAGGTGTCAAGTTGGTCAGCAGCAGAACTTAACAGTTTATCTAATTATTTCTACTGTAAAGCTTATGCTTATTATTGCTATTAGCCGTGAGTCATTTGAAATATGCATATGGAAAGCTCAATAACAGTTTCAGTCAGGTTTTGGAGAAATATGAGTCAGAAATTCCAGCTAAGTATATTGCCAAGACACACAAGCTATCACCTTCTTCCCGCTCACACCAGGTCGCTTCACGGACGATGGCTCACTGATATACCAGAAGGTGTGAGTCGGCTGCCACACCATCCGCCTGCCAGTCACCCATCAAATGTGTCATCTCCCACACCCAGTCACCTGTCAGCCGGTCATCCAGTTAGGCGGGTATTTGGTTAGGCATTCAACTGGTAAACCGTTTCCTCAGTATTTCTGGGTGATGTGACTGATGAACTGGCCCGGAAAATAAAGATTATCTCAACACACCTGATGTCATAAATACACTCTACTCCCATCCCGATACCACACACACACACACACACACACACACACACACACACACACACACACACACACACACACACACACACACACACACACACACACAGTCAAATCCATGTCCATACCTCTATCCACAGCCACATCCCACCACTCCATACCTTCACTTAACAATTCAGCTTAATTCTAAGGGCTTCCTCATTTATGTTAATTTTTGTCATTCATTAGTGAAACTCATTCATATCTAAGCATGATAGTGTGGACCTTATTATGTGTAATGCATAAAGCAAATATTTTATGGTGTGAGTAATTGTGTTGACAAATTGTTATTAAAATTTATCAAAGGTAGGCCTAGTGACTTTTGACAGTGAGCAGATGACCATAAATTATGTCCCATACTCAATTATAAAGTTTGATGATAAGCAATAGTTTATGTAAGAAGACAAAATGAACGTGTATTACCGTAAGTAGGCTACTGAATTAGGAAATATTATATATGAGTGACTTGTAAAAACTATGCAACGATTATGACAACATAATCCATGTTAGCGATCACAGTTTCATCGGATGGTTACCACCCATTTCAGTTCACTCTTCACGGAACTTTTGCAAACATTAGGAACACTGCCACCTATGCGTTCAATATTCTGTATAGCATGTGTTGTGCGATTATACTACCTTCCCCTATTATGAATGAACTATATCCCGTGTCTCACAAGTGTTAGCTCTTAGTCCAGCCTCAGATAAAATCAAACACTACTGAAGAGAGGCTTGATGTGAGCCTTCCTTTCAGTTACATGCGTGGCATTAATCACAAATGAGGAGAGACGCTGATACATGCTTCTCCTTCGGTGCCTTGTTGCTTGGCATTACGTTCAGCAGCAGGGATTACGTCACCCTATTATTGTTCTCAGAAAATATGAACACATTACTCGTATTTATTTACTTTGGGCTGTACATACCAAACTGGTAGTGCCACGAGGTAGCTGCCAGAAGAATGTAGACAACTGATATTGTCTAATGAATATGATATTGAATTCAGAGTTGTTTCATAAAGCTAGTCAGATTTGTATCTTAATATGAATTTAGCTAATTTTCTGACAGTATAAGTAAGTAATTAGTATTTGAATTTTGCCATTGTTGGGTTTGTTTATTATATAAATTTTATGCATTATTTCAAAAGAATGAGCAGACCAAATTATCTGTAAAAGTAATGTGTTTTATGTACTACACATAGTACTGTTTAAAGCAGTGCCATAGATACGTGACGACCTCGCTCTCAGACTGATATTGAGAGGTTTGCGATGGTCTTCAGTGACTGTTTAACAAAGGGTGTTACTTTTAAGACCAAGCACCAGCTAGTCTTCATACCAGACACTCTGTGATGTTTATTCAATGGAATGAAGGACTGGTTGGAGCTGCGTGTTAATTGTACGGCTTGTAGCCGCATTATGGAATTTCCCGTAAGCCTTTGTACTGTACTAGTGATATTCCTTTATCTGTATAATTCACTGTGTGTGGATGTGGAGGTCTATAGGGAGAGGAAATGTTACTCAGAATCCTACATGGAGAAAGTACTGAGCTATTCAAAATTCTTTTCATCTCTTTCTTTTGTAAGCATTTGTATTTCTTCCTCTTTTCCGTATTATGTCCAACATCTGGTGCACTGACAAGAAAGAGAGAAGTTAGAGTCACTTCTCCATGCATTATACTCACACTGTTTTGAGTCATCCTCATAGATATTCCTCTCTGCCTATGGGGATGTAAGGACAGTAAATGTGGTGCAGGTGTTGGAGTGCAAACATGGCAGGAAAATACTATAGTCATAGCATTTATGTTAAACCTACTTTTCCTTGACTTCTCCCTTTCCGTAATCATAGTTGGCATTAAATCAGCTAGTGTGAATAATGGATGTTTTAATTCTACACACAAACTGTCAAAGAGTGCATTGGTCGCTGGTTATGAATTCTCTGTTGAAGATTGAAGGAATCATTTAATATTGGTGGTATTGATCATTATCCTCCGTAGTGAGTCTATGTGATAATGTGTATCCTTCTATTTTTGTCATAAATATACACTTACTAAGTCTCAAATCATAATTAATTTGATATGTAATTAAGTTAGTTCTTAACTTCAGTTAGATTAGCAGTGGAAATTGTTGCTGTATTATCCTTTTATTAAGGAAACGTTTTATATTCTAACTGAAGTGGTTTGGTTACGCATCCCGGTAATCGTATATTCTTTACATGGTCTGGCCATTCCGTATTAAGGCAACTACTGTAAACAGTTGATTCAGTCTGACGGTTAGGGAGCATATTCTTTGACAGCCTGTTGGCTGGTGTAGCCTTTTTTATTGTGTTTCCAGTAACAAGTACACTGTCTTGTGTGATCTTTGTCCAACTGATTGCATGGTTTCCTTGTCATGAGCAGTTTTTGCTGTTAGGAGTCCTATTTTAACCTGTTATCATTTTTATGGGTATTAAAGACATGAATTACTTTGTATGAATTTAAGAGTTTATAGTCCCCTGGTTACTGTTTGATGGGGCAATGATGTGTAGAGTCTTTTAGTTATTTGAAATAGTGCAGCCTTTTATTATGTTCCTTATTTCTGATATGTGGTCTTGAAGCACCATTTAGTCCCCTTCGTCTTTTCTGTATGTTCATGAATACAAAGGAGTAAGAATGAGTTTGTGTACCCATAATCCCTTTGAAAAGGTAGATTTGTGCGTATTATTCAGTCTTGTTCATAGTGGATGTTGCATAGGACTTCCGAATTACATGAAGTAAATAACTGTGCTTCAGGGAACTAAGGTTTGATGTTCGTGTTTGGTAATGATACAAGCTTTTCATCGAGGGACAGTGAGTAGAATTAGTCTGAGTCATACATAAGGAGGAAGTGTCTTAATTACTGGGAGTTAAGTAGTGTAAATATGAGGATAGTAGATATTTAATATTTAGGGGAGCATATGCTTGAGAAGCGCATATCAAATTGGTTCGTTAAAAGAATATATAAAAAGATGTAAGTCTTGCACATAGAATGGAGATTACAGTAACTAAAATTTATGACCAAAATTATTTATAACATTAGAGCAGTAGAACTGTAGTGTGTGTGTGTGTGTGTGTGTGTGTGTGTGTGTGTGTGTGTGTGTGTGTGTGTGTGTGTGTGTGCAAAGTTTGTAAATGTGTATGGACCATGAATTATAGTACTGTAATTTATACTGCTCATGTTTACAGTGACGGGTAAGGGTACATTACCCTCCCTCCCCTTCCCCCCCTTTTTATGCCTTTCATGTCAGCTTTGTGTTATCTTCTCAGCTCCATTACCTTCAGTGTTCATTTTCAAAATAAAGTGTTTTATCATCTACTGCTACATTTATTACCCTGGCGTAGTATAATCAAGGATTAACCATGTTGTCTCCCCAAACTCATTTGTACTTGAATTTAACCGTAGTCTGAAGTTGCCTTCTCTTGCAGTTCATCATCATCCTTCAAGTTTAGTAGGACAGGGAGGGAGCTGAGGACGTTTGTACGACTGCCCAAGCCGGGAGTGGCGCAGCCTGGTTATGAAGATGCCACCTCGTGAGGATGTCCCTCTCCAGCATCAAGGATTAAACGATGCTATAAAAAAAAAATGATAATCTCAGAAAGCACATATAATCATGTGTGACTATCAGCATTTAATGAGAGCCAGAGTCATTACATCTTGCATGGTGTAAGGGTCTGAGACTAGGACACCACACTGGCTCAATCGGTAGAGAGGTGGCCTGCAGTCCTACCGGACCCAGATTCGAATCCCGGCTGGGGCAGAGAACAGTTTAAGGATGGATTTGAATTTCAAAAAAAGCAGACTTTACTCATCTACCAGAAGACCCGCCGACATGTCGTAAAAATACCCCCGCTAATACCAATACACCAGTCCTGTATGAGACAGCCCTAACATGTATTCAGTATGGACGGTGGGTGTTAGCACCGAAGTGGTGACATGTGGAGGTGAGTGGTATGTATGAAGACTACAGTGCCTAAAGCAGGCTGTGAAGCCTATGCCCAGAGTCGCACACACACACACACACACACACACACACACACACACACAAAATACTCTCGGGAGCCCTGAGAGAGAGAGAGAGAGAGAGAGAGAGAGAGAGAGAGCGAAGCGCAAGACCTTACCTCTAACCTGAAACCGCTGGACCACCTGGCACCATCTTACTATAGAAGGTCTGTACTGACATCACCAGCTTTGATGACGTTATGCTGAGCCTGGCATGACCGGGTTGAGCAGTGACAACTTCGATTTGCCGTCACTGATGGGAGAGTAAAGTAAACAGTGAAGTCACAATACACAGGTTTCCGATAAAATTTCAAATGTATCGTGTCAGAAACTACCAAGATATGCAAAAGTCGGTCCAAATCTCCTAACATGTACAAAGATAAGTTTCAACAAGAAGAGATGAAGCGTCATGCAGGAAAATCTATAATAACTTATGAAGATCACGACCAGTGTTGTCTAGTGCGTGGAATGTCCTTCCTCGGATATTTTACCCTCACATCGTTATTTCATAATCTCACAATGCTCTTATGCAGCCAATGAATTTAAGATGTAAAAGTTCTGATGCTTACAATCAGATGGTTTGTTGATGGGTTCGAGACGTGGAGTTACAAACAGTTAATGAGAAATGTTTAGTGAAAACAAAAGTAGTTTAGCCTTTAATGACAGCTGTAAATTAAAAGGCCGTATGCTTAAACGATGTTGTGTGTACTCCATAAATGTGAGGAACGATGAGAAACGAAATTATTAGCTACTCGTATATCAATTTAGCGTTCATTTTGGTTTAGCCGATCAAACCACTGGCATCTCCCCTCCCCATTTTTATTTCTCCTGATTTCGAGCACCTTCGGCACTGTAGTACTCTACTGTAAATGTTCCAGTCGATCATTTCTATTACGACAATCATGGACAACTTACCAATTTTAGACTGTACAGTCGCCAAACTTTCCACCTAGGCCACCTAGCCGTGATAGATGGGTAACGAGTGCTGGCAACAATGTATCTGTTTGTTCGTATGTAGGCTACATGCTCGACGAAAGTTCGAATCATCAACTCTCTTCGTCTGTAGTGAACCTCCGTCAGAGTTCATTCCATAGATGGCTGGGTACGGAGTTGGGTGGGGAGAAAAATGTCTCAGGAGTAAGGCGGCTCTCCCATCGGCTCAGCCAGTTGCATGAAACTTCGCACGGAAAATTATGTGCCACAGGTCGCGCTGACCAAGGCCAAATAAATATGACTATATTAAATTTATAATAAGGTAATATATATAATATTATGATATAAATATACACTATTATATATAATAATCTCAGGGGTGGATACATCACGTCTGTCGACTCATGACTAGCTGACTCGAGGCAGTATTCTGCCTCAACGAACGAGTTTCAACCTCCGACATCTACGGTTCCTATTTCTCCTACTTACTGTAGTTTAAATTAATATCTGCCCAATGAGTAATCCTGTAACGATTAATGACCTAACTTATCTAATCACGTTTCGGATCAAGAATGGTATTGCAATAGATTTAACTGAGACCAACGCAGGACTGACGAAATGCAAAACGAACAGACACCGGTATCTATTTTTCTACCGTAAGGGCCGGTCTCATGACGGTTCTTCTCCCCAGTATTCAGTAGACAATTTCTAGCCATGAGTTCATCATGTAATGATGAAAAAGAACACATTTATTAATATGTAATATATGTAATGATGTGGTCTTTTAGATTATTTTACTTACTGTTTTCAATACTCGCATTCTTCAATATTTTGGAGAAGTTCCTTTGAGATTCTGTCGGCTAAAAATTGTTGACTTAATATTGGGATGAACTCTGAGGTTCACTACGGAACACGAGAGTTGATGATCCGAACTTTCGTCGAGCATGTACACACGAACAAACAGATACACTGTTGCCAGCACCCGTTACCCTCTCGCGGCTAGGTGGCCCAGGTGGAAAGTTTGGTGACTGTACTTTCAGAAAATGAAAGACTACTGCACTGGACAGGTGGCCTCCGCCGTCATGGCGGACTTCAGTTTAATGACGCCACGTGAAAATCTTCTGTAACATCATATCAAGGACCGAATCCAGGCTCACTAAGTGATAAACTACGCCTATACAGCTTAACAAAATGAGGATTCTGGAAGTATACGAGTAAAACTGGAATCGATAAGTGGAAGAATACATAAGTGAGGGCAGCCTGAGTAGTAGGAGGCAATGATGAAAGTTGTGATGGTGAGGCATGACACTGAATTTTTAAGTCGGACCCAGATGATCTCGAGAATCATGCATTGTGCAGTACATTAAATATTTACATATGTCCACATATGAACGCGACTCCAACAACCTCAAGATTAACAGGAGATAGAAAGAGAGATGAACAAAGGTAAATGTTGTGAACTGATTTGACTTCAGGCTTGTTCTGTGACGGAACGTTGTTATGAATATTGTTACGGAACAGAGAAAGATGATGTACACTTTAAGTGAGAATAGTAAAAATCACTACTGTCCCGTAAAGTTCCAGGCTCAAAACAAAAGAGTTAGGTAAAATTACAAGTTAAAGTTTAATGCTCAAACTAACAACAAAACATTCAGGACTCATAAGGATAATGTAATGGCAAAAAACAGGTTAAATATATGGTTAACTGCAATAGCCTCTATTAACACGGAATTAGCAAGAGTAAATTTATCTAAGTCAGCCCTGATAAAATGACAATACCAGATAATACTCAGTGAATGCAAGATATATTATTACAGATACAAAATATTATTAATAAGGGCTGACACCAAAAACACATGAATCACAAAAACCTTACTAGGCCTAAGAATTAACACCTTACGCTACAGAGTACAAGAAAAAATGCAATAAAAGTTATACTCAAATTACACAGCTGCTAGATGGTTGGAGACTTCCTGAGCACTCAAAATACTTCGTAATAACAACTGTACAGGGGAGGACAGAGATGTGAACAAAATGAGGAGTAGATCTAAGTGGCCATAATGCAGAGACTGAGCTCATTATATAGGGGCCGGCAGAGCTTGATACAACTTGTAAGAAGGACGCGCAAATGAAGCCATGGGGACAAAGAGTTGACAATCCTGCTCTGAACAACAGAAAGAACGACTTACTCTACTATAAGGGAGGAGGGGGGGAGTGAGGTAGAACACGCTCGTGATCAAGCATGCAGCATACTGTACGTTAGAATTACACAAAGGATGATGAAATCATAGGCTATGTGACACCTCCCCACAAAGAAAAAGAAATTTACAAAGGAAATTTCTTATTACTCTAAAACAATCTGTCTAAAGTCTAGATAAGCAATCTGCAATAACATTTTCTTTCCCCTTGACATGTTGTATGTCTAATGAATACTCCTGAAGAAGTAGACTCCATCTTGTCAATCTCTGATTTTTATCTTTAAACTTACTAAGGAATTTCAGTGGGTTATGATCGGTATAAATGACTATGGGGTCAAAACCAGAACACAAATAAAATGAAAAATGCTGTAAACCCAAAATCAAGGCCAAAAGTTCTTTCTCAATAGTTGAGTAGTTCTTTTGAGGTGGAGTGAACTTCTTACTGTAATAAGATACAGGGTGTTTAATACCCTGATCATCTTCTTGCAGCAAAACAGCCCAGCTCCTGTATCACTTGCGTCAACAGCCATCTTAAAAGGCTTAGCAAAATTTGGAGTAGCGAGCACTGGCTGACTTAATAGGATAGCTTTAAGTTTGCTGAAAGAGGATTCACAGTTATCGGTCCAGACAAATTTAACTCCCTTTTTCAGTAGGTCTGTAAATGGTGATACAAGAATTGAAAAGTTAAGAACAAATCTCCGGTAATAACCTACCATTCCCAAAAATCTTTGTAGCTCTTTCCTACTTTTAGGTCCGGGAAGATCACTTCTAACCTGAACCTTAGCTCCTGGTGGTGCAACATGTCCATCACCAATTAAGTACCCAAGGTACTGAACTTTAGCTTGACCAAACTCACACTTTGATAAATTAGCTACAAGATTAGCCTGAACCAAACGCTCAAGAAATTTACTGACATGGCATAGGTGATCTTTCCAGTTGTCACTGAAGATTAATACATCATCAATATAAACAACACACCCTGCCAAACCTTTTGTTACAACATTCATGAGCTTCTGAAATGTGGCTGGTGCATTCTTCATACCATATGGCATTACAGAACATGCAAAAGTCTTTCCTAGTGTTACAAAACATGAGATCTCCTTAGCATGTTCAGTCATAGGTACTTGCCAGTATCCCTTTAACAAATCAAACTTACTTATGTACCTAGCCTTTCCGATCTTGTCTATGCAATCTTCCACGCAAGGGAGAGGTTAAGTGTCTGTTTTGGTTATCTGATTAACACGCCTGTAGTCGATGCAAAGCCGCTGTGACCCCCCTGGCTTAGGGACTAGAGTGACAGGAGAACTCCACTCGCTCTGACAGGGCTCAATCATCTTGTGGTCCAACAGGTAGCCAAGCTCCTTCTGGATGAGAGGAACTTTCACTGGGTTCACACGGTAAGGAGGCAGTTTAATTGGCTTTGCGTCTCCAACATCGACATCATGCATCAACACAGTGGTTCTTCCTGGAGTGGCACGGAACACTTGCGGGTACTCCTGCAGTAATGCCGAAAACTCCTGCCTTTCCTCGGGAGGTAGATGAGAAAGCTTAGTCTGGAGATCATTCATGATATCAGGATTCTTCCCCAAACTATCACTCAGGCTCATACTGCATGGGAGAACTTCACTTGCAGACTCGGGTGGAACAGCTACAGTGCAGACTAGGTTATTTTCGTTCCGCCTGTGATATAACTTTAGCATGTTGATGTGACAAAGTTGCTTGTTCTTTCTACGATCTGGTGTGACGATGACATAGTTGACATCACTGAGTTTCTTCTCCATGAAATAAGGACCACTAAACTTGGCTTGAAGAGGTTGCCCATGCACCGATAGCAGAATCAAAACCTGATCTCCTGGCTGAAAGTGGCGTAACCTGGACTTCTTATCATACCAAGTTTTCGTCTTCTCCTGAGCAGCTCCTACATTCTCTCTCGCCAGCTGTAAAGCAGTGGACAGCCGTTCTTTGAACTTCATCACATACTGCAGCAGGTTGACGTCATCTTCCTCCAACAACCAGCATTCCTTGAGTAGCTTAAGGGGTCCTCTTACTTCATGGCCAAACAGTAGTTCAAAGGGTGAGAAGCCCAGTGATTCATTTGGAGATTCTCTTGCGGCAAATACAACGAATGGAAGACCTTTATCCCAGTCTTTCTGATGATCCAAACAGTATTTCTTGAGCATCGATTTGAGTGTTTGATGATATCTCTCCAACGCTCCTTGGGTCTGGGGATGGTAAGCTGAAAACTGATCTGGGTGATGCCCAACTCTTTCAGAGACTGCTTGAAAACATTTGACATGAAATTACTTCCCCGGTCTGACTGTACCTCCTTGGGCAGATCAAACTTTGTGAAGAACCCTAGCATTTCCTTAACCACGTTCTTTGCTGAGATATTTCTAAGTGGAATGGCTTCAGGATAACGAGTAGCTATATCAATCAGGGTCAACACATAAGAAAATCCTGAAGAAGTCTTAGGAAGAGGGCCCACAATATCCACCAACACACGGGTGAATGGCGCCTGAAAAGGAGGAATGGGAACTAGAGGTGCAACCTTTTCGGTCTGATTACACTTCCCCACAACTTGACAGGTGTGACAAGACTTACAATACCAGGAAACATCCCTGAAGATACCTGGCCAGTAGAAGTGTTTCAAAATGCGTGCCACAGTCTTCCTCACTCCAAGGTGTCCTGCCAAACTGGAATCATGAGCCACTCTAATGATATCCTGCCTACAAACACGAGGGATGACAACTTGATGTACAACCTCCCATTCACAGTCGGCTGATGCTGTTGGGGGTCTCCACTTCCTCATAAGTACTCCTGACTTTATATAATAACAAGTAGAAGCACCAGCTGATTCTTCCTCACTGCAAGCAGAGTTAGCTAGACCTTTCAACTCAGGGTCAGCAACCTGCAACTCAACCAACTCTTGACGAGACAAATTATCAACACTACAGGGTATTGCCTCATCTGGTGAGTGGTCCAAATTAGCAAGAAAAGTGTCAGCTAGGATAACATCATCATTATCATTATCCTCTAAGTCACCAGTAACTTTAGACTTAGCCCTAGTGACAGCACATGCAGGGAACACATCAGGGACATCACGATCCTGGGCCGCAGCCACTGGCTCACTAGACAACTGAGGAGCTGGACACACTTGACTTCCACCAATATCATTTCCAAGTAAGAAAGTTACACCTGACATTGGGAGTGTCTCAACCAACCCAACCATAACTGAACCATTAACAAAACCAGACTCTAAATTCACTCTGCACAGAGGGACAGAGAAGTAATTATTCCCTACACCTTGTAAGATTACAGTTTCATCAGAGGAATTAACATTAGAGCCTAGAACACTGGTCAGCATAAGAGATTGGCAAGCACCTGTATCACGATATATTTTAGCTGATTTCCTGTCATTACTGTCCAGAGGACTGACAAAACCTTCAGACAGGAAATTAGCACATGAACTCTTGAGAGTGTCACCCACGTCACTGCTCAAAAGAGGAGCTCCATCATGAGAATTTAATTTACCCCTCAAAGCAGGTTCAGTTAACTCAGTTAAAGAATTCTGGGAACTCTCAAGGGTGGACACTAGACCAATTGACTGAATATTTAAAGACTCCTTTTTGTTCACATCACGCTGTCTCCTGAAACATTTCTCCGTAGTATGACCAAGCTTACTACAATAAGTACATTTACTTTTCTGAAATCTAGAGGTGAAGCTGGTATTTACTTCCTGAGAAACATTATCTTTATTCTCTTTCCTGTTACCTGTACTCTGAGTAGAGGCAACGTACTTACTCTCAGCTTTCCTTTGTTCTTTAGAACATCTCTTGGGAGTGAGAACATATTCATCAGCTAAAACTGCAGCATCAGACAAATTATCTATTCATTTCTCATCAAAATATAGGCTTACATCTTTATTAATACACCTTTTGAAGTCCTCCAGCAAAAATCATCTGCTTAAATTTATCAAAATCAGAATTTATATTCTTAGAATTTAACCACTGCTCTAACAGATCTTCTTTGATTTTTGCATACTCAACATGAGATTGCTTATCTTGCTTATAAGTTGTCCTAAATTTTACTCTATAGGCTTCAGGAACAAGCTCATAGGCCTTAAGAATCAAGCTCTTAACTACATCATAATTATCAGATTGATCCTGAGGCAAAGATGCATAATTTACTTGAGCTTTACCGGTGAGAACAGTTTGAAGGAGTACTGGCCAATACTTTTTGGGCCAATTAAAACCTGTAGCTACCCTCTCGAACAACTGAAAATACTTTGTTAAATCAGATTCATTAAAAGGAGGGACAAGTTTAACATTTTTAGCAACATCAAAATCATCAGAGCTAGATGATCCGGTTCCACCTTGTTTCATGCGATACTCATGGTCTGCCTGAATCCTAGCTAGTTCAATTTGTGCTTGAGCCTGTGCCTGTGCCTCCTGAATGCGAGCATTTGCCTGAAATTCAGCCTCCTGAATACAAGCCTGAGACTCAGCCTCCTTAGCACGAGCCTGAAACTCAGCTTCCTTAACACGAGCCTCCTGCAGAGCTAGCTGTAACTTAGCTATTTCAATCTGCGTTTGCTCATTTGGAGGAGTTACATTAAACAAGCTTTTATTAATCATGCCAACAATTTGATCTTTAGAATGATGAGAGTGAACTGCAATTCCCAATTGTTGAGCAACAAGCTTAAGTTCATTCTTTGTTCTGTTTTCTACATCAGACACTGTTTGCACATTTGACAAAAAATCTTTAGCTTCATCAAGTGTAGTAATAGTAGACATCATGAATAAATCACAGTCGCAAAATATCAAGCAATATCCTTATGATGATATCCTGACTATCGTGATAAGAGGTCGCCAAATTTATGTTACGGAACAGAGAAAGATAATGTACACTTTAAGTGAGAATACTAAAAATCACTACTGTCCCGTAAAGTTCCAGGTTCAAAACAAAAGAGTTAGGTAAAATTACAAGTTAAAGTTTAATGCTCAAACTAACAACAAAACATTCAGGACTCATATGGATAATGTAATGGCAAAAAACAGGTTAAATATATGGTTAACTGCAATAGCCTCTATTAACACGAAATTAGCAAGAGTAAATTTATCTAAGTCAGCCCTGATAAAATGACAATACCAGATAATACTTAGTGAATGCAAGATATATTATTACAGATACAAAATATTATTTATAAGGGCTGACACCCAAAACACATGAATCACAAAAACCTTACTAGGCCTAAGAAGTAACACCTTACGCTACACAGTACAAGAAAAAATGCAAAAATAGTTATACTCAAATAACACAGCTGCTAGACGGTTGGAGACTTCCTGAGCACTCACAACAATAACAACTGGACAGGGGAGGACAGAGATGTGAACAAAATGAGAAGTAGATCTAAGTGGCCATAATGCAGAGACTGAGCTCATTATATAAGGGCCGGCAGAGCTTGACACAACTTGTAAGAAGGACGCGCAAATGAAGCCATGGGGACAAAGAGTTGACAATCCTGCTCTGAACAACAAAAAGAACGACTTACTCTACTATAAGTGAGGAGGGGGGGAGTGAGGTAGAACACGCTCGTGATCAAGCATGCAGCATACTGTATGTTAGAATTACACAAAGGATGGTGAAATCATAGGCTATGTAACAATATTGTTACGGAACAGCGAAAGATAATGTACACTTTAAGTGAGAATACTAAAAATCACTACTGTCCCGTAAAGTTCCAGGTTCAAAACAAAGAGTTAGGTAAAATTACAAGTTAAAGTTTAATGCACAAACTAACAACAAAACATTCAGGATTCATAGGGATAATGTAATGGCAAAAAACAGGTTAAATATATGGTTAACTGCAATAGCCTCTATTAACATGAAATTAGCAAGAGTAAATTTATGTAAGTCAGCCCTGATAAAATAAAAATACACCGGGTAATGCTCAGTTAATGCAAGATAAATTATTACAGATACAAAGTATTATTAATGATGACTGACAAAGAACCCTTACACAAATTACAAAAACCTTACTAGGCCTAAGAATTAACCTTATGCTACACAGTACAAGAAAAAAGCAATAACACTTATACTCAAAATTACACTGCTGCTAGATGGTTGGAGACTTCCGGAGCACTCACAACAATAACTGTACAGGGGAGGACAGAGATGTGAACAAAATGAGGAGCAGATCTAAGTGGCAATGATGTAGAGACTGAGCTCATTATATAGAGGCCAGCAGAGCTTGATACAATTTGTAAGAAGGACGTGCAAATGAAGCCATGGGGACAAGGAGTTGAAAATCCCGCTCTGAATAACAGAGAGAACGACTTACTCTACTATAACGGTAGAAGGGGGGACTGAGGCAGAACACGCTCGTGATCAAGCATGCAGCATACTGTGCATTAAAATTACACAAAGGATGATGAAATCATAGGCTAGGTAACACCTCCCCACAAAGAAAAAGAAATTTACAAAGGAAATTTCTTATTACTCTAAAATAATCTGTCTAAAGTCTAGATAAGCAATCTGCAATAACATTTTCTTTCCCCTTGACATGTTGTATATCCAATGAATACTCTTGAAGAAGTAGAATCCATCTTGTCAATCTCTGATTTTTATCTTTAAACTTACTAAGGAATTTCAGTGGGTTATGATCGGTATAAATGACTATGAGGTCAAAACCAGAACACAAATAAAATGAAAAATGCTGTAAACCCAAAATCAAGGCCAAAAGCTCTTTCTCAATAGTTGAGTAGTTCTTTTGAGGTGGAGTGAACTTCTTACTGTAATAAGATACAGGGTGTTCAATACCCTGATCATCCTCTTGCAGCAAAACAGCCCCAGCTCCTGTTTCACTTGCGTCAACAGCCATCTTAAAAGGCTTAGCAAAATTTGGAGTAGCGAGCACTGGCTGACTTCATAGGATAGCTTTAAGTTTGCTGAAAGAGGATTCACAGTTATCGGTCCAGACAAATTTAACTCCCTTTTTCAGTAGGTCTGTAAGTGGTGATACAAGAATAGAAAAGTTAAGAACAAATCTCCTGTAATAACCTACCATTCCCAAAAATCTTTGTAGCTCTTTCCTACTTTTAGGTCTGGGAAGATCACTTATAACCTGAACCTTAGCTGCTGGTGGTGCAACATGTCCATCACCAATTACATACCCAAGGTACTGAACTTTAGCTTGACCAAACTCACACTTTGATAAATTAGCTACAAGATTAGCCTGAACCAAACGCTCAAGAAATTTACTGACATGGCATAGGTGATCTTTCCAGTTGTCACTGAAGATTAATACATCATCAATATAAACAACACACCCTGCCAAACCCTCTGTTACAACATTCATGAGCTTCTGAAATGTGGCTGGTGCATTCTTCATACCATATGGCATTACGGAACATGCAAAAGTCTTTCCTAGTGTTACAAAACATGAGATCTCCCTAGCACGTTCAGTCATAGGTACTTGCCAGTATCCCTTTAACAAATCAAACTTACTTATGTACCTAGCCTTTCCGATCTTGTCTATGCAATCTTCCACGCGAGGGAGAGGGTAAGTGTCTGTTTTGGTGATCTGATTAACACGTCTGTAGTCGATGCAAAGCCGCTGTGACCCACCTGGCTTAGGGACTAGAGTGACAGGAGAACTCCACTCGCTCTGACAGGGCTCAATCATCTTGTGGTCCAACAGGTAGCCAAGCTCCTTCTGGATGAGAGGAACTTTCACTGGGTTCACACGGTAAGGAGGCAATTTAATTGGCTTTGCGTCTCCAACATCAACATCATGCGTCAACACAATGGTTCTTCCTGGAGTGGCACGGAACACTTGCAGGTACTCCTGCAGTAATGCCGAAAACTCCTGCCTTTCCTCGGGAGGTAGATGAGAAAGCTTAGTCTGGAGATCATTCATGATATCAGGATTCTTCCCCAAACTATCACTCAGGCTCATACTGCATGGGAGAGCTTCACTTGCAGACTCGGGTGGAACAGCTACAGTGCAGACTGGATTATTTTCGTCCCGCCTGTGATATAACTTTAGCATGTTGATGTGACATAGTTGCTTGTTCTTTCTACGATCTGGTGTGGCGATGACATAGTTGACATCACTTAGTTTCTTCTCCACGAAATAAGGACCACTAAACTTGGCTTGAAGAGGTTGCCCATGCACTGGTAGCAGAATCAAAACCTGATCTCCTGGCTGAAAGTGGCGTAACCTGGACTTCTTATCATACCAAGTCTTCATCTTCTCCTGAGCAGCTCCTAAATTCTCTCTCGCCAGCTGTAAAGCAGTGGACAGCCGTTCTTTGAACTTCATCACATACTCCAGAAGGTTGACGTCATCTTCCTCCGACAGCCAGCATTCCTTGAGTAACTTAAGGGGTCCTCTTACTTCATGGCCAAACAGTAGTTCAAAAGGTGAGAAGCCCAGTGATTCATTTGGAGATTCTCTTGCGGCAAATACAATGAATGGAAGACCTTTATCCCAGTCTTTCTGATGTTCCAAACAGTATTTCTTGAGGATCGATTTGAGTGTTTGATGATATCTCTCCAATGCTCCTTGGGTCTGGGGATGGTAAGCTGAAGACGTGATCTGGGAGATGCCCAACTCTTTCAGAGACTGCTTGAAAACATTTGACATGAAATTACTTTCCCGGTCTGACTGTACCTCCTTGGGCAGACCAAACTTTGTGAAGAACCCTAACATTTCCTTAACCACGTTCTTTGCTGAGATATTTCTAAGTGGAATGGCTTCAGGATAACGAGTAGCCATATCAATCAGGGTCAACACATAAGAAAATCCTGAAGAAGTCTTAGGAAGAGGGCCCACAATATCCACCAACACACGGGTGAAAGGCGCCTGAAAAGGAGGAATGGGAACTAGAGGTGCAACCTTTTCGGTCTGATTACACTTCCCCACAACTTGACAGGTGTGACAAGACTTACAATACCAGGAAACATCCCTGAAGATACCTGGCCAGTAGAAGTGTTTCAAAATGCATGCCACAGTCTTCCTCACTCCAAGGTGTCCTGCCAAACTGGAATCATGAGCCACTCTAATGATATCCTGCCTACAAACACGAGGGATGACAACTTGATGTACAACCTCCCATTCACAGTCGGCTGATGCTGTTGGGGGTCTCCACTTCCTCATAAGTACTCCTGACTTTACATAATAACAAGTAGAAGCACCGGCTGACTCTTCTTCACTGTAAGCAGAGTTAGCTAGATATTTCAACTCAGGGTCAGCAACCAACAACTCAACCAACTCTTGACGAGACAAATTATCAACACTACGGGGTACTGCCTCACCTGGTGAGTGGTCCAAATTAGCAAGAAAAGTGTCAGCTAGGATAACATCATCATCATCATCATTATCCTCTAAATCACCAGTAACTTTAGACTTAGCCCTAGTGACAGCACATGCAGGGAACACATCAGGGACATCACAATCCTGGGACGCAGCCACTGGCTCACTAGACAACTGAGGAGCTGGACACACTTGACTTCCACCAATATCATTTCCAAGTAAGAAAGTTACACCTGACATTGGGAGTGTCTCAACCAACCCAACCATAACGGAACCATTAACAAAACCAGACTCTAAATTCACTCTGCACAGAGGGACAGAGAAGTAATTATTCCCTACACCTTGTAAGATTACAGTTTCATCAGAGGAATTAACATTAGAGCCTAGAACACTGGTCAGCATAAGGGATTGGCAAGCACCTGTGTCACGATATATTTTAACTGATTTCCTGTCATTACTGTCCAGAGGACTGACAAAACCATCAGACAGGAAATTAGCACATGAACTCTTGAGAGTGTCACCCACGTTACTGCTCAAAAGAGGAGCTCCATCATGAGAATTTAAGTTACCCCTCAAAGCAGGTTCAGTTAACTCAGTTAAAGAATTCTGGGAACTCTCAAGAGTGGACACTAGACCAACTGACTGAATATTTAAAGATTCCTTTTTGTTCACATCACGTTGTCTCCTGAAACATTTCTCCGTAGTATGACCAAGCTTATTACAATATGTACATTTACTTTTCTGAAATCTAGAGGTGAGGCTGGTATTTACTTCCTGAGAAACATCATCTTTATTCTCTTTCCTGTTACCTGTACTCTGAGTAGAGGCAACGTACTTACTCTCAGCTTTCCCTTTTTCTTTAGAATATCTCTTGTGAGTGAGAACATATTCATCAGCTAAAACTGCAGCATCAGACAAATTATCTATTCTTTTCTCATCAAGATATAGGCTTACATCTTTATAAATACACCTCTTGAAGTCCTCCAGCAAAATCATCTGCTTAAATTTACCAAAATCAGAATCCACATTCTTAGAATTTAACCACTGCTCTAACAGATCTTCTTTGATTTTTGCATACTCAACATGGGATTGCTTATCTTGCTTGTAAGTTGTCCTAAATTTTACTCTATAAGCTTCAGGAACAAGCTCATAGGCCTTAAGAATCAAGCTCTTAACTACTTCATAATTATCAGATTGATCCTGAGGCAAAGATGCATAAGTTACTTGAGCTTTACCAGTGAGAACAGTTTGAAGGAGTACTGGCCAATACTTTTTGGGCCAAATAAAACCTGTAGCTACCCTCTCAAACAACTGAAAATACTTTGTTAAATCAGATTCATTAAAAGGAGGGACAAGTTTAACATTTTTAGCCACATCAAAATCATCAGAGCTAGATGATCCAGTTCCACCTTGTTTCATGCGATACTCATGGTCTGCCTGAATCCTAGCAAGTTCAATTTGTGCCTGAGCCTGTACCTGTGCCTCTTGAATACGAGCATTTGCCTCCTTAACATCAGCCTCCTTAGCACGTGCTTGAAATTCAGCTTCCTTCACACGAGCCTCCTGGAGGGCTAGCTGTAACTTAGCTAATTCAATCTGCGTTTGCTCATTTGGAGGAGTTACATTAAACAAGCTTTTATTAATCATGTCAACAATTTGATCTTTAGAATGATGAGAGCGAACAGCAATTCCCAATTGTTGAGCAACGAGCTTAAGTTCATTCTTTGTTCTGTTTTCTATATCACACACTGTTTGCACATTTGACAAAAAATCTTTAGCTTCATCAAGTGTAGAAATAGTAGACATCATGAATAAATCACAGTCACAAAATATCAAGCAATATCCTTATGAAAATATCCTGAATATCCTGGCGAGGTCGCCAAATTTATGTTACGGAACAGCGAAAGATAATGTACACTTTAAGTGAGAATACTAAAAATCACTACTGTCCCGTAAAGTTCCAGGTTCAAAACAAAGAGTTAGGTAAAATTACAAGTTAAAGTTTAATGCACAAACTAACAACAAAACATTCAGGACTCATAAGGATAATGTAATGGCAAAAAACAGGTTAAATATATGGTTAACTGCAATAGCCTCTATTAACATGAAATTAGCAAGAGTAAATTTATCTAAGTCAGCCCTGATAAAATAAAAATACACCGGGTAATGCTCAGTTAATGCAAGATAAATTATTACAGATACAAAATATTATTAATGATGACTGACAAAGAACCCTTACACAAATTACAAAAATCTTACTAGGCCTAAGAATTAACCTTATGCTACACAGTACAAGAAAAAAGCAATAACACTTATACTCAAAATTACACTGCTGCTAGATGGTTGGAGACTTCCGGAGCACTCACAACAATAACTGTACAGGGAGGACAGAGATGTGAACAAAATGAGGAGCAGATCTAAGTGGCAATGATGTAGAGATTGAGCTCATTATATAGGGGCCAGCAGAGCTTGATACAACTTGTAAGAAGGACGCGCAAATGAAGCCATGGGGACAAAGATTTGAAAATCCCGCTCTGAATAACAGAGAGAACGACTTACTCTACTATAACGGTAGAAGGGGGGACTGAGGCAGAACACGCTCGTGATCAAACATGCAGCATACTGTGCATTAAAATTACACAAAGGATGATGAAATCATAGGCTATGTAACAATATATACTGACAACAATGGAAATAGACACATGAGGACAGCAGTATTCGTCAGACAACAGGCATCATATGCCTGTTGACATATATATATATATTTATATATATATATATATATATATATATATATATATATATATATATATATATATATATATATATATATATATATATATATATATATATATATATATATATATATATATATATATATATATATATATATATATATATATATATACATACATGTATATATATATATATATATATATATATATATATATATATATATATATATACATACATACATACATGTATATATATATATATATATATATATATATATATATATATATATATATATATATATATATATATATATATATATACATACATACATGTATATATATATATATATATATATATATATATATATATATATATATATATATATATATACATGTATGTATATATATATATATATATATACATGTATGTATATATATATATATATATATATATATATATATATATATATATATATATATATATATATATATATATATATATATATACATATATATATATATATATATATATATATATATATATATATATATATATATATTTATATATATGTGTGTGTGTGTGTGTGTGTGTGTGTGTTGTTACGTCCCATCCAACACTGCCACAGGCTCCAACAGCAGTAGTTCAGTATAGGAAAGACGTTTCCCAGTGAGTTGTTCTTCCTATGGTCAGCCTTTCGGTGTACAGCACACAAGCTCAGCTGAGGCGAAAATAAACACTGACTTCTTAATATTCACTCTTTATTTTCCAAATAATTCCACTTAATCCTTCCCAACTACTTTACTATTCTCACAAGCAATGGAGCGATACAGACTTTACTAACTGCTGTTACACTTAATGCTTGTCAACATTTCATTGTTATTACACTTAATGCTTGTCAACACTTCACTGTTATTACACTTAGTGCCTGACAACACATCACTGTTATTACACTTAATTCCTGTCAACAGTTCATTATTATTACACTTAATGCTTGTCAGCACTTCACTGTTATTACACTTAATTTCTGTCAACACTTCATTGTTATTACACTTAATGCTTGTCAGCACTTCACTGTTATTACATTTAATGCTTGACAACACTTCACTGTTATTACACTTAATGCTTGACAACACTTCACTGTTTTCACAAGTACCGAATATATACAATCTTCACCAACACTGCACTACACTCAAACTGAACCAAAAACTGACTGAACTTGTTCTAGTCTCTTACCCCTCCTTATATAACCTTCCTTGCTGCTCCACATTTCTAGAACATGCTGGTCTTGTACAGTCGTGATCGTAAATAATCACCTATCCTCCGTACCCTGTGCCTCAGGCTGGCTCCTTAATGCGCGGCAAGTCGCAGTGAAGTAATAGGGGCTGAGTGGGAGGGGCTAAAGAGAGAAGGGAAGGTGGGTTGGGGACGAGCGGTGGTGCTGGGGTGGGGTGAGGGAGGGGAGGGAGGGTATGTTGGCGAGGGAGAATGAATGCAAAATGATGGTCACATTCTTTTATCTATTTTCTTTCATTCTGGCAGCGTCAAATAACAAGCTTTAGATAGGTGGTGATAACAAGGGCTGGCTCGTGAGAGATATATACTGACGTGACAGATCAAGCATTAGTGTAGAGCCATCGGGACTGTGTGGGCCCAGATTGTCAATGCGTGGGAGCCAGAGAACGAGAGGACACGGGGCCTCACGGCCCGCCTCCTCCATTCACACCAAGGACGAGTGAGAGCTGTTCAGACGAAACCAGCAAACCACCTACAACATTGTTTTCCTCGGTGCCGCGAAGACTGCAAGAGGTTATTGAGGCAGGAGGCCACTGGACTACTTACAAAGGCTTTCCTGGTTGCTTTGGCTTGAACACTGTCAGTAAACATTGACACACACATTTTGGTGAGTTTGGGTGAGATTTTGTTTTATTTTCCTTCTAACATTTTATGAGAGATATCGTTATTATATGCACCCATGTGCACAAACATCAAATTTGTTTACCTATTATGCACAATTATTTTAAATAGCCTTCTCATATTGAGATGCCGTAAAAATAGTTGACATGATGGTGACTGTAGGGAAGTGTATACCGAGAGGGACACAGCCATGCCGAAGGTTGCATTATGATATTTAGTTCCAAAAATTAATACTTGTAAGGGTAGAGGACGTTTCTTACACAAACATTACAGAGGTCAAAGCCATCCAGATTTCATTCTGCGTCCGAAGTCAAAATATACGGATAAACACAAGTATAAACTCGCACTAATATTTGATCTGTCACGTTTGTATATTTCACTCATGAGACAAACGATGATATCAGTACCTATCTAAAGGGTATTATCTGACGCCGCTATACAAGGTGTAATGCAGCATTATCTACTGAATATTAACTCCTTTATACCATGCAGTGAAGAAAGAAGATAGACAAATAATGGTACCACCACTTCGCATTCATTCTCTCTCCCCAACGTACCCTCCCTCCTCTCCCTCACTCCATCCCCGCACCATCACTTGTCCCCCCGCCCAACTTCCCTTCTCTCTCTGGCCCCTCCCTGTCAGCCCCTCTTACTCCACTGTGACTTGTCGCGCATAAAGGAGCCAGTCTGAGACACGGGGTACAAGAGGATAGGTGATGACCTTTGACCATGACTGTACCTGCCCCTAGCAACAACAGTTATCAATTCGGAGACAACCAAAACTTGCAAGTTTTCTTACAGTACATAACACTATAAATTATTTACCATACAAACTTTATTTCAATTACATAATTTAACAATCACATAAATAAAACATTATTGAGAAAAAGAGCATAAAAATTAATGCATAACTCATGAAATAACTATGCTCACAAACAGCAAGCAAACTGGCAACTCTGACTTGTACCGATACCGGAACTACCATACATGAAATGCCGAGAAGCTTCTCGAGCACCTAACTGGCAAATCCTGCTTCTTAGCACTATCCCCTCCTTAGTTCTTTGTAGTCCTGACAAAACTACACAATATATACAAACATAATTAATCCTAGTAAAACATCTAATTGTACACAAAATAATCCTTCAACTTACCAGGTTCTCTTCTATGCAGCATCTGACGATGTCCTTGTTCCTCCACACAGTCCACTCCTGGAAGATCTTGCTCCTCTTCTTGATTTGCTTCTTGTCTTGGGAAACTGTCACCATCCTCTTGCACCTCAGCTTCTTGGTCCTCAACATCCTCGGCTGTGGGTGAACATGATTCCTCGGAGACGTCCCAGCTGTACTGTCCTGGCCCATGGTACTGCCACAGACGATTCACGTGTACCACCTTTGGGCGAGACTTTCTGCCTTCCCAAATCCGATACAATACGTCTGATAGGCAGTCCAACACAGTGTAAAGTCAGTCACATGGGCTCTGCAGCTTCGGTGACTGTCCCTTCTTTCTCTGAGGATTGTATAACCAAACTTGTTCACCATCCTTGAAGCTCACCTCACTTGCCTTGGCATCATATTTGCACTTCATCATCTCTCCTGAAAACTTGAGGGCTCCTCACACTTGGTGATGTACCTCAGCCAGCTTTTCCTGAAGGTGCTTCATATAGCCGGTGGTGTCTGTAGGCAGCTCTTCACCAGGTGGTCTTCCCATTAACAAGTCAACAGGTAAGTATAACTCGTGGCCCAACATCAGTTTTGCAGGAGTGTAGCCGGTAGACTCATGGGATGCAGACCTATACGCCATCAGCAATGCAGGTAATTTAACAGGTAATTTCTGGTCCCATTCTGTTTGTCCCTCTACACAGTACTTAGCCAGGTCTTGTCCTAGGGTCCAGTTGAGTTTCTCCATCATGCCATCTGACTGTGGCTGTAGTGGGGTCATCCTGGTCTTCTTGATCCCCAATAACTTCCAGCATTCACAGAACACAGCAGACTCGAAGTTTTTGCCCTGGTCAGAATGTAGCTCTTGTGGCATCCCAAAATGACAGAAATCTGCATCCTCCATCTGCATCCTCTTCATGTCTGCTTCATCCGACACTGGCCCTGTCACAACTGTATGGCAGCACTTCATGTCAAGATTTCCATTCCTACTGCACTCCTTGCTGTCTGTTCCGTCTTTTCGCACACTATTCATCAAGGTTCTTCTGCATTTCTTCAGGGGCAGGGCTTCTTGGGAAAAATAAGCTGGTTGTTGCCTGTCGTCACCAGCCTTCACTAATTTACCCTCATCCTTCTCAATTGGACACTCATAGATGAAGTGTCTCACCTCACCACATGTCCAACACCCGTTTGCTGCAGTTAGGGATTTCCTTGCACTGCTCTGCTCTTGCTCTCTCGTTCATTTGTGACAATCCACCTTCCTGTGTCCCAGCTTCCCGCAGAACCAGCAACCTCCTCTGATCTTCTGTTCTTTCTTCCACTTACTGCTACCCTCTTTGCTGTGTCCTTGCTTTTCACAGTACCAGCAACTTCCCTCAAATTTTTCCTTTTCACATACCTGCCCCTTTCTTGCCTTGAATCCTGGACTACAACCTGTCTGAAAGGTGGATGTACTGGACCTGATGTAGAATTCAAATTCTAGAGCCCTGGCTAGTGCTTCTTGCATGCTTCTTGGTTGTATCTGCTTCACTTGCACTTTCAACTCTGCACTGTCAAGAGCATCGATGAACTGGTCCCTCAGTAGAATAGCCAAAAGTTTAGATGCTGCTCCAGGGTACACCTTGTATGCCATACTCTCCAGGTCTTGAGCAAGTTGCTGTAGGGATTCTCCTTGAGCTGTACACAGCTCTGGAATCTTGCTTTGTAAACCTCAGTCTGATAAATGGTTCCATATCTGCGCTCCAGCACATCTACTAGGGAATGATAACTGTTCCTCTCCATCACTAACATCTGGCTCAGAATTTCCACTGCAGCACCCTTAAGGCAAGTAGCAAGCTGCACTGCCCTCTCCCTATCATCCCAACCAATCTGATCCGCAAGTAACTAGAACTGTGCACGGTAAGCTTCCCAAGATACTCTACCATCAAATTCCTGAAGTTTCTTTTTAATTGGACCCCCATTATAGCCATGCACTTCACTGGTTTGGGGCCTAAAAACGGGCATCATAATTAAGGCCAGGACTTTAAACATCTGCATTCTGATTGTCCAGCCCTGTAATGCTACCTTTAACCCGCCCCGTCCCAACCACTTTTTGACCACTGGTACCCCCCAATCCCGACCATTTTTCGACCTTTTTTTTTTTTGCTAAAACTTTCGCTTTTGGTGAGAAACATCGAAAATTCATAGAGAAATCGCTCACCTGAGGTTTAAAATACTCATTACAGGTAGGAGAGCCTCCTTACCTTACTGGGTTTTCTATCAGGCTGGCACCAAAGAAAACGAGTTCTATGGGAGGATAACTATTTCACACCACTCATAAACGGTATTTATTTATTTACTGTTACGAATTTATATGTAGTACAAGAGTATATTGGTTTTCAAGCAGTAATATAGGCATTATAAGCATTGTTTCACTCACTAATACCTGACCTTTTTTTGCCACATTACCTGATCATCATTTCTAACTGTTTCTTCCTCTAATGCTATGTAAAGTTTGTCCTCCACATTGTCATTGATTGGGGAATCACTCTGGCCCTGAATTTCGTACTGTGGCATGACATGGCTATACTGGCCAGGTCACTGATAACAGGTGAATTGCTGAGAAAAGGGCATGCAGGGGGGGAGGAGGTCATGCTGGGTAAGGCATTGTCTCTGCCTGGCATCTTGTTGAGGAAGGTGTCCCGTGTATACGTACCAAAAATGACTCGCGAAAATTGAAAATTGTGGAAATTATGAACCTTGCAATTGCAGGACGTTGAAGTACGTCCTCGGGATTAGCTGTGACAAAACGTGAGGACGTGGAAATTCGTCCTCGGGATGGCGCGGGTTAAATGCCTGGGATCCGTCAGGATTCACCATACACTGTCCTTTCCTTTCGTATGCTTCCTGTACACTAATCTGAGGCTCAGCAGTGCAAAATTTCTCTACAGCCTCAATTTTCTCACTAATTATCTGCACATGGTCAACAACATTCTTCAACTGGTTACATGCTGTCTGTTCTCCATCACAGTTCCTTCACTAACTGTCTTCATCTTGTCATCTACATGCTGTTTGCGCTCTGTCACACTTTCCTCACAAACTGACTTCAACTGGTAGTCTACATGTTGTTTACACACCACCACATTATTGCTTACCTCATACTTCTGCTGCTCTAGCTTGGCATCTACTTCCTCCTTAAACTGTTGCTGTTCGTCCTCCATTTTCCCCATGAAAGCATGTAGCTGTCCTTGCATTCTCAGCTGTAATTCCCTCTGTTGTTCCTGTAATGCCTCTTGAAGCTGTTCATAACGTTCTTTCTGTTCTTCATTCTGTGCCTGCAATTGTTCTTTGATTTCGTTCCTAAACTCTTTCTGTTCTTCACTTTGGGCCTCTCGTTGTTCCCTTTGTGCTTGTAATAGCTTCATAATTGGACCTATTGATGCCTCTCCTGCCTAGCTTGGCCTCTTAATGGACCCCTTCTTGCTCCATGTCGAAGATTAGACTCACTGCAGCCCTTAAATTATCCACACTCCTGACACAAGTGTTATATCCCCGTCCCACACTGCCACAGGCTCCAACAGCAGTAGTTCAGTATAGGAAGGACGTTGCCCAGTGAGTTGTTCTTCTTATGGTCAGCCTTTCGGTGTACAGCACACAAGATCAGCCAAGGCGAAAATAAACGCTGGCATCTTAAAATTCACTGTCTTTATTTTCCAGATACTTCCACTTAATGCTTTCCAACTTCACTTTACTGTTCTCACAAGCACTGGAGTATTACAAACTTTACTAACTGCTGTCACACTTAATGCTTGTCAACACTTCACTGTTATTACACTTAATGCTTGTCAACACTTCACTGTTATTACACTTAATGCTTGTCAACACTTCACTGTTATTACACTTAATGCTTGACAACACTTCACTGTTAATACACTTAATGATTGGCAACACTTCACTGTTATTACACTTAATGCTTGTCAACACTTCACTGATATTACACTTAATGCTTGACAACACTTCACTGTTTTCACTAGTACTGAAAATATACAATCTTCACCGACACTGCACTACACTCAAACTGAACCAAAAACTGACTGAACTTCTTCTAGTCTCTTACCCCTCCTTATATAACCTTCCTAACTTCTCCAACATTCTAGAACATGCTGGTCTTGTACCTGCCCCTAGCAACAACAAGTTACTGTTATGTTAGGTGTTTTTAGGCTGGCTTCTCGTCCTAGCAAGACCTAGAGGATGACTGGGTTGCCTTTCTAGACCAGAGTCAAGAGACAGTGTGAGAGGAACAGGGCATATAAACACAGGGCAACAATCTTACATGTATATTACCATATTCTTAATACCGGGCAGCTAGATGTTCCACAAGACTCTATACAAAGGCAAAGCTCAGACTGGCCAAGATATTGTACGTATCACGCAGGATACCAGCCGTCTTGAGAATATGCAGACAGACACTGCACTTAAGTGAAGTTGGGAGTACATTTCATTATTGGGCTGTAATGCTTGTACACATGTCCCATATTCACTAAGTGGAGCAGAATAGCAGCGTATTATTACTGTCTCGACTTACACTTGGTGGAGTTGGAATAGTTAACCTCTGTCACTATGCTTCCATTGTCACTTTCACTTTCACCTCACGGGCATGGAAGTCTCAGTCACGGCAGGGGTGTGGGGCAAGGGAGTTGCCGCTCGGCAGCTCGCAGGTGTCAGCACAGGGTTGGCTGAGTCCCATCAGATGCCTTCTCGTCTAGGGGACACGGGACTACTCGTAGGGGCATCGTCCTCTGGAGTGGGTTTCGATCGGGTGTAGTGAAGGGCCCTGCACTAGAGGGGCTGGGTATAGGGGTTCGGCCCTCAGAACTGTGGCAGAAAAGCTCTTGTAGGTACTCCTGCAGGCACCTGGTGCGGAGAGGGCGTCGCTCCTTCTCAGGACTGGAGAGGTCGCACCCCGGGATACTAGGGGCGGCGTGGAGAGCCCGTCTGCTGTGGTATTGCTCCAGCTGCTTCACCGTCTTGGTACTGCTGTGGCATTGCTGGTGACAAGAGTCTGACAGTTGCTGGTTGCCCACTGGTGCTGGCTGGATGGAGTACAGCCCTGAGGCCAATACAGGTCCTCCCCAGCAGTCCGTGAATGGGAGTTCCTCCTCCTGGAGGCTGCCTCGGGCTGGAGAGATAGGGGAGGGGCCTGCCTTACCACTGATAGGGTGGCTCAAGCAGGGGTTCTCCCTCTGGTCATGGAGTCACAGGGGGCAAGAGACTTTTGGGGTGTCCCTCCCTGGCACGGCTACCGGTCGTCGCCAAGGTCCCTTGGGCAATGGGAGGAGGGCGGCTACCGGCCGTCCCTTTCCTGTAGGTACATCAACTGGCCATTACCAAGGTGCAACTCCCATACGGGACCACAGATGAAGGATGACTGCGGGCATGGCTACAGGCCTTCACTGATGTCCCGCATGAGGGGCGACGTGTAGGCGAGAGGTGGCCATGGCCCGTCCCCTGTCTACTGGTGCGGCTGCGGGCCATCACCGGTGTCATGCCCCTTGAGGCAACTGCAGAAGGAGAGAGGGCATGCCTTTCTCTCCCCACGTGCGGCAATCGGCTATCATGGGTTCTGCAGGGGGAGTGGACAGCACTGTGAATGACTATAGGCCGACTCTTAGATGCGTGGCTATTGGCGGTCACAATTGCACTGTTGCAGGCCGCTGCTGGCGCACGGCTACCGGCTGTTGCTAAGGCACGACTACAGGCCACTGCTTGCGCGCGGCTACAGGCTGTCGCTTGTGCATGGCTATGGGCCGCTGCTTGTGCACAGCTACAGGCCATTGCTTATGCACGGCTATAGGCCGCTGCTTGTGCACGGCTACAGGCCGTTGCTTGTGCATGGCTACAGGCCATTGCTGGGATGCTGTCTGGAGCTCGTTTATTAGTTCCACCCCCATCCTGGCGAGGGTTGGATTGGTTGGAAGGTAATGCACCCGGACTGAGGTGTTTGTACCGGGTGCACTCCATGGAATAGGGGCGCGAGGCTGTGTGAGACATAGGCCCATATCGCACGAATGTCGTGCGTGCCCTACCTATCCCTCCATTGTCGCCTCCTGGGGGTGTCGTGATGCCCTCTGTTGTCACGGCTGCTATTTCAGTGACCAATTAGGAGAACCAAAACATGCAAATTTTCTTACAGTACATAATACTATAAATTATTTACCATACAAACTTAATTTCAGTTACATAGTTTAACAAACAATCAGGTAAATGAAACATTATTCAGAAAAAGAGCATAAAAATTAACGCATAACTTACGAAATAACTACAGTACGATCAAAAACAGCAGGCAAACTGGCAACTCTGACTCGCACAAATAGTGGAACTAGCGTACACGAAATGCCAAGAAGCGTCTCGAGCTCCTAACTGGCAAATCCTGCTCCTTAACAATATATATATATATATATATATATATATATATATATATATATTGTTACATAGCCTATGATTTCATCATCCTTTGTGTAATTTTAACGCACAGTTGCTGCATGTTTGATCACGAGCGTGTTCTGCCTCAGTCCCCCCCTTCTACCGTTATAGTAGAGTGAGTCGTCCTTTCTGTTATTCAGTGCGGGATTGTCGACCGTTTGTCCCCATCGCTTCATTTGCGCGTCCTTCTTACAAGTTGTATCAGGCTCTGCTGGCCCCTATATAATGAGCTCAGTCTCTGCATCATTGCCACTTAGATCTGCTCCTCATTTTGTTCACATCTCTGTCCTCCCCTGTACAGATATTATTATTGTGAGTGCTCAAGAAATCTCCAACCATCTAGCAGCTGTGTGTAATTTGAGTATAACTGTTGTTGCATTTTTTCTTGTACTGTATAGCATAAGTTTAATTTGTAGGCCTAGTGAAGTTTTTGTAATTCGTGTGGGGTTCTTTATGTCAGTCATTTTTGATAATAGTTTGTATCTGTAATTATTTATCTGGCATTCACTGAGTATTATCTGGTATCTCGTTTTATCAGGGCTGACTTAGATAAATTTATTCTTGCTAATTTCGTGTTAATAGAGGCTATTGCAGTTAACCATATATTTAACCTGTTTATTTGCCATTACATTATCCTTATGAGTCCTGAATGTTTTGTTGTTAATTTAAGCATTAAACTTTAACTTGTAATTTTACCTAACTCTTTTGTTTTGAACCTGGAACTTTACGGGACAGTAGTGACTCTTCGTATTCTCACTTAAAGTGTACATTATCTTTCTCTGTTCCGTAACATAAATTTGGCGACCTCATATCAGGATATTCAGGATATTATGATAAGGATATTGTTTGATATTTTGTGACTGATATATTCATGATGGCTACTATTTCTACACTTGATGAAGCCAAAGATTTTTTGTCAAATGTGCAAACAGTGTGTGATATAGAAAACAGAACAAAGAATGAACTTAAGCTTGTTGCTCAACAATTGGGAATTGTTGTTCGCTCTCATCATTCTAAAGATCAGATTGTTGACATGATTAATGAAAGCTTGTTTAATGTAACTCCTCCAAATGAGCAAACGCAGATTGAATTAGCTAAGTTACAGCTAGCCCTGCAGGAGTCTCGTACTAGGGAGGCTGAGGCACAAGTTGAAATTGCTAGGATTCAGGCAGACCATGAGTATCGCATGAAACAAGGTGGAACTGGATCATCTAGCTCTGATGATTTTGATGTGGCTAAAAATGTTAAACTTGTCCCTCCTTTTAATGAATCTGATTTAACAAAGTATTTTCAGTTGTTTGAGAGGGTAGCTACAGGTTTTAATTGGCCTAAGGAGTATTGGCCAGTACTCCTTCAAACTGTTCTCACCGGTAAAGCTCAAGTAACTTATGCATCTTTGCCTCAGGATCAGTCTGATAATTATGATGTAGTTAAGAGCTTGATTCTTAAGGCCTATGAGCTTGTTCCTGAAGCTTATAGAGTAAAATTTAGGACAACTTACAAGCAAGATAAGCAATCCCATGTTGAGTATGCAAAAATCAAAGAAGATTCGTTGGAGCAGTGGTTAAATTCTAAGAATGTGGATTCTGATTTTGGTAAATTTAAGCAGATGATTTTGCTGGAGGATTTCGAAAGGTGTATTAGTAAAGATGTAAGCCTATATCTTGATGAGAAAAGAATAGATAATTTGTCTGATGCTGCAGTTTTAGCTGATGAGTATGTTCTCACTCACAAGAGATATTCTAGAGAAAAAGGGAAAGCTGAGAGTACGTTGCCTCTACTCAGAGTACAGGTAACAGGAAAGAGAATAAAGATGATGTTTCTCAGGAAGTAAATACCAGCTTCACCTCTAGATTTCAGAAAAGTAAATGTACTTATTGTAGTAAGCTTGGTCATACTACGGAGAGATGTTTCAGGAGACAGCGTGATGTGAACAAAAAGGAGTCTTTAAATATTCAGTCAATTGGTCTAGTGTCCACTCTTGAGAGTTCCCAGAATTCTTTAACTGAGTTAACTGAACCTGCTTTGAGGGGTAACTTAAATTCTCATGATGGAGCTCCTCTTTTGAGCAGTAACGTGGGTGACACTCTCAAGAGTTCATGTGCTAATTTCCTGTCTGATGGTTTTGTCAGTCCTCTGGACAGTAATGACAGGAAATCAGTTCAAATATATCGTGATACAGGTGCTTGCCAATCCCTTATGCTGACCAGTGTTCTAGGCTCTAATTTTAATTCCTCTGATGAAACTGTAATCTTACAAGGTGTAGGGAATAATTACTTCTCTGTTCCTCTGTGCAGAGTGAATTTAGAGTCTGGTTTTGTTAATGGTTCTGTTATGGTTGGGTTGGTTGAGACACTCCCAATGTCAGGTGTAACTTTCTTACTTGGAAATGATATTGGTGGAAGTCAAGTGTGTCCAGCTCCTCAGTTGTCTAGTGAGCCAGTGGCTGTGTCCCGGGATTGTGATGTCCCTGATGTGTTCCCTGCATGTGCTGTCACTAGGGCTAAGTCTAAAGTTACTGGTGATTTAGAGGATAATGATGATGATGATGTTATCCTAGCTGACACTTTTCTTGCTAATTTGGACCACTCACCAGATGAGGCAGTACCCCGTAGTGTTGATAATTTGTCTCGTCAAGAGTTGGTTGAGTTGCAGGTTGCTGACCCTGAGTTGAAAGGTCTAGCTAACTCTGCTTACAGTGAAGAAGAGTCAGCCGGTGCTTCTACTTGTTATTATGTAAAGTCAGGAGTACTTATGAGGAAGTGGAGACCCCCAACAGCATCAGCCGACTGTGAATGGGAGGTTGTACATCAAGTTGTCATCCCTCGTGTTTGTAGGCAGGATATCATTCGAGTGGCTCATGATTCCAGTTTGGCAGGACACCTTGGAGTGAGGAAGACTGTGGCACGCATTTTGAAACACTTCTACTGGCCAGGTATCTTCAGGGATGTTTCCTGGTATTGTAAGTCTTGTCACACCTGTCAAGTTGTGGGAAAGTGTAATCAGACTGAAAAGGTTGCACCTCTAGTTCCCATTCCTCCTTTTGAGGCGCCTTTCACCCGTGTGTTGGTGGATATTGTGGGCCCTCTTCCTAAGACTTCTTCAGGATTTTCTTATGTGTTGACCCTGATTGATATGGCTACTCGTTATCCTGAAGCCATTCCACTTAGAAATATCTCAGCAAAGAACGTAGTTAAGGAAATGCTAGGGTTCTTCACAAAGTTTGGTCTGCCCAAGGAGGTACAGTCAGACCGGGGAAGTAATTTCATGTCAAACGTTTTCAAACAGTCTCTGAAAGAGTTGGGCATCACCCAGATCACGTCTTCAGCTTACCATCCCCAGACCCAAGGAGCGTTGGAGAGATATCATCAAACACTCAAATCGATGCTCAAGAAATACTGTTTGGAACATCAGAAAGACTGGGATAAAGGTCTTCCATTCGTTGTGTTTTGCTGCAAGAGGATGATCAGGGTATTGAACATCCTGTATCTTATTACAGTAAGAAGTTCACTCCACCTCAAAAGAACTACTCAACTATTGAGAAAGAGCTTTTGGCCTTGATTTTGGGTTTACAGCATTTTTCATTTTATTTGTGTTCTGGTTTTTGACCCCATAGTCATTTATACCGATCATAACCCACTGAAATTCCTTAGTAAGTTTAAAGATAAAAATCAGAGATTGACAAGATGGAGTCTACTTCTTCAGGAGTATTCATTAGACATACAACATGTCAAGGGGAAAGAAAATGTTATTGCAGATTGCTTATCTAGACTTTAGACAGATTGTTTTAGAGTAATAAGAAATTTCCTTTGTAAATTTCTTTTTCTTTGTGGGGAGGTGTTACATAGCCTATGATTTCATCATCCTTTGTGTAATTTTAACGCACAGTTGCTGCATGTTTGATCACGAGCGTGTTCTGCCTCAGTCCCCCCCTTCTACCGTTATAGTAGAGTGAGTCGTCCTTTCTGTTATTCAGTGCGGGATTGTCGACCGTTTGTCCCCATCGCTTCATTTGCGCGTCCTTCTTACAAGTTGTATCTGCTGGCCCCTATATAATGAGCTCAGTCTCTGCATCATTGCCACTTAGATCTGCTCCTCATTTTGTTCACATCTCTGTCCTCCCCTGTACAGATATTATTATTGTGAGTGCTCAAGAAATCTCCAACCATCTAGCAGCTGTGTGTAATTTGAGTATAACTGTTGTTGCATTTTTTCTTGTACTGTATAGCATAAGTTTAATTTGTAGGCCTAGTGAAGTTTTTGTAATTCGTGTGGGGTTTTTTATGTCAGTCATTTTTGATAATAGTTTGTATCTGTAATTATTTATCTGGCATTCACTGAGTATTATCTGGTATCTCATTTTATCAGGGCTGACTTAGATAAATTTATTCTTGCTAATTTCGTGTTAATAGAGGCTATTGCAGTTAACCATATATTTAACCTGTTTATTTGCCATTACATTATCCTTATGAGTCCTGAATGTTTTATTGTTAATTTAAGCATTAAACTTTAACTTGTAATTTTACCTAACTCTTTTGTTTTGAACCTGGAACTTTACGGGACAGTAGTGACTCTTCGTATTCTCACTTAAAGTGTACATTATCTTTCTCTGTTCCGTAACAATATATATATATATATATATATATATATATATATATATATACATATATATATATATATATATATATATATATATATATATATATATATATATATATATAGAGATATTGTTATATCAAATGGATACATGTATATTAGTTTATAATTTATGCATAGTTAGATTAATATTATATAATATGTTACCCCATAATTTTTCTCCATTTGTATTTCTTTGCATATATAATTTTCAATATTTAATGTACATACTATACACATCTCACCCAGGGGGTCTCACTTGAATGTTTACACTTCCACCATATTCAGTACATTCCATTGAGCCCTATATATCTGTAGGGGTTTCCATGGTGTGCTCCATCAAAGACTGTACCTAGTATATCCGCAAGGCGTTCCACCCATCCCTTACCGGGGGACGCACCATGTAGCAGTGGGATTATGTCCCTGTTTATATCTATCTATCTATCTATATATATATATATATATATATATATATATATATATATATATATATATACAGAGAGAGAGAGAGAGAGAGAGAGAGAGAGAGAGAGCCTCTGTGTGTACAGTGGTAGAGTGTGCGTTTCAACACTGGTGGACGAGGGTTCGCCTCCCGTCAGAGTTGTAAAAACTTTGGGAATCGTTCACTGAGCCACTTGATACTTTGGCGGACATAAGGGGTGCTGTGGTTGAACCAGTGTCGCATACTAGTATGCTTGCACCCAATCGGCTTAAGGCAGGCCGATTACACTTGGTTCACAGACTACACACACATCCAAAGCCACTACAACACTACAATTACATTTACAAGCACTTCTCACCCTACATGCAGTCTCTACCAGACAGCCTAAGCTACTGGGTAGAGATACATTGGCTGTATCGTCCCTGCTTCGGTAGGGATAGGCCGGTCCTGCAGTGGACCGCAACGGCTGCTGCTGCTGCTGCTGATGATGATGATGATGACCCACCCTTGGATATAAACCTTCACCAGCTATATATATATATATATATATATATATATATATATATATATATATATATATATATATATATATATATATATATATATATATATATATATATATATATATATATATATATATAAGTATTTAGGGTCACATGTTGCTGTGGATGGAAGAATAGATGCAGAAGTGAAGTTTAGAATGAATGAAGTAGGAAAGGTGCTGGGAGGTATGAAAAAAGTGTTTAGATGTCGTTTGCTTAGAAAGGATGTAAAGAGAAGGTATGAAGGTGTTGTGGTACCGACTGTGTTATATGGAACTGAAACATGGAATATAGGTGTAGCAGAGAGGAAAACTTTGAATGTAATGGAGATGAGGTGTTTGAGGAGTATGTGTGGAGTGACGCGTATGGATTGAGTGAGAAATGATGAAGTGTGAAGGAGAACTGGAGTTGTTTGAGAGATGGCTGATCGAGCTGAGCAGCAGGTGTTGCGATAGTTTGGTTATATGGAGAGAACGGATAATGAGCGATTGGTGAAAAAGGTAACTAGACCTGACGTGAGAGGTATAAGGCTGAGAAAAAGACCACGAATAGGATGGATGGACTGTGTGAAGAGAGCGTTGGATGCGAGAGGGATGTCTGTTGAGCAAGGAAGAGTGGCTGTTCGTGACAGAAATGAATGGAGAGAAATTGTGATTGAATAAATGATGAGGCAGCCCTGAGGGGATATTCTCCCTCATTTGGTCTGATCAGCTGATCAGGTCAGGTGCAGGTAAGGGAATGGGTCCATTATAATGTGGCAGGGGTTAACTAGTTCTGTTGTCGGGCCCTGCTGTGGATGTTGCTGATTGCACTGCACAGTTGACCCTCGTGCGGTGTGGTGCGGTGAGGATTTGTCCCTTCTCCCCTTTGGGGCTAAGAGGCGAATGAATGTGTTTGAGTGGATGAGTAAATTGGGAGTGTGTGGTCCTGTCTCGGCTACCTCCCTTTCCTTGAGGAAAGCAGCCTAGGTATATAGATAGATAGATAAACGCATATATACATTATATCACTAGAATGCAATGTTCTATGTTTAATTGTTACTGCCATGTATTTACTCCATACAGTACTATTGTGTCTATACTATATTGTGATACTGTTGTGACAAATACCCTTTATTAATAGGTTATGACAGAATATGTAATTTGGTACTTCATGCTGTCATCGGTACAACAGCTTTGCATGACCGAGCGATGTCAGGACACTGTAATAACACACTACATAATAACTAATGACATATATGCTGTTAATATGTAATATAGAGGTTTGAAGAAAGTCGTGCCTAAGCTCGAGAGAGCTGGAGGAAACAGCACCATGGGAGTAGGTGGGGTCACGTCACCTGAACCCCTCGGCGCACCCTGGGGACGCACCTGGGCTCAGTGACTTGTACATTGTTCTCTCTACTTCCAGTCAGTATGTAGGTGACACTGGGTAGAGACACTGTGGTGTGCTTTGACTGAACTCTGATCCATCACAATGCCCAACAACTGTTCTGTGTTTGGGTGTACATATGAATCAAACATTCGCTATTACCGCTTCCAGGAAAATGAAAAACAAAGGTAGTTATGGATAAATGCCTGTCGCCGTGCAGTAAGATAAACCCTGACAATGCAGTGATTTGCTTCATTCATTTTGCTGAAAATGACTTAAAGAATGACATAAAATCACGTCTGCTTGGTACTGCAACTTCAAGAACTCAATGAACTTTGAAATATGATGCAGTTCCTTCACTGTTCCATCCCCATGGTAAGTTTAAAGTGCTGTCAGTGTGTTTATATCGATCTGCTTCTCGCTTAGTGCTATAAGTGTGTTTGTATGGGTGCTGTTAGTGTGTCTGTATGGGTATTAGCTTAGTGCTGTTAGTGTGTTTGTATGGGTACTAGCTCTGTGTTGTTAGTGTGTTTGTATGGGTACTAGCTTAGTGCTGTTAGATTGTTTGTATGGGTATTAGCTTAGTGTTGTTAGTGTGTTTAATAGGTACTAGCTCTGTGCTGTTAGTGTGCTTGTATGAGTACTAGCTTAATGCTGTTAGCGGAAGAATGCATTTTCTTGTGTCTGAAAGATGTCTGGTTCAGTTTCAGTTACAAGTTCAAGTATAACATCCAATAAGAGATTGGAGAGGAGTGAAAAGCGTGGGATGAAAAGAACTGTGCATGAAATGTTGCGTGACATCGATGGAGATCATGAAGATATTGCAAATAAAGCCATGGAGAAAGAAAACCTGATACCACCAGAAAATGAACAGGATCTGCAACAAAAAGTAAAGAGCGTGGAAGAAGAAAATTTAATGCTACGAGATGAAATTAAGTACTATGAAAACAGTATACCTAAATCCACACAGAAAACAACTGAAAGGAAAAAAGGAATTTTGTTATCCAGTTATTCCCTCCCAAGATTGTATGAAATGCTGCATAATTTGCATGACATAAAATTCCTATTAACAAGACGTTTAAATCAAGACTGTCTGGAGTATATTTTTTTTTGATGCATCAGGCGGATGAGTGGACTATATGATCACCCTAATGCAGTAACCTTTTAGTTCAGGCTTAAGAAATTCTTGCTGGGAAAAGAGGTTTCACTTATTAACGATAAAACTGCCACAGAACGCATAGATGAAAACTATGATTGCATGTCAAGTTATACTGAGGCTAAATCTGTAGAAAAACAACAACACGAATTTGATGAAAGTGCTCTTGCCAAGGAGCTGTGCATAACTACAGTAGTATGTTATTTGAGGGCTTGGATTTTGAGTTGGAAGATGAAGACAACTATATGCCTTATGAGACTGACGAACCTCAACATTCTGCCGTGGAATCAGTAGATGCAATAATAGAAGAAGCTCCTCGCTACATAGGTGGTTATAGTTTAAAGAAATTTATAGGAAAATATCCATATTTGGGGATATAGGGCAAGCAACTGCGACGCGGTACCTATAACCAAATCATGGACTGAAATGATTGACAGAGGTCAGCTGTATCTCCCTTCAGAATTTTTTTTTTTTTCTCGGTTGGTGAGAATGAGAGAAAAGTTCAAGGCAGTTCATTGCGAAAGCCATCTTGAAGGCAGATATTGCTTCAGTTCACTTGCTTCTGCAATTGAACGTATGGGAGTTTTTTTTTTTTTTTTTTTTTTTATGTGTCCGACTCTGGGCATAGGCTTCACAGCCTGCTATCAAGGCCCAGCAGTCCTCCTACATATCATACACCTCTACATGTCACCACTTCGGCGCTAACACCCACCGTCCATATTGAATACATGCTAGGGCTGTCTCATACAGGACTGGTGTATTGGTATTAGCGGGGGTATTTTTACGACATGTCGGCGGGTCTTCTGGTAGATCAGTAAAGCCTGATTTAATGAAATTCAAATCCTTAAACTGTTCCCTGCCCCAGCCGGGATTCGAACCTGGGTCCGTAAGGACTGCAGGCCACCTCTCTACCTAACGATGTGGTATTTTCTTTTCCCAAATCTCTGTGTACTTCAGAATCAGATACCTCAACAAAGTCATAGACATAGAAAAGAAGAAAGGAAAATCTTGCAGAAATATGACAAGAAAAATGATGAAAATAACAAAATAATACAATGAATGTAATCTCCAGCTATCCATCCATCATCTAATCCTTTGTCGCCCCACTGAGGAGCGAATGAATGTAATCTAGCTTCGTGAAATGGTGGAAATAGTAAAAAACATGCGTGATTTTTTTTTTTTTCTCATAGTCATGTATTTTTTGGAGGTAATACTTACGCAGTAATTATACTGTCCATTAACTGCCAAGAGATGAGTTTAATAGCTACATTTTTCATTTCAATCACTTCTATAAAGCAGATGAAAATCACAGACGGCTATTATATATAGCCAACAAAACACTGTATGTATTATGTACTGTATATAAATATATAAATTAAGCCGTAGTTTAATATACAAATATCCATCCACGTCTCTACTATTATCCTCTGTTATAATAAGAGAAGTTTGGGAAGGTATGCTTGTCTAGGATAACATACATTAAGACAAATGCAGCTGTGATGAGTGGGGATGATGGTGCGCGGTTGGTGAGAGGGGCGCGGGTGAAGTCATGCCAGGAGCGGGAACGGCTGGCTGGCAGACCCTATGTCTATCGGCCCTGAATTTACTCCATACTATATGTTACGGTTCTACAGTATTATTGTGTCTATATTATATTGTGATAAATACCCTGTATTAATTGGTTATGACAGAATATATAATTTGTTACTTAATGCTGTCGTAGGTACAACAGCTTGGCATGACCGAGCGATGTCAGGACACTAAAGTATCATAACACACTAAATAATAGCTTGTGACATATATGCTGTTAATATATAATATAGAAGTTTGAAGAAAGTCGAGCCTAAGCTCGAGAGAGCTGGAGGAAACAGCAGTGCAGATTCTAGCTAAAGAATTTCGCATACAGCACAGTGTAGCACCAGATGGAAAACTCCAAAAGTGTGGAAAGTTCCTCACACACACGTGCACACGCACCTGGCCCAACCAGTCATATACAGGGGAAATTGGAGAGAGAAGGCAGGAGGAGTTACAACGCAACAGGAGATAGAAGAGGCACGGTGGAAAAGGCATGAGTAGAGAGCATGGAGTTAGCTAGCATAAACCACTCTCATCTTAGTACTGCTCTTAAGATAACATCCTCTTGAGAATAAACTGCAATCCAACCCCAGACTTATCTTTATCTTTCTCCTGCCATCCACGACAAGACCAACTTGAATATGCACTCCTCTTACAACCCTACAATCGAACAATTTTGGAATCACCTCGGCGACGGCTACGATACAGTTCCCATTTGTTCTACTAGAGAAGAATGAAAAAAAAAGAAAGAAAAAAGTTAGTGGTGTAGGATTTCTAATTAAGAGAAATCTTGCAGAGAACATTGTTAAATTCAGCAGTAATCTGACAGAATAACATGGATTGTAATTAGACTATGCAAATGATATAGCGTGAAAGTAATATAGTATATGCACTCAATTCTCAAAGTTCATATGAAGTAACAGAAACATTCTGTGACGAAATTTCACAGATTACGGAAAAAGCAAAGATGAGAGACACTATACTCATGGGAGACTACAATGTAAAAATTGGCAAATCGAGAAATAGAGAAGCATATACGGGAAAATTCTGAGTAAGAGTGAGGAGGCATGATAGAGATGTAATGGTGGTAAATTTTGCTGACATGTATAACACGAGAATAATGAACGCATTCGTCTACAATAGAACAGGGAAAAAATGAACCTGGGGAAGTTCAAATGGAGAAACAAAGAATGAAATCGACTTCATTACAGAGTCACCTGAACAAGCGGAAAAGCAAAGTGCAGATCAAAGAATTTTTAGAACTTCATCGCTTGCTAATAAAATTGCATTGGATTTCCATATTTTTGTAACATAAATCATCACAATATTATCTGTGTGTGCCTCAATATATGTTACAAGGTTGAGACGAGTTATGCCACACTGAATGTGTTTTCAGTCTGATGTTCAAGAAATCTGGTCTGATAGCGCAAAATGAATATCAGATTTGAAATCAGTGCTATCAAAATTAGTCAGGGACACATACTCACGTATGAGAACCAGTTTGGCTGTTCAGTCATTTACAAATTCTACGCTAAAATCCCTACGAATAGAATAACAACAAATCTGGAAGAAAATCAACCTCGTGAACAGACAGGATTCCGAAGCGGGTATTCGACTACTGATCATCCACACACAATGAATCAGCTAATTAAGAAAACTACAGAATATAATACACCACTGTGCTTAGGTTTCTTTGATTACCAAAAGGTTTTTGACTCAGTGGAGCACTTAGCAATTATAAATTCATTGCGAGAACATGGAGTAAGTGAGAACATCGTAAAACAGCTCGAAAACATACATAAAGAGGGAACTGCTACAGTTTAATTACATAAAGACTAGGGAAAAAATAGAGAATGGCGTGAACCAGGGAGATACAATTTTGCCAAAATTATTTGCAGCATACCTAGAAGGTGGTGTGTGTGCAGCATGTGAGGTGGTGTGTGGGTTGAAGAGAAGACAAAAGGGGGTGCAGGTAACAGCATGATGGAATGAAGAGGTGAAAGAGGCTGCGGCACAAGCATATACTGAGTGGACGAGAAACACGGACGTGGAAGAAGTAGAGAGACGGAAGAGTTATATAAAGAGAGGAAGAGAGAGGTGAAAAGTTTAGTAAGACAGGGTAAGAAGAGAGTGGATGAGGAATTTGGAATGAATTTGAGTGTAAAGTAGAGGGATTGTAAGAAAATGTTCTGGAAAGAGGTAAAGAGAGTTAGAGTGCCAAAGACGTTAGTTGGGAGGGTGAAAGATAAAAATGGTCGATTACTAGTAGTGAAGGGAGAAAAAGTGAGCAGATGGAGAGAACACTTTAAAGAATTGTTGGATATGGAAAATGAAAGTAATGCGAGTGTAAGTGGCTGGGAAATGGCTGAGAGATGGAGGCATGTGAGACGAGAGGAAGAAATCAGTAGGATGGAAGTTGTGGAAGCAATGAAGAAAATTAAAATGGGGAAAGCCTCAGGAACTGATGGAGTGTGTGGTTAGATGCTGAAGTATGGGGGAGAGATAGTAGTAGAATGGATGTGGAAGATGTGCAGATTGGCCTGGGAGGAAGGTAGCCCGGAGGATTGGAAGTCAGGTATAATTATTCCCCTGGACAAAGGAAAAGAGAAAAAGATGTATGTGGTAATGATAGGGGCATCTGTCTTCTTAGTGTAATAGGAAAAGTATACGGTAGGATACTTATTGCCAAAGGAAAATAACCGAGGAATTAGTTGGAGAAGAACAGGGAGGTTTTAGGAAGGGAAGAGGTAGTGTAGACCAGATATTCAATCTTAGATCTTTAGTCGAAAAGTTTCTCGAGAAAGGAAGGTAGTTATTTGCGGCCTTCATGGATTTGGAGAAAGCATAGGACAGGGTGGATAGACAAGGATTGTGGAATGTATTAAGACATATGGAGTGGATAGGAAGTTGTTGAAGGCCATGAAGAGTATGTGTGAGGATGTTAAGGCTGCAGTGCATGTGGATGGTGAACTGAGTTAATTTTTCTATTTGAAGGTTGGATTGAAACAAGGATGTGTCATGTCTCCATGGTTGTTCAATTTGTAAATGGATGGGGTTATAAAGGAGATACAATGTAGGGCAGTGGATTTTGGAGCGGCCCTAGTGAGAGAGGGTAGTGTTTGGAAACTCCCTGTACTGTTGTTTACAGATGATACTGTGTTGTTAAGACGAAGGGGAGCTGCAAGGCTTGGTGGATGAGTTTGGGAGAGTGTGTAAGAAGTAGAATCTAAAGGAAAATGTTGGGAAGAGTAAAGTTATGGTCTTCGAGAGAAGTGAAGTCAGTGAATGTACAGTGAGGTTGGATGAGGAGGAAATGGAAAATGTGAGTGCCTTTATGTACTTGGGTAGTGTGATGAGTATGGATGGAAGTTTATTGGGTGAATTGCTTGAAAGGGTACAGCAAGGAAGAAAGGTTGCTGGTTCATTGAAAGCAGTGATATGAAACAGGGAAGTGAGCATGGAAGTGAAAAAGTTACTACATGACAGTATTGTGATCCCAACTCTAACATATGGAAGTGAAGCTTGGACCTTGTTGGAGGGACAGAAGTCAAGAGTGAGAGCAGTGGAAATGAGTTATTTGAGAGGAGCATGTGGAGTCACATGGAGAGATGGACTGACAAATGAGGAAGTGAAGACGTGTTGTGGTGTGGATGTGGATGTGATAGGAAGTGTTAGGAGAAACACACTGAGGTGGCTTTGCTGTGTGAAGAGGGTGGAGAGATAGAGACCGACGAGGAGAGTGTATGTGAGTGAGGTGGAGGGGGGGGGAGAGGGATGGGGAGACCAAAGGTGAGATGGAGGGATGGAGTGTAGAGGTATATGAAAGAGGGGTGTGTGAGCTAGGAGCAAGGCAATGAAATGGTGTTGGACAGGGCGACAAGGCGATTTGTTTGTGGTCACCCCGTATAAAGGATTAAGGCGTCTGGCAATAGATAGATAGATAGAAGTATTTTCAGAAAGCTTGACTGGAAAAACAAAGGAGTAAACATAGATGGAGAAAAGCTAAACCATTTAAGATTTGCAGATGACACTGTCCTAATCCCAGAAACAGCAGAGACAGTATAAGAAATGCTAAGTGACCTGAACAGAAAAAGTCTCAAAGTAGGGCTAAAGATGAACCGGAGTAAAATTACTAAAGTACCATAATGTTTAACTCACATACACCATTGAGCGTCATCAGAATATGCGAAGAAATTCTTCAAGAAGTCGAGGAGTGCAATTACTTCTCGAAAGACAATGAGAGCAAAACAATGAGATACAGTACAATTGGATGGAAAGCTTCGGTAAACACAGAGACATTACGAAAATTAGCTTGCCATTATGTAAGAAACGAAAAGTGTATAACCAGTGTATAGTTCCAGCTATGGTTTATGGTTGTGAGACCTGGAAACATAAAAAAATTAATGGAAAATAATCTAATCCATTCTCAGAGCACACTAATGTCAAGGACATTATAGGAGTTATAAAAGAATAGGAAAATGGAGGTGGGCAGGCCATATAGCGAGGGGATGACTGACTGGGCACTAAGAGATTGTAAGCATAACAGAAACAGGCCAGACTAGAGGTGGAGAGATGATAGAGAAATCTACAAGGAAAACGTGGTAGAAATTGGCTCAGTCATGAAATTCGTGGAGAAAGTTTGGGGAGGCAACTCAGGGCATCACTACACCCCCAGGAGGAGACTACGGAGGGGTATGTGGTGCGCGCACCATGTCCATGCAATGCAGACATAAGTACCACTGGGCCACGTGCCCCTATTCCTTGGAGTGCGCCCGGCGCGACCACCGCCGTCTGAGTGCACTACCTTTCAGCTGAGCTAGCCCTCACCAGGTTCGGGGTGAAACTAAAAATACAGCTCCAAGCAGCACCCCAGCGACGGCCGGTAGCCGCACAAATAAGGAGACGGCCTGTAGCCACTCTAACAACAAGGAGACGGCCTGCAGCCGCTACATTAATAAGGCAACAGCCTGTAGCCACTCTAACAACAAGGAGATGGCCTGCAGCCGCTACATTAATAAGGCAACAGCCTGTAGCCACACCCTTGTGAAGGCCAGTAGCCACACACAAAAAAGACAATGGCCTGTAGCTGTGCCCCCAAAATGGAGATGGCCTGTAGCTGCTCCAGGTGCCACTCAACGACCCTGCTGAACCCGTGACGGCCTGAAGCCGCACGTGGGGAGAGAATGGTACGCCCCCTCTCCTTCTGCAATTGCCTCGGAGGGCACGGACTGGTGACGGCCTGTAGCCACTCCTTGCCTATACATCGCCCTCCATACAGGACTTCGGCGATGGCCTGTAGCCACACCTGCAGCCAAGTGACGGCCTGTAGCCACACGTCATCTGTGGTCCCATCAGGAAGTCGGGCCCCAGTGATGGCCGGTGGCCACACTGACAGGGAAGGGACAGCCTGTAGCCGCCCTCTGTCTGTTGCCCAAGGGACCACAGAGATGGCCGGTAGCCGCGACAGGGAGGGACGCCACCAAAGTCCCTCACCCCCTGTGACTTCACAGCGTGAGGGCAACCTGTAATCAGCCCTGCCTAACGTCGGAGGCTCAGGTCACATCTCTGTCCACGAGGACCGAAGCAACCTGCAGGAGGAGGACTTCCACCCCAACGACTGGTGGAGAGGCCCGGTGTTATCCCCAGGGCTGTACTCCATCCAGTCAGCCCCCGAGGAGGACTTCCACCTGACGGACTCCTGCTGGGAGTGACACCGCAGCCCCACCCTGATGGCGGAGGAGCAGGAAGGAGACTGCAACCGACAGACCCTTGAGGGCGCCCCCCAGAACACCGGGACGATAACTCTCCCCTCCCCGAAAAAGGCGATGTCCTTCCCCCCATCAGGGGCCTGCAGGATCGCCTCCAGAACCTGTTTGGCCCCAGCCCTGAGGGTCAGACTCCAGTCCCCAGCCCTGACAGTGAGGGGCCCTTCACCACGCCCAACCATAGCTCTTGATGAGAGATGATGCCTCTGTGAGTTGTTCCATGGTCAAGGGATGAAGGGACTCCTGAAGGGACTCCACCAACTCCAGGCCAATAACTGTGAGAGCCCAGGCCCTCCTTCTTCCCCCTTGCCCTACCAGTGATTGTGATACATACTGTAGTCCCCACAGACAGAAAGTGAGAGGCAAAGACTGTGCAGTGCTAATAAGCAGTGAATTCCAGTGCCAGTGATAAAGACGCTGGTGACAGTGCATACCCACCTTGTGCAGAACGAGAGGTGAAACTCAGCATCATAATAATAACTCTTGTGACAGTGTATATCCACCTTGTGTAAACCGAGTGGTAAAATCCAGTGACAATATATATATATACACACACACACACACATATATATATATATATATATATATATATATATATATATATATATATATATATATATATATATATATATATATATATATATATATATATATCTCCTAACATCAAAAAACAGCATCAGTGTCATAATAAGGATTATTGAACTATCCTACACACGAGCCTCACATAAAAGGACTGTGCAACTGTGTATTACCTATTTACCCAGTCTGAGCCCATTGTCTATCTTGTATCCTGCATGATACACGAAACCTATCTCTCAGCCTGTGCATTAACTTTGTATAGCATATCATGTGAACTTGTCTTCCCGTTCTGTAGCATAGAATTTGCTAATATACGTGCAAGGTTGTTGCCCTGTGTTTTTATGGCCTGTTCCTCTCATACTGTGTCTAAGCTCCGGTCTGGAAAGGGAACCCAGCTGCACCCTAGGCATTCTTAAAGAGGGAAGCCGACCTAAAAACGCCTAGCATAACACTGGTGGACAGCAGTGGTTCTTGACCCAGGCATACACAGAGAGGAGCAAACAGGGAAATCGGTAAAATGGCAATGAAACTGCACGTACAATTACCCAAATTCAACCCAGAACAGTATGACATTGACACATATCTAACAATAGTTAAGCTGCTGTTGGATACTGGGTTTGAGGACAATAGGCAGAAAATAGCTGTCACCCTACCACTTCTGGGCAAAGCAGCAGCCAACACTGCACCCAAAGTCGTCCCCGAGCAAACATGGGTGAACTTTACAAAGTTAGTAATTCAAGCCATCACACCCTCACTAGGAAGGGTAGTGGTATTGTTACAACTGGATAGTTTAACATATGACGGAAGCCTGGATGACACTCTTATCCAGGCTAGGCAGCTTTTCACTGCCGCATACCTGGATGCAGATGCAGAAACCCGGAAACAGCTTATGTTTAACATACTCCTCAGGATCCTCCCCAGTTTCATCAAAGAACATTTTATAATACATGACCCGATGGGAGACTGGATAAAGATGTGGCGCCTTCTAGCCATCCACTCCACCCCTCAACACATCGGCGCAATTAATCAATTCCCTATGAATATAAACGCTATTAACCTGTGGGAATTTTCTGCTTGCAGCCTTGGATGCCCTATCCACAATATCCGTGAGCAGCTAAAAGCTGCCCGGCGCGGGAAGACAACTCAAGGCCGCCTACAAGTCTCCCCACCATACGACGAAGACACCGAGGAGAGAAACAGAGCCCGATGAAAAAGGTGCAGAGCTCGGCACAGAAGGCGCCCCACACCACCCCCGTACCTCGCTATACTGAAGGGAGCCACCTCACAAAAACATCGCCCCCCAATCTACAACAGGGGGAAACGTCATGTTTCATTTAACTCTCCTCCCACTACATCTTCTGACTTACCTTCCCCTATTCCTAACCTTCCCACCTCACACACCACTTTCTCCGCTACCATCGCCTCCTCTCGTCGTGTCCTCCCTCAACACAAAGCCTGCCTCCCCCTTAACAGGCCCCCTAGACCCATAACTTATCCTCCCCTAACCTACTTCCTATAACCATCTTCTGTTTACTACCTTCCATCTACCACCCCACACCAACCACCTCACACACTGCCTCCCAGCCATGCCACACCCGCTCTCCCACCTAGCACACTTCACCACCACTTACCTTCCCCACCAACACGACTAACTCCTACGCCTGCTCTATCACACCCTCCTCCTCACTCTCACCCACCTCCCTCTCCTCGGTCACCTCCCCTACCCCACCCTCAACCTCACCATCCCCACAGACCCCCAACTCATCCCCAATAACCTCACTGGACGCCTCACTGCCCACCACCACGTCACCATCACAGTATCAGCCACACAACCAAGAGATTCCCCACCGAACCACGGCCACTGTACCACACCTCCAATGCCACACACCACCCGCCACACCCCGCACCTCTGCTCTTGCCACCCCACCATCACTGCCAATACACACACCCAACCCCGGGGCCCCAGATTCACCCCCAGCCACTCCTCCATTTTCCAGCACCGCACATCACCCACCTCCAACCCCATACCCACATCATCCCCTCGCCCCACACCCACTGCCCACCCCACACCATGAGCACAGCCCCATGCCACCACCTACATCACCCCATCACCAAACATCCTGACGACACCGCAAGGCCGCACTTCCCCCTCACCACCGGCTCCTTCACCATCCACACCTCATGCCACCTCACCTCTCGTCTCACCGCCACTGCAACTCCCTCCCCCTAGCCAACCCCCCAGTCCCTCACCATCACCTCCCCCGACTCCAGCACCTCATGCCACCTCACCTGCCACCCCGCCACCACCATACCACCCAAGCAAACCCAAACCACCCACAACTGACACACACCCACATACCCACACATTCTCCTCACAACCCATACCTCACGCTACCATACCTGCCGCCTCACCACCATTGCAGATTTATTCCCCCAGCCAGCCCCCCACCTCCCCACCACCACTGCAGATTTATTCCCCAAGCCAGTCCCCCACCTCCTCACCTCCAGTCCCTTCACCCTCCACACTTCATGCCACCACACCTGCCACCTCCCCACCACTGCTGATTCATCCCCCCAGCCAGCCCCCTACCACCACACCCTGAGCTCCTTCACTGCGCACACCTCACACCTCACCCGCCACCTCACCACCACCACCCACCTCCAGCATCAAAGCACCCTCACACCCACGCACACCAACCCCTGCTGCCTCCACCCCCAGATCCACTCCCCCCCACCGTCGCCCCATGTTCCCCCATCACCATCAAGCCCACACCTCAAACACCACCACCCAACACCACCCACCCCACCCCAATGTCCAGCACAGCCACAGCACTGTGAGGCCGCACTCCCACCTCGCCACCTACGCCCACCTTGAAAACCCCCATCACTCTGGCCACCTCTCATGCCCTCCCATCAGATACACCACCTCCACGGACGCCAGCATTCAGCTGAGACCCTCAGAAAGTGACCAACTACAACCATGAGAAAACGACGCGCCACCTGGGCACCAACCCTCAGCAGGAAACACCACATCCGCCGACCTCATCACCTCCTCCAGCTCCTCAGCATGGCCTCTGAGCCCTCCACTCTCTTCTTCACCTGCAATCCTCACCTCGACAAAAACCTGGCGACAACACAATAGAACACCCTCCTGCAACACCTAAGCCGGCCCATGTCACCAGCACCACCAAGGCCTACTACCTCCAGCCACAGGGATGTGACTTACTCTCCAATGACGGTAGTGAAATACCAGCCGTGGCAATTCAGGGCACCACTACATCCCCAGGAGGAGACTAAGGAGGGGTATATGGTGTGTGCACCACGTCCATGCAATACGGACATAAGTCCCAATGGGCCACGCGCCCCTATTCCTCGGAGTGTGCCTGGCGTGACCACCATAGTCCGAATGCACAACCTTTCGACCGAGCTAGCCCTCGCCAGGATCGGGGTGGAGCTGAAAATACAGCTCCAAGCAGCACCCCAGCGATGGTCAGTAGCCGCACAAATCAAGAGATGGTCTGTAGCCACTCTGACAACAAGGAGATGGCCTGTAGCTACTCCAATAATAAAGCGATGGCCTTTAGCCACGCCCTTGTGACGACCAGTAGCCGCACACAAAAAAGGCAGGCAATGGCCTGAAGCCATGCCCCAAAAAAGAAGACGGCCTGTAGCCACTCCAGGTGCTGCTCAACCCCCCTGCAGAATCCATGATGGCCTGAAGCCGCACATGGGGAGAGAAAAGCACGCCCCTCTCCATCTGCAGTTGCCTCGGAGGGCATGACACCGGCGACGGCCTGTAGCTCCACCAGTAGACAGGAGACGGCTTGTAGCCGCTCCTCGCCTACATGTCGTCCTCCATATGGGACTTCAGCAAAGGCCTGTAACCACACCTGCAGTCAAGCGATGGCCTGTAGCTGCGCTTCGTCTGGGGTCCCGTCAGGAAGTCAGACCATAGTGACGGCCGGTAGCCGCACCGACAGGGAAGGGACGGCCTGTAGCCGCCCTCAGTCTGTTGTCCATGGGACCTCACAACGGCCGGCTGCTGTGCCAGGGAGGGACGCCACCAAAGTCCCTCGCCCCCTGTGACTTCACAGCGTGAGGGCGACCAGCAATCAGCCCTGCCTAACGGCAGAGGTGCAGGTTGTATCTCTGTCTGCCAGGACTGAGGCAACCTCCAGGAGGAGGACTTCCACCCTGAGGACTGGTGGAGAGGCCCAGTGTTATTCCTGGGGCTGTACTCCATCCAGTCAGCCCCCAAGAAGGACCCCCACCTGACGGACTCCTACCGGGAGAGACACCGCAGCCCCACCCAGACAGTGGCGCAGCACGAAGGAGACTGCAGCTGACGGACCCTCGAGGGCACCCCCCAGAACCCCGGGGCAAGACCTCTCCCCTCCCCCATGAAGGTGATGCCCTTCCCCCCACCAGGCGCCAGTGGGAGCACCTCCAGAACCTGTTTGGCCCTGAGGGCCAGACCCCAGTCCCAAGCCCTGACAGTGAGGAGCCCTTCACCACGCTCAGCCATAGCCCTTGACAAGAGACGACAACCCTGCGAGTTGTCCCGTGGCCATGGGATGAAGGGACTCCTGAAAGGACTCACCTACTCCAGGAAGACAACTGTGAGTCCCCAGGCCTTCCCCCATCCCCCTTCCCTGACCAGTGATTGTGATACATACTGTAGTCCCCACAGAACGGAAGTGATAGGCAAAGACTGTGCAGTGTCGAAAAGAAGTGAATTCCAGTGCCAGTGATAAAGACGCTTGTGACAGTGCATACTCACCTTGTGCAGAACGAGAGGCGAAACTCGGCATCATAATAGTAACTCTTGTGACAGTGCATAAACCGAGAGGTAAAATCCAGTGACAATATATATATATATATATATATATATATATATATATATATATATATTGTTACGGAACAGAGAGAGATAATGAACACTTCAAGTGAGAATACTAAAATCACTACTGTCCCGCAAAGTTCCAGGTTCAAAACAAATGAGTTAGGTAAAATTATAAGTTAAAGTTTAATGCTCAAAATAACAACTAAACATTCAGGACTCATAAGGATAATGTAATGGCAAAACAGGTTACATATATGGTTAACTGCAAGAGCCTCTATTAACATGAATTTAGCAAGAGCAAATTTATCTAAGTCAGCCTTGATAAATGAGAAAACCGGATAATGCTCAGTTAATGCAAGATATATTATTACAGATACAAAATATTAATATTGGCTGACATGAAAACTCTACATGAATCACAAAAACCTTACCAGGCCTACGAACCAACACCTTAGGCCATACAGTACAAGAAAAATGGTAACAACACTTATACTCAAATTATACAGCAGCTAGATGGCTGGAGACTTCCTGAGCACTCACAAAAATACGCTATACAGGGGAGGACAGAGATGCGATCAAAATGAGGAGTAGATCTAAGTGGCAACTAATGTAGAGACTGAGCTCATTATATAGGGGGCCGGCAGAGCTTGATTGAACTTGCAAGAAGGACGCGGAAATGAAGGCACATGGGAGGAAGAGTTGACAGTCCTGCTCTGAACAACAGAAAGAACGACTTACTCTACCATAAGGGGGAGTAGGGGGGAGTGAGGTAGAACACTCAAGCCTGGTCACTATGGAAGCCACGAGGCGAATCGTGATCAAACATGCAGCATACTGTACGTTAGAATTGTACAAAGGATGATGAAATCATAGGCTATGTAACACCTCCCCACAAAGAAAAAGAAATTTACAAAGGAAATTTCTTATTACTCTAAAACAATCTGTCTAAAGTCTAGATAAGCAATCTGCAATAACATTTTCTTTCCCCTTGACATGTTGTATGTCTAATGAATACTCCTGAAGAAGTACACTCCATCTTGTCAATCTCTGATTTTTATCTTTAAACTTACTAAGGAATTTCAGTGGGTTATGATCGGTATAAATGACTATGGGGTCAAAACCAGAACACAAATAAAATGAAAAATGCTGTAATCCCAAAATCAAGGCCAAAAGCTCTTTCTCAATAGTTGAGTAGTTCTTTTGAGGTGGAATGAACTTCTTACTGTAATAAGATACAGGGTGTTCAATACCCTGATCATCCTCTTGCAGCAAAACAGCCCCAGCTCCTGTATCACTTGCGTCAACAGCCATCTTAAAAGGCTTAGCAAAATTTGGAGTAGCGAGCACTGGCTGACTTAATAGGATAGCTGAAAGAGGATTGACAGTTATCGGTCCAGACAAATTTAACTCCCTTTTTCAGTAGGTCTGTAAGTGGTGATACAAGAATTGAAAAGTTAAGAACAAATCTCCTGTAATAACCTACCATTCCCAAAAATCTTTGTAGCTCTTTCCTACTTTTAGGTCTGGGAAGATCACTTATAGCCTGAACCTTAGCTCCTGGTGGTGCAACATGTCCATCACCAATTACGTACCCAAGGTACTGAAGTTTAGCTTGACCAAACTCACACTTTGATAAATTAGCTACAAGATTAGCCTGAACCAAACGCTCAAGAAATTTACTGACATGGCATAGGTGATCTTTCCAGTTGTCACTGAAGATTAATACATCCTCAATATAAACAACACACCCTGCCAAACCCATGTTTACAACATTCATGAGCTTCTGAAAAGTGGCTGGTGCATTCTTCATACCTGAAAAGTGGCAGGTGCATTCTTCATACCATATGGCATTACAGAACATGCAAAAGTCTTTCCTAGTGTTACAAAACATGAGATCTCCCTAGCACGTTCAGTCATAGGTACTTGCCAGTATCCCTTTAACAAATCAAACTTACTTATGTACCTAGCCTTTCCGATCTTGTCTATGCAATCTTCCACACGAGGGAGAGGGTAAGTGTCTGTTTTGGTTATCTGATTAACACGTCTGTAGTCAATGCAAAGCTGCTGTGACCCCCCTGGCTTAGGGACTAGAGTGACAGGAGAACTCCACTCGCTCTGACAGGGCTCAATCATCTTGTGGTCCAACAGGTAGCCAAGCTCCTTCTGGATGAGAGGAACTTTCACTGGGTTCACACGGTAAGGAGGCAGTTTAATTGGCTTTGCGTCTCCAACTTCGACATCATGCATCAACACAGTGGTTCTTCCTGGAGTGGCATGGAACACTTGCGGGTACTCCTGCAGTAATGCCGAAAACTCCTGCCTTTCCTCGGGAGGTAGATGAGAAAGCTTAGTCTGGAGATCATTCATGATATCAGGATTCTTCCCCAAACTATCACTCAGGCTCATGCTGCATGGGAGAACTTCACTTGCAGACTCAGGTGGAACAGCTACAGTGCAGACTGGGTTATTTTCGTCCCGCCTGTGATATAACTTTAGCATGTTGATGTGACAAAGTTGCTTGTTCTTTCTACGATCTGGTGTGGCGATGACATAGTTGACATCACTGAGTTTCTTCTCCACGAAATATGGACCACTAAACTTGGCTTGAAGAGGTTGCCCATGCACCGGTAGCAGAATCAAAACCTGATCTCCTGGCTGAAAGTGGCGTAACCTGGACTTCTTATGATACCAAGTCTTCATCTTCTCCTGAGCAGCTTCTAAATTCTCTTTCGCCAGCTGTAAAGCAGTGGACAGCTGTTCTTTGAACTTCATCACAAACTCCAGCAGGTTGACGTCATCTTCCTCCGACAGCCAGCATTCCTTGAGTAGCTTAACCCCTACACCGCGGGCATGTTTACCAATGTTTTGCGTGTTCCGCGGGGTTATTTGGGCTCTGACAGACTCTCAAAAAATATTTGCCAAAAATCAGTTATTAGTCCTAGAATATTAAAATTACATATGCTTATGGCACATACCTTCAGCTTTCTCCTGGAATGTTTGTTGAGCCTTCGTCAGTTACCGTAGGACTTGTGGAGACCTCTGAATTTGGTAATGAAGTCTCCACTTTACACTTCCCAACTACCCGTAATATGATTACCACAGCCAGATATTAACACTATAAACACTACTCTATGATTTTCAAGTAGTTTGGGATCCATACTCCAAAAAAAAACCCACTGTGAAAGCAATGAAAATTATGAGCGCGTCTGACCATCGCACTTGCGCTAGTTCGCTCTTGGTACTCTGTCATTTATTATTCATAAAACCCCTCACACTTTATATTTCTATTACTATATAACACTTATATATATCTACAGTCTTTATCCATAAGTTTCCTTCAGTAGTATTAGTTTATTGTCACTGTAGAGATTCAATTTCTTTCAGTAAAATACGTAGCATTCACTTTCTCGTCCTGTATACTAGCATTGAGAGTGAATGTCACTTTCATCTTCACTCTCATAACTCATAGTATTCAGACATGCTAGAGTGAAACTTTCACTTTCATTACCCCTAGGGTATATACTCGTATTCTTATAATACTACTCATTTACATTTCTATTTACGTTCTCTATTTTATTTACGTTATTTACATTTCTATTTTATTTACACTGTGTTATGCACTGTCACTTGAAGTAATTTATAAAACTATTTTCCACTGTTCACGTATATTTACATTCATTACTTTCACTTGCTGTTTACACATTATTTACAATTCCACTTGCACTGTTTTACTCAATAGAAAGATCGTAGTCACTCTTTTATCAATTGTCAGCCCTTTACCTCTTTCCACACGAGGTTTAGTAGGGGGTAAAGGTCTGTCACGGGGTTTTTAAAATATCACGGGTTTTTTAAAATAAATGCTAAATATTATTTAATTGATAATAATATTCAATAATATTGAAGAGCAGGGACAATGATCGTCTTACTAAATCAAGCAACGATTACTTTACGCTGACTTCTTCGCACGATTCTCTAAGAACGAGAATTTATAAACTTCCTCAACAGTACACAGCAGAGACTAATTACTCAATTGCTGTTGCTTAGTACTGTTAGCCTCTGGAGAAAGTTACTTCACCCCTGAAAATAAATAACTAATACTAATAATAATATCAGGCTCTTGCTGGTGCTTAACTCCTAGGAGGCACAATGGATTTTAAGTTTAATACAAGACTGGCCTAAGTACCAGTTATGAATAGCAAAACGTTTATGCAAGCTAGGAGCTATATGGAAAATAAGCTTAATTGTGGAGAAATGAAACAAGAGTTTACATTACATTAAGCTCAAGAAAAAGAACTGTTAAATTGATTGATTACAAAAATAAATTTAACGTTACATTTCAAATCAAATTAATGAGATCACACTCACTCACTCACACACGAGCTAAATTCTTACACCTAGGAAAAACACCTTAATTAAACTCTTAAGACTAGGAAAACGAAAAGAAATACTGGACGATGAATGCTGTGTATCACCCAATTCAAAGGTGGGAGCTTGGAGCTGTGGTCTTGTGGAGCTTGGGTTGACCTCTCACACTGCTGGAGCACAGAACCTCTCTCCGTCAGAGCAAACACTCGACTGACTAAACTCGTGAGAAAGAAATGGGAGCGATAGGCCGCATTTTTTAACGGTCGAGTGAGCGAAACGCGCCCAAAACAAATCGCTCAGCGGAAGCGCTAATGTCTCACACAAAGACGATCACATATGACAATGAAAAATTGATTTGACAAAGCTTCTGTCTGAATGAGCGGTTAACTGAACGATACACAGTAAGTTTTCCACTAATAGTTCGTGGCTTCTCACAAAAGGGAAATGTCGCGAATTTGATTTGTGACAAGGTCACAGGGCCCTTTGCATGGGGGTGAAAAGGCCCTGAAGTCAGCAAGAGGAAACAGACGTACCTCCACTTCGGAAGATGAGAGTGAACTGATAAGGGAGGGCCGGGGTGGAGGCCTACCTAGGGATATTCAGTACTACCAACGTTAGCTCTTGAAACAGATATGTATAGCACTGAAATGATTGGCAGGAAATCTAGACAATACAATATAAATTAGGTAGTTCCATGTGAATGTAAATATCACTTAGGCTTCTCCTTTCCCTCCTTATATGTATATTTATTACGAAAATAGATTATACGGCATATTTCAAGGAGAAATAAACAGCGAAAATTAGCGAACGAGTGCACGTGAGGTGTTGTTAGGTGACAATTAGCCAATTCCAGGTGTATGGCACTCTCACTTACCTTATTTCTTTTTTGTATATATTATTTGGTATAAGAATAGGGCATAGGGCTTATTTCAATGGATGAAATCAGTGAAAAATTCCAGGGAAGATTTACTTAGTGTAGCACGGCCGGGCAGGCAAGAGGATAGGGTAATGGAGGGGGGTTAGGGAGGGGAGTCAAGAACGGGGAGAAATGGCTAAATTGTCGACAATGGATGGGAGTACAGATGGGATTAGGAGTGCTGACTAGTGTTGGACATTGGCAGTACTGATAGATGATACAAGCCCCCACTTGGAAGCCCAGGTGAATTCAAAATAACACAGAATCACAAAAGCGACGCCCCGCGGTATGATCCCTTGCTCCCAAGCGTCACGAAAGTGACGCCCCACGGTTAAGGGGTTAAGGGGTCCTCTTACTTCATGGCCAAACAGTAGTTCAAAGGGTGAGAAGCCCAGTGATTCATTTGGAGATTCTCTTGTGGCAAATACAATGAATGGAAGACCTTTATCCCAGTCTTTCTGATGTTCCAAACAGTATTTCCTAAGCATCGATTTGAGTGTTTGATGATATCTCTCCAACGCTCCTTGGGTCTGGGGATGGTAAGCTGAAGACGTGATCTGGGTGATGCCCAGCTCTTTCAGAGACTGCTTGAAAACATTTGACATGAAATTCCTTCCCCTTTCTGACTGTACCTCCTTTGGCAGACCAAACTTGGTGAAGAACCCCAGCATTTCCTTAACCACGTTCTTTGCTGAGATATTTCTAAGTGGAATGGCTTCAGGATAACGAGAAGCCATATCAATCAGGGTCAACACATAAGAAAATCCTGAAGAAGTCTTAGGAAGAAGGCCCACAATATCCACCAACACACGGGTGAATGGCGCCTCAAAAGGAGGAATGGGAACTAGAGGTGCAACCTTTTCAGTCTGATTACACTTCCCCACAACTTGACAGGTGTGACAAGACTTACAATACCAGGAAACATCTCTGAAGATACCTGGCCAGTAGAAGTGTTTCAAAATGCCTGCCACAGTCTTCCTCACTCCAAGGTGTCCTGCCAAACTGGAGTCATGAGCCACTCTAATGATATCCTGCCTACAAACACGAGGGATGACAACTTGATGTACAACCTCCCATTCACAGTCGGCTGATGCTGTTGGGGGTCTCCACTTCCTCATAAGTACTCCTAACTTTATATAATAACTAGTAGAAGCACCAGCTGACTCTTCTTCACTGTAAGCAGAGTTAGCTAGACCTTTCAACTCAGGGTCAGCAACCTGCAACTCAACCAACTCTTGACGAGACAAATTATTAACACTACGGGGTACTGCCTCATCTGGTGAGTGGTCCAAATTAGCAAGAAAAGTGTCAGCTAGGATAACATCATCATCATCATTATCCTCTAAGTCACCAGTAACTTTAGACTTAGCCCTAGTGACAGCACACGCAGAGAACACATCAGGGATATCACAATCCTGGGTCGCAGTCACTGATTCACTTGACAACTGAGGAGCCGGACGCACTTGACTTCCACCAATATCATTTCCAAGTAAGAAAGTTACACCTGACATTGGGAGTGTCTCAACCAACCCAACCATAACGGAACCATTAACAAAACCAGACTCTAAATTCACTCTGCAAAGAGGGACAGAGAAGTAATTATTCCCTACACCTTGTAAGATTACAATTTCATCAGAGGAATTAACATTCGAGCCTAGAACACTGGTCAGCATAAGGGATTGGCAAGCACCTGTATCACGATATATTTTAACTGATTTCCTGTCATTATTGTCCAGAGGACTGACAAAACCATCAGACAGGAAATTAGCACATGAACTCTTGAGAGTGTCACCCACGTTACTGCTCAAAAGAGGAGCTTCATCATGAGAATTTAATTTACCCTCAAAGCAGGTTCAATTAACTCAGTTAAAGAATTCTGGGAACTCTCAAGGGTGAACACTAGACCAATTGACTGAATATTTAAAGACTCCTTTTTGTTCACGTCATGCTGTCTCCTGAAACATTTCTCTGTAGTATGACCAAGCTTACTACAATAAGTACATTTACTTTTCTGAAATCTAGAGGTGAAACTGGTATTTACTTCCTGAGAAACATCATCTTTATTCTCTTTCCTGTTACCTGTACTCTGAGTAGAGACAACGTACTTACTCTCAGCTTTCCTTTTTTCTTTAGAATATCTCTTGTGAATGAGAACATATTCATCAGCTAAAATTGCAGCATCAGACAAATTATCTATTCTTTTCTCATCAAAATATAGGCTTACATCTTTATTAATACACCTTTTGAGGTCCTCCAGCAAAATCATCTGCTTAAATTTATCAAAATCAGAATTTACATTCTTAGAATTTAACCACTGCTCTAACAGATCTTCTTTGATTTTTGCATACTCAACATGGGATTGCTTATCTTGCTTATAAGTTGTCCTAAATTTTACTCTATAGGCTTCAGGAACAAGCTCATACGCCTTAAGAATCAAGCTCTTAACTACATCATAATTATCAGATTGATCCTGAGGCAAATATGCATAAGTTACTTGAGCTTTACCGGTGAGAACACTCTGTAGGAGTACTGGCCAATACTTTTTGGGCCAATTAAAACCTGTAGCTACCCTCTCAAACAACTGAAAATACTTTGTTAAATCAGATTCATTAAAAGGAGGGACAAGTTTAACATTTTTAGCCACATCAAAATCATCAGAGCTAGATGATCCAGTTCCACCTTGTTTCATGCGATACTCATGGTCTGCCTGAATCCTAGCTAGTTCAATTTGTGCTTGAGCCTGTGCCTGTGCCTCCTGAATACGAGCCTGAGACAGCCTCCTTAGCCTCAGGCTCCTTAGCACGAGCTTGAAACTCAGCCTCCTTAGCACGAGCCTCCTGCAGGGCTAGCTGTAACTTAGCTATTTCAATCTGCGCGTGCTCATCTGGAGGAGTTACGTTAAACAAGCTTTTATTAATCATGTCAACAATTTGATCTTTAGAATGATGAGAGCGAACAGCAATTCCCAAAAGTTGAGCAACAAGCTTAAGTTCATTCTTTGTTCTGTTTTCTACATCACACACTGTCTGCACATTTGACAACAAATCTTTGGCTTCATCATGAATAAATCACAGTCACAAAATATCAAGCAATATCCTTATGATAATATCCTGAATATCCTGATAAGAGGTCGCCAAATTTATGTTACGGAACAGAGAGAGATAATGAACACTTCAAGTGAGAATACTAAAATCACTACTGTCCCGCAAAGTTCCAGGTTCAAAACAAAAGAGTTAGGTAAAATTACAAGTTAAAGTTTAATGCTCAAAATAACAACTAAACATTCAGGACTCATAAGGATAATGTAATGGCAAAACAGGTTACATATATGGTTAACTGCAATAGCCTCTATTAACACGAATTTAGCAAGAGCAAATTTATCTAAGTCAGCCCTGATAAATGAGAAAACCGAATAATGCTCAGTTAATGCAAGATATATTATTACAGATACAAAATATTATTAATAATGGCTGACATGAAAACTCTACATGAATCACAAAAACCTTACCAGGCCTACGAACCAACACCTTAGGCCATACAGTACAAGAAAAATGGTAACAACACTTATACTCAAATTATACAGCAGCTAGATAGCTGAAGACTTCCTGAGCACTCACAAAAATACACTATACAGGGGAGGATAGAGATGTGATCAAAATGAGGAGTAGATCTAAGTGGCAACTAATGAGGAGACTGAGCTCATTATACAGGGGGCCGGCAGAGCTTGATTCAACTTGTAAGAAGGACGCGGAAATGAAGGCACAGGGGAGGAAGAGTTGACAGTCCTGCTCTGAACAACAGAAAGAACGACTTACTCTACTATAAGGGGGAGAAGGGGGGAGTGAGGTAGAACACGCAAGCCTGGTCACTATGGAAGCCACGAGGCGAATCGTGATCAAACATGCAGCATACTGTACGTTAGGATTATACAAAGGATGATGAAATCATAGGCTATGTAACAATGTATATATATATATTTTTTATGTGACTGACTCTGGGCATAGGCTTCACAGCCTGATTTCAAGGCCCAGTAGTCCTCCTACGTACCGCACACCTCTACATGTCACCACTTCGGCGCTAACACCCATCGTCCATACTGAATACATGCTAGGGCTGTCTTATATAGGATTGATGTATTGGTATTAGCAGGGGTATTTTTACATGTCGGCGGGTCTTCTGGTAGATCAGTAAAGTCTGATTTTATGAATTTCAAATCCTTAGACTGTTCCCTGCCTCAGCGGGATTTGAACCCGGGTCCGTTAGGACTGCAGGCCAACTCTCTACCGATTGAGCCACCGCCTCCCAAACATCAAGAAACAGCGTCAGTGTCAGAATAAGGACTCATGAACTATCCCATGCAGAGTAAAACCTATATTTTACCCTCCCACTGTAAAAAGAGCCTCACATACAACGACTGTGCAACTGTGTATTACCTATTTACCGAGACTGAGCCCATTGTCTATCTTGTATCCTGCATGATACACGAAACCTATCTCTCAGCCTGTGTATTAACACTGTATAACATATCGTGTGAATTGTCTTCCAGTTCTGTAGCATAGAATTTGCTAATATACTTGTAAGGTTATTGCCCTGTTCCTCTCATACTGTGTCTAAGCTCCGGTCTAGAAAGAGAACCCAGCTGCACCCTAGGCATTCTTAGGGCGGGAAGCCGACCTAAAAACGCCTAGCATAACACTGATGGACAGCGTTGGTTTTTGACCCGGGCATACACAGAGAGGAGCAAACAGGGAAATCGGTAAAATTGTAATGAAACTGCCCATACAATTACCCAAATTCGACCCAGAACAGTGTGACATCCACACATACCTCTCAATAGTTAAGCCGCTTTTGGATACTGGGTTCGAGGACAATAGGCAGAAAATAGCTGTCATCCTACCACTCCAGGCCAAAGCAGCAGCCAACACTGCACCGAAAGTCGTCCCCGAGCTATCATGGGCGAACTTTACAAAGTTAGTAATTCAAGCCATCACTCCCTCGCTAGGAAGGGTAGTGGCATTGTTACAACTGGATAGTTTAGCATACAACGGAAACCTGGATGACCCTCTTATCCAGGCTAGGTGGCTCGTCACCGCCGCATACCTGGAAGCAGACGCAGAAACCCGGGAACAGCTTATGTTTAACATATTCCTCACGATCCTCCCCAGTTTCATCAAAGAACATTTTATAATACATGACCCGACGGGAGACCTGGATGAAGATATTGCACCTTCTAGCCATCCACTCCACCCCTCAACACATCGACGCAATTAATCAGTTCCCCACTAATATCATTGCTATTAACCTGTGGGAATTTTCTACTTGCAGCCACAGATGCCCTATCCATGACATCCGTGAGCAGCTAAAAGCTACCTGGTGTGGGAAGACAATTCAAGGCCGCCTACAAGCCTCCCCACCATATGACGAAGACACCAAGGAGGGAAACAGAGCCCGATGAAGAAGGTGCAGAGCTCGGCACAGAAGGCGCCTCACACCGCCCCCTTACCTCCCTATACTGACGGGGGCCACCTCACAAAAACATCAACCCCCAGTCTACGACAGGTGGAAACATCATGTTTCATTTTGCTCTCCTCCCACTACATCTTCTGTCTTACCTTCCCCTATTCCTAACCTTCCCACCTCACACACCACTTTCTCCGCTACCATCGCCTCCTCTCGTCGTGTCCTCCTTCAACACAAAGAGTGCCTCTCCCTTAACAGGCTCCCTAGAACCCATACCTTATCCTCCCCTAATCTACATCCTAAAACCATCTCTACTCCTATTTACTATCTTCCACCTATCACCCCACACCACCCACCTCACACGCCGCCTCCCGGCCACGCCACACCCGCTCTCCCACCTAGCACACTTCACCACCACTTACCTTCCCAACAAACATGACTAACTCATACGCCTGCTCTATCACACCCTCCTCCTCCTCACTCTCACCCACCTCCCTTTCCTTGGTCACCTCCCCTACCCCACCCTCAACCTCACCATCCCCACAGACCCCCAACTCATCCCCAATAACCTCACCGGATGCCTGTACGCCCATCACCATGTTACCACTGAGAGATTCCCCACCGAACCACGGCCAATGCACCACACCTCCGATGCCATACTGTAGTCCCCACAGACAGAAAGTGAGAGGCAAAGACTGCAGTGCCGATAAGCAGTGAATTCCAGTGCCAGTGATAAAGATGCTGGTGACAGTACATACCCACCTTGTGCTGAACGAGAGGCTAAACTCGGCGTCATAATAATAACTCCTGTGACAGTGCGTATGCACCTTGTGTAAAGAGAGAGGTAAAATCCAATGACAATATATATATATATATATATATATATATATATATATATATATATATATATATATATCCTAACATCAAGAAACAGCATCAGTGTCAGAATAAGGACTCGAACTATCCCACGCACAGTAAAACCTATATTTCACCCTCTCACTGTGACACGAGCCTCACATACAACGACTGTGCAACTGTGTATTACTTATTTACAGGGACTGAGCCCATTGTCTATCTTGTACCCTGCGTGATACACGAAACCCATCTCTCAGCCTGTGTATTAACTTTGTATAGCATATAGTGTGAATTGTCTTCCCGTTCTGCAGCAGAGAATTTGCTAATTCCGGTCCAGAAAGGGAACCCAGCTGCATCCTAAGCATTCTTAGGGTGGGAAGCCGGCCTAAAAACGCCTAAAGTCAAACCAGAATATGATGAGCTCTGAGGTGAGGCAGGTAAGAAAAGCGCCTATGCCAAACCTTTAAACCTTCAAGTTTACATTGTCGAATGTTAAGATATTAACAACTCTATATTAGCTTGAAATACTCCATATATGATATATTAAAAAAAAAAAAGCTTCATGGTAATGATTTGTCTTCTTTATATGAATATAAAGAACGACTCTATACAACATGTGACAATGTTGTTTAGACCACGCTGCCACGTTTGCTGTGACCCACAAGTTTGGGTCAATCACGGCCACTCACCTACCACCCACCATAGCTTGTATTTTTATACTATACTAACCGATAATAGCCTTACTGGAACCAAAAAGCCTAACGTAACAAAAGTACGGTAGCATATTTTTGGCGGAGTTATCCCATTCAAAATATTATAGACAACGTTGGATACCAGGTGGTTTTGTTTTTTGTAAAGATGTGGCAATGCTGTACTTAATCCCCCTCTCCACCCCAGAGCTCATCATATTCTTGTTTGACTAACAGTGATGGTGATGATTTGTTATGGGGGATAGCACGAATGCAGTCCCCCGCTACCAAAAATTGCGTACTCGAGTTAACCACATCTGGGATAATCGCAGGGGTCGGCACCACCGGAGTGCAATGGTGGGCCTCGCCCTGGGAGAACCGCCTTCGTGATCACGGTATTTCCTGTGCCAGGTAAGTATGCCGCCTCGACCCGCACGCAGCCCCAGACCGACTAACGCTGACAACTTCATTTTCTACCTCTGGGGGTAGGGGGGTTTCAAGAATACTCCCCCAGTATCCCTGCTTGTCGTACGAGGCGACTAAAAGGGTTGGTGGTGGGTTAGTGCCCCACCCCGTAAAAAGAACTAACTAAAAAAGCAAATAAAGCGCCTCGGACCCGGATGGACCATACGTTGACGACTAAGGAACGGACAAAGGACATTCTGAGGGTGGGAACGTGGAATGTGAGAGGAGTGAATGATGAAGTGAAAGAGAGAGAGATTGTCCAGGTGCTTGAGGATGCAAAAGTGGATATATGTGGATTGACTGAAACTAAATGGGAAGGTGAAAGGATGAGAGAATGGGAATACGGTGTAGGTATATGTGCGGGAGTCAGTGAGAATGAGAGGGCAAGAGAGGGAGTATGTCTGATGATAAGCAAGAAGTGGAAGGAGAATATAAGAGAGTATGGAACAGTGGGTGCAAGGATTGTATGGGTGAGGATGAAAGTAGGTATACAAGCATGGGCGATTGTATGTGTGTATGCTACAACAGAGGATCGAGTGGCAAGAGTGAAAGATGAGTTTTGGGCGAGAGTAGAAGCATGTATGGATAAGTTTGAGAGGAGCGAAAGAGTGCTGTTGATTGGAGACATGAATGGCAAAGTTGGGAATGTACGAGTGGATGGAGTGGTTGGTCAGTGGGGTGTGCCAGCTGAAGTAGATGGGAATGGTAGTGCTTTGGTGGACATCTGTGCTGGTAAGGGGTTGGCAATAGCCAACACCTACTTTCGTCATAAGATGATCCACCGGTATACATGGAGAGTAATGAGGAGGATGGATGGTGAACTTGTTGAACGAAAGGCAATGATAGACTACGTGTGTGTGGATGAGCGAATGAGAAGACAAGTGTTGGATGCAAGGGTGTGGAGAGGGTTGGGGAATGGAGTCTCGGACCATCACTTAGTGATGGCCAAGGTAGAGCTGCAAAGAAAGTGGTTGAGGAGACGAAGGGGAAGACAGGAGGAAGCAGCTCCTGTGAGAAGAGTGGAGAAATTGCAAGATAGTGAGAAAAGGACAGAGTATAAGAGCATAGTGGAAGAAAGATTGGGAAGGTATGAGCTAGAGCAGATGGAAGGGGTGGAAGACGTATGTAAGATATTCACGGAAGAGATAAGCGCAGCGTGTGAGGCGGTTTGTGGAGTGAGGAGGAGATGCAAGGGTGTGCAAGGGACAGCATGGTGGAATGATGAGGTGAAACGAGCTGTGGAACAAAAGAAGAAGGCATATGGTGAATGGTTGGCGAGTAGAGGTAGGGTAGAAGATGAGAGAGAGAAGAGAGAGGTATATGTGAGCAGGAGAAGGAAGGTTAAGAGACTGGTGAAGGAGAGTAAGAAGAAAGTGGATGAAGAGTTTGGGAGGAATCTGAGTGTGAAATGGAGGGAGAGCAAGAAATTGTTTTGGAAGGAGATAAAGAAAGTAAGGCAGTGTGAAAGGGGAAATAGTAGGGGAGTGAAAGATAGGAATAATAGATTGTTGGTGGAGAAGAGAGAGAAATTGAGGAGATGGAAGGAGCACTTTGAGGATTTGTTGAATGTAGAGAGTGAGAGCAATGTGAGTATAAGTGGTTGGGGAATGGCTGGGAGAAGAGGAGATGAGAGGAGGGAGGAAGAGATCAGTAGGTCGGAAGTAGTGGAAGCGATGAAGAAGATTAAGCTGGGAAAGGCCCCAGGAATTGATGGAGTGTGTGGTGAAATGCTTAGGTATGGGGGTGAGATTGTTGTGGAGTGGATATGGAAGTTGTGTAGATTGGCTTGGGAAGAGGGAAGGGTTCCAGAGGACTGGAAATCAGGTATAATTGTTCCTCTGTACAAAGGAAAAGGGGAGAGAGAAGTATGTGGTAACTATAGGGGTATTTGCCTTCTTAGTGTGACTGGTAAAATATATGGTAGAATACTCATTGATAGGGTTAGGCATATGACAGAGGAGCTAGTTGGAGAAGAACAAGGGGGATTTAGGAAGGGAAAAGGGTGTGTAGATCAGATATTTGTTCTAAGATGTTTAGTGGAGAAGTATCTAGAGAAGGGAAGGAAAGTGTATGCTGCCTTCATGGACTTGGAGAAAGCTTATGACAGAATAGATAGGCTAGGTATGTGGAAGGTATTAAGAATATATGGAGTGGAGGGGAAATTGTTGAGTGCTGTGAAGAGTATGTACGAGGGAGCTAGGGCCATGGTGCGAGTGGATGGTGAGCTGAGTGAGTTCTTTGATCTCAATGTGGGACTGAAACAGGGGTGTGTAATGTCTCCATGGCTGTTTAATATATATATGGATGGGGTTGTAAAGGAGGTACAAGGTAGGGCAGTGGATGTGGGGGTGGCCCTAATGAATGAGGGTGAGATTTGGAAGCTTCCGGTGTTGCTGTTTGCTGATGATACAGTATTGTTGAGTGAAGATGAATGGGAGTTGCAAGGTTTGGTGAATGAATTTGGGACAGTGTGTAGGAGGAGGAAGCTGAAAGTTAATGTAAATAAAAGTAAAGTTATGGTGTTTGAGAAGAATGAAGTCACAGAGTGTGCAGTGAGGTTGGATGGTGAGGATATGGAGAATGTGAGTGCATTCAAGTACTTGGGTAGTGTGATGAGTAAGGATGGAACTTTGGGGGATGAAGTACGTGAAAGGGTACAGCAGGGAAGAAAGGTTGTTGGTACACTGAGAGCAGTGATGAGAAATAGGGAGGTGAGTATGGAAGTTAAGAAGTCACTGCATGATGGTATTGTGATCCCTACCCTGACGTATGGAAGCGAGGCGTGGACCTTGCAAGAGGGGAACAAGTCAAGAGTGAGAGCAGTGGAAATGAGTTACTTGAGAGGAGCATGTGGAGTGACAGGGAGGGACAGGTTGACGAATGAAGAAGTGAAGGAACGTTGTGGGGTAGATGTGGATGTGGTTGAAAAGATTAGGAGAAATACACTGAGGTGGTTTGGACATGTGGAGAGAATGGAGAGTGAAAGACTGACTAAGAGGGTGTATGTAGGTGAGGTGGAGGGAGGGAGAGGGAGGGGGTAGACCGAGGATGAGGTGGAGGGATGGAGTTGAGAGGTATATGAGGGAGGAGGGGTGAGTTGGGGGGAGGGGAGTTAAATGGTGGGTGACAGAGTGACTTGGAGGCGTTTTGTCTGCGGCCACCCTTTGCGGGATTAGGGCGTCGGGCTATAGATAGATAGATAGATAGATAGTGTTATAGGAATATTAACTTTCTTTTTCTCACCTCCTGGCGTCTATGCAAAGAAGAATTATGATTTCAGTGTTTACATTTGACTGCATAACGAACTTGTAAGAACTTTTTGGCAAGTTCAGTTAGGTGCACAAGAAACAGAAATAAATTTATTCTATAACATAATTGCTTATGACCAGTCGGAAGTAACTCCCATTTTGAAGTGAGACACAACTATAGCCTAATAATGTTTGACCAATTACAAATGAAAAAAAAAAAAAAGAAAACTGACAAAAATCTCTCAACCCTGTTAACAGCTTTTTCTGTACACAGTTGCTTTAGCGCTTGTATTTTTCCACCAAGCACGCAATGGGTGGGGGGTTAGATATAGATGTCTTCAACTCATTCACCACAAAAGGTCTCCCCAAGATTAATGTAGCTGTCTGGAGGTAGGAAGGGTTATGCTGGATGTTTTTGGACCGACTTCTTATTCTAAAAACACCAGCGACTGAGCGGGGTCCTCTTTCTAGACCGGAAATAGAACACTTACAAAGGAACAGGGCATAAAAACTCGGCAAGACCCCTTAGCACATATACTGCCTTAGTTCAACTTCCTTACAATATACATACAATGGTACACTGAATGTGGATGGGGTATAGTGCCAGGTAAGTTAATACTGGTACAATATATCACATGGGCACTGTACTTGCACCTGAGTTAGTACACAAATTTAAGGATACAATTCACAAATTTAAGGATATATACGATAAATATGGTTTAAGACACGGGACAGTACGAGCTTGACTCATTCCTGTAAAGATACAATTAGGTAAGAACAATTAGGTAAGAACAAGAGAATATCACATAGATATGGTGACACTGTTCATACACTCAGACACTTTTGACTCTACGTGATATATTGGTCTCTTGGCCACACACTAGTATATTACTCTGGTTCTAGGGTGCTTAGGCATTAACACAGCGCTCTGGATAAACTGGGGTAGAGACAGTTTATGGGTTGTGTTATTGTCTCACTGTTTCTATACCACATACAGTCACTGTCACTGTTAAGTCTCTAACACGACACTGGGGTCTTGAGGCGTCGTCACTGGGCTGCTGAGGTCTGGGTTTAACTGAGGTGGCGCCCGGGGGTTGGAGGGAGCCCTACTGTGGAGCCCTCCTGCAGAAGGCATGGGACAGCTCTCGTGGGTATCGTGGCCAGGGCACGTGTCTGCTCTGGGGTGCAGGGAGGCCCTTTCCTGCTCGGGCCTCGACCTGGTGAGGGGCCCTCGGACAGTGTCAGGAGTTGGGCCTGCCACTTCTTGCTCCTGGTGGAAGGCTGACTGTGAGTGGGGCCAGAGCGGTCACCCCCCTGGGGTCTGGGGGCTGGCCCTGGGAGGCCAGGGACTGCGGTCGCCTCTAGGTGGGGGCGCCATCAGGGGTTGGCTGTGGCACCTCGCCTGCGGGGCGTCTGTCAGGATCCGGCATCATCCAGGGGCAGGCTGGAGGGCATGAACCCTGCCTTCAGTGACAGGACCTCGCCACCACTCCTGGAATGGCAGCACCTCTGGGGAACCACACCTGGAGGGAGAGACAGAAGGGCGTCCCACGCAGCTGAGGGGTGGAGAGTGGGCCGCGCAAGGGATCTTCTCCTCTGGGAGAACCCTCGGGATTGTGGATAAAGGGCGTACAGTGGCCGTCCCTTCCCCGAAGTGTACAGTGACCGTCGTCACAGTTCCACAGCCCCTTGGGGTAGCAGCAGAAGCACGTACAGTGGCCGTTCCTTCCCCGATGCATACAGTGGCCGTCGCCGTGGGGCTGCTCCCGAAGGAGGAAGAGGCAGATGAGGGATATACAGTGGCCGTTCCCTCCCCGGTGCATACATTGGTTGTTGCTGTGGGTCTGCCTGCCCAATGGGAAGTAGCTGAGGGACGTACAGTGGCCGTTCCCTCCCTGGTACGTGCAGTGGCCGTTACGGCGGCGCTACTTCTCTAAGAGGAGGAGGAGGTAGATGAGGGACATACAGTGGCCGTTCCCTCCCCGACGAGTACAGTGGCCGTCATCGCGGTTCCACTCCTACTACCTTTGCCTGTCGGTGTGCGTACGGTGGCCCTCACACCGAGGCAGGCTCCAGATGTGGCTGCAGCAGAAGGATGTACAGTGGCCATTCCTTCCCCGACGTGTACAGTGGCTGTCATCGCAGGGCTACAGAGGGAATTAGCTGAGGGACCTACAGTGGCTGTTCCCTCCCCAGTACGTACAGTGGCCGTTACCACAGTGCTGCCTGGGACTGTATCTGGAGCTGTCCCACCCCAATCCTGACGAGGGCTGATCCAGCCGAGTAGTCTCGCATTCTTGTGACGTCGTGGTTGGTCTGGTTGAGGGGAAGAGAGACACAAGCTCGGGGTGCACCTGAGCCCGTCTCGCTCTGGGCCAGCATCTCATTTATCTGGCCCGCTGTGGTGTCCTCCTGGGGTGGGGGTGGGGCTGTGGCTCCGTAGCAGGGTGGGGTGTCCGGCGGTTGGAGCGCACATTTTACCACTGTCTGAGGTGAAGAAGTCACAGTCCCATAACTGGAGGTGGTATGTGGTTGTGGTGGTCTGGTGTGTAGGTGTTATGTGTTGGAGGAGAGTAGTCCAGTGTTGTGTGATGTGGTTGGGTTCTTGGTGAGAGTTGAACGTGATGTGGAGTGTGGATGTGTGTGAAGTGTGGCGGAGGCTGCGGAGGAGTTGGTGTGTCCCTCGTACTCTCTGTCCAGGTCCGTCTGGGGGATGCCATACAATCCGTTGGATCCTCATCTCTGGTGGTGGTGCTCGGTGCAGGGCTGATAGCTGTATGCTGGCTAGGGGTGAGGTCCTCGGCCTTTTATGGGGGAGGTTAGGGTAGGAGCGGCAGCTCCCCCTGGGGAATTGGGTCGGTGGAACTTTCCACCTTACCTGATGTAGGCTGAGTGTGATGGTGGTAGTACTGGGGGGGGGGGTGTCACATGTGGAGGTGAGTGTAGTGATGTTGGTGACGTAGGAGTGGGTGTAGGGGTGTACCTGGTTGGTGTGCATAAGAGGCGTCTGGATCTAGTGGTGGTGGTAGTGAGGACGGGCGTGGAGGATGATGCTGTGAGGCCACATGATGGTGTGGGTGTCCTGTTTTGGGTGTGGGAGGTTGGTGGTGCGTGTGGTGACAGGTGGCGTGTATAGTGGCGTGATCGGTGGGTAAGGGGTGGATAGGTGAGGGTGTGTGGTCGGTGCTGGTGGTGGGTGGTGTTGCTGCATGTAGGGAGCTCGTAGATGAGGTGGTGTGGGAGGTGGGGATGGGGGGAGCAGAGGTGGGGGGGGTATCGTGGCTGTGTGGTGCAGGTGGCTGTTTCCGTGGTGGCTAGGGTGGGAGTTGTTGCGAGGTGATGTGTTGTTGGTGGGTTGTTAGGGGCATGGGTCGGTGATGGAAAGTTGTGGGTTGGTGGAGGAGGTAATGGTGAGGCTGCAGTGTGGGGTTTGCTAGCAGGGGGAGGTTGGTGATGTTCCGGAGTCAGAGGAGGTTGGTGGTGGGTCAGGTAAGGGTGTAGTGGGGGATGGGGTTGTGGCAGGTACAGTGGCCGTCCCTTCCCTGATGCGTACAGTGGCCGTCGTCGCGGTTCCACAGCCCCTTGGGGTAGCAGCAGAAGGACGTACAGTGGCCTTCGCCACGGGGCTGCTTCCGAAGGAGGAAGAGGCAGATGAGGGACGTACAGTGGCCGTTCCCTCCCCGGCGCGTACAGTGGCCATCCCCACGGGTCTGCCTGCCAACGGGAAGTAGCTGAGGGACGTACAGTGGCCATTCCCTCCACGGTACGTACAGTGGCCATTACCGCGGCGCTACTCCAGTAGGAGGAGGAGGAGGTGGATGAGGGACGTACGGTGGCAGTTCCCTCCCCGATGCATACAGTGGCCATTGTCGCGGTTCCACTCCTGCCTTTGCCTGTCTGTGTGTGTACAGTGGCCATCACACTGAGGTGTGCTCCAGATATGGCTGCAGCAGAAGGACGTACAGTGGCCGTTCCTTCCCCGACGCGTACAGTGGCCGTCATCGTGGGGCTGCAGGGGGAAGCAGCTGAGGGACGTACAGTGGCCATTCCCTCCCCGGAACATACAGTGGCCGTTACCACAGTGCTGCCTGGGACTGTATCTGGAGCAGTCCCACCCCGATCCTGACGAGGGCTGATCCGGCCGAGTAGTCTCGCATTCCTGCAAAGTCGTGGATGGTCCAGTTGAGGGGAAGAGGGTCGCACCTGAGCCCATCTCGCTCTGGGACAGCGTCTCATTTACCTGGCCCACTGTGGTGTCCTCCTGGGGTGGGGGTGGGGCTGCGGCTCCGTAGCAGGGTGGGGGGTCCGGCGGCGGGAATATGCATTTTAGGAAGCATGTCAGTTGAATACATGATCTAATTCAGGGGGTTAAACAACTGAACCTGGGGATGTCTTTTTAATTTTATTCTTCCGGTGCGACGAAATACCGAATTGGCAACTATTAATTGAACTGGCAGTTATAATTGGAAAATGTTATCATTTTTATGACCTCATAAGTTCATATACACCTAATTGGAAATCCGGTCATAATTTTGTTTCATTTAATTTTTAATTTTAAAAATCTGGATTTAGAGGGTAACCATGCAGCCGAGGTTCTTCACCCTCAGCTCGTCAGATCGCTCTGACAGACTTCTATTTTGCATAGATATTGATTTGAAATGAAAATTAATGTTTTTGCTGCCATATTTTAACACATTTATCAATATGCTGATAGTTATCCGTACATATTTTCCAATCTAACATGGTGGAATATCGTGGGAAAGTTTGGTCTATATTTAGAGCAGCAGTGCAATCTCTGGGCTGTTTTTTTGGTGTTTGGAATATATTCCAGCATTTAAGTAGATGATGATCTTTGAATCATTTAGAGTGTTTATGTTACTAAAACTGGGCTTGAAACAGGTAAATAGAGTATACTAAGTCGTGGTTGTGAGACTGGTAGAGGTGAAACTCAAAATCAGTCTTTTGTAGTCTCCAGAGACTTTTGTCTCACGACACCTCACGTCCCCCCCCCACCTCTCTCTCTCTCTCTCTTTCTCAGAAAATATACATGTTGATGCATTCATCAATATTTGTTGCATTTTAAATCATCCTAAGTAAATCACACTCCAATCAATGCTGCACTATTTTTCCCGGTGGTCATCACTGTGGTAAAGGCACTTAATTTCACTTCGACATTTACAACTTAATTGCTGTCAGACATCTCGAGCCAAATCAAATAGGCATAGGAGGCCAGCACGATGCTTATATGTAATGGAGATGAGGTGTCTGAGGAGTACGTGTGGAGTGACGCGTATGGATCGGGTGCGAAATGATGAAGTGTGAAGGAGAACTGGAGTTGTTCGGGAGATGGCTGGTAGAGTTGAGCAGAGGGTGTTGCGATGGTTTGGGCATATGGATAGAATGGATAATGAGCGATTGGTGAAAAAGATAACTAGATCTGATGTGAGAGGTGTAAGGCTGAGAGGAAGACCACGAATAGGATGGATGGACAGTGTGAAGAGAGCGTTGGATGCGAGAGGGATGTCTGTTGAGCAAGGAAGAGTGGCTGTGCGTGACAGAAAGAAATGGAGAGAAATTGTGAAAGAATAAGTGATGACGCAGCCCTGAGGGGATATTCTCCCGCATTTAGTCTGATCAGCTAGTCAGGTCAGGTGCGGATAAGGGGATGGGTCTGTTATGATGTGGCAGGGATAAACCAGTTCTGCTGTCGGGCCCTGCTGCGGATGTCACTGATTGCATTGCGCAGTTGACCCTTGTGCGGTGTGGTGCGGTGAGGATCTGTCCGTTCTCCCCTTTGGGGCTAAGATGCGAATGAATGTGTTTGAATGGATGAGTAAATGGGGAGTGTGTCGTCCTGTCTCAGCTACCTCACTTTCCTTGGGGGAAGCAGCCTAGGTATATATATATATATATGTATATATATATATATATATATATATAGATATATATATATATATATATATATATATATATTTCCAGACGCCTCAATCCCGTTTGGGGTGGCCACAAACAAATCGCCTCCACTTCGCCCTGTCCCCTGCCATTTCACTGCCCTGCTCCCAACTCACACCCCCCTCTCTCATATACCTCTCCACCCCATCCCTCCATCTCATCCTCGGCCTCCCCCTCCCTCTTCCCCCCTCCAACTCACTCACATACACTCTCTTCGTCAGTCTTTCACCCTCCATCCTCTCCACATGGCCAAACCACCTCAGTGTGTTCCTCATAACGCTTCCTATCACATCCACACCACAACGCTCCTTTATATCCTCATTTGTCAGCCTGTCTCTCCATGTGACTCCACAGGCTCCTCTTAAATAACTCATTTCCACTGCTTTCACTCTTGACTTGTGTCCTTCCAACAACGTCCAAGCTTCACTTCCATACGTTAGAGTTGGTATCACAATACTGTCGAATAGTAACTTTTTCACTTCCATGCTCACTTCCCTGTTTCTTATCACTGCTTTCAAAGAAAAAGCAACCTCTCTTCCCTGCTGTACCCTTTCAAGCACTTCACCCTCCAAACCTCCATCCTTACTCATCACACTACCCAAGTACTTAAACGTACTCACACTTTCCAATTCCTCACCATCCAACCTCGCTGTACATTCACTGACTTCACCTCTCTCAAAGACCGTCACTTTACTCTTCCCTACATTCACCTTTTGACTCCGTTTCTTGCACACTCTCCCAAACTCATCCACAAGCCTTGCAGCTCCCCTTCGTCTTCACTCAACAGCACAGTATCATCTGCACAGTATCATCTGCAAACAACAGTACAGGGAGTTTCCAAACACTATCCTCTCTCACCAGGACCACTCCAACATCCACTACCCTACCTTGTACCTCTTTTATTACCCCATCCATGTACAGATTGAACAACCATGGAGACATGACACATCCCTGTTTCAACCCAACTTTCAAAGAGAAAAATTTACTTGGTTCACCATCCACACGCACTGCAGCCTTTGCACCATCGTACATACTCTTCACACCATTCAACAACTTCTCATCTACTCCATATATTCTTAATACTTTCCACAATCCTTGTCTATCCACCTTGTCATATGCTTTCTCCAAATCCATGAAAGTCGCATACAACTTCTTACCCTTCTCTAGAAACTTTCCACTAAAGATCTAAGAATGAATATCTGATATACACAACCTCTTCCCTTCCTAAAGCGTCCCTGTTCTTCTCCAACTAATTTCTCTGTTCTTTCTCTAACTCTGTCAATAAGTATCCTACCATACACTTTTCCTATTATACTAAGAAGACAAATGACCCTATGATTAACACACACTTCTTTTTCCCCTTTTCCTTTGTACAAGGGAATAATTATACCTGACTTCCAATCCTCCGGGACTCTACCTTCCTCCCAGGCCAATCTGCACATCCATTCTACTACTATGTCTCCCCCATGCTTCAGCATCTCACCACACAGTCCATCAATTCCTGGGGCTTTCCCCAATATAACTTTCTTCATTGCTTCCACAACTTCTATCCTACTGATTTCTTCCTGTCTTCTCACCTCCCTCCTTCTCCCAGCCATTCCCCAGCCACTTATACTCGCATTACTTCCATCCTCTATGTTCAACAATTCCTTAAAGTGTTCTCTCCATCTGCTCACTTTTTCTCCTTTCTCCACTAGTAATCTACCATATTTATCTTTCACTCCCCTGATAACTTCACTTCCACCCTGTCTTACTCTTTTCACCTCTTTCCAGAACATTTTCTTACAGTCCCTCCACTTTACACTCAAATTCCTTCCAAATTCCTCATCAACTCTCTTCTTACTCTCTCTTACTAATCTTTTCACCTCTCTCTTTCTTTCTACATATAACTCTCTCTTCTGCCTCTCAACTTCTTCCACGCCCCTATTTCTCATCCATTCATTGTATGCTTCTTTTGTGCCACAGCCTGTCTCACCTCTTCAGTCCACCACGTTGTTCCTTGCACCCCCCTCCGTCTTCTCTTCCTTCCACACACCACATCACATGCTGCACATATTTCTTCTGTAAATATCCTACACACACCTTCCACGTCTCCCATCTGCTCCAATTCATATTTGCCCAATCGTTCCTCCACTTCTCTCTTATACTCTGCCTTTTTCTCATCCTCTTGTAACCTTTCCACTCTCCTTGCAACTACTCCTTCCTCTCGTCTTTCCCTTCTATTCCTCCATCTTACTTGAATCCTAATTCTGGCCACCACCAAGTAGTGGTCAGAAAGTCCACTCCTCCAACCTCTATAAGCTCTTGCATCCATTACACATCTTCACATCCTTTCATCCACACACACATAATCAATCATTGCCTTCCTTTCATTCAGTTCACCACCTACCCTTCTCATCACTCGCCATGTACACCTGTGGCTCATTTTATGCCTGAAGAGGGTATTGGCTATCACCAACCCCCCCCCCCCAGCACAAATGTCCACTAACGCACTCCCATTCTCATCTATCTCAGCAGGCACACCCCACTCACCCACTATTCCATCCACCTTCACATTCCCAACTTTATCATTCATGTCACTGATCAAAAACACTCTCTCATTCCTTCCAAACTTTTCCATGCACACTTCCACATTTGTCCAGAACTCTTCTCTCACTCTTCTAGCACGATCTTGCGTTGGCGCATACACATACACAATCATCCACATTTGTATTCCAACTTTCAACTTTACCCACACAATCATTGACCCAACTGATCCATACTGTCTTATGCTTTTTCCATATTTACTCACAACTATACATACTCATTCCTTTGCCCTCTCATTCTCATCTACACCTGCACATGTACCCCATCCATACTCCCATTCTCTTACACTTTCTCCTCTACATTTTGTTTCATTATTCCACATACACCCGCTTTCACACCCTCAAGTACCTGGACAATCTCTCTCTCTTTCACCTCATCATTCGCTCCTCTTACATTCCATGTACCCATCACATATATGTACAGTATAAATATATATATATATATATATATATATATATATATATATATATATATATATATATATATATATATATATATATATATATATAACATACAGGATGGAAGTAATGCGAGTATAAGTGGCTGGGGAATGGCTGGGAGGAGGGAGGTGAGAAGACAGGAAGAAATCAGTAGGATAGAAGTTGTTGAAGCAAAGTAGAAAGTTAAATTGGGGATAGCCCCAGGAATTGATGGAGTGTGTGATGAAATGCTGAAGCATGGGGGAGACATAGTAGTGGAATGGATGAGGAAGATGTGCAGATTGGCCTGGGAGGAAGGTAGAGTCCCGGAGGATTGGAAGTCAGGTATAATTATTCCCTTGTACAAAGGAAAAAGGGAAAAAGAAGTGTGTGGGAATCATAGGGGCATTTGTCTTCTTAGTATAATAGGAAAAGTGTATGGTAGGATACTTATAGACAGAGTTAGAGAAAGAACAGAGAAATTAGTTGGAGAAGAACAGGGAGGCTTTAGGAAGGGAAGAGGTTATATATATCAGATATTCATTCTTAGATCTTTAGTGGAAAAGTTTCTAGAGAAGGGAAAGAAGTTGTATGCGGCTTTCATGGATTTGGAGAAAGCATATGACAGGGTGGATAGACAAGGATTGTGGAAAGTATTAAGAATATATGAAGTAGATGGGAAGTTGTTGAATGCTGTGAATAGTATGTATGATGGTGCTAGGGCTGCAGTGCATGTGGATGGTGAACTAAGTGAATTTTTCTCTTTGGAGGTTGGGTTGAAACAGTGATGTGTCATGTCTCCATGGTTGTTCAATCTGTTCATGGATGGGGTAATAAAAGAGGTACAAGGTAGGGCAGTGGATGTTGGAGTGGCCCTGGTGAGAGAGGATAGTGTTTGGAAACTCCCTGTACTGTTGTTGGCAGATGATACTGTGTTGTTGAGTGAAGATGAAGGGGAGCTGCAAGGCTTGGTGGATGAGTTTGGGAGAGTGTGCAAGAAACGGAATCTAAAGGTGAATGTAGGGAAGAGTAAAGTGATGGTCTTTGAGAGAGGTGAAGTCAGTGAATGTACAGCGAGGTTGGATAGTGAGGAATTGGAAAATGTGAGTACGTTTAAGTACTTGGGTAGTGTGATGAGTAAGGATGGAGGTTTGGAGGGTGAAGTGCTGGAAAGGGTACAGCAGGGAAGAAAGGTTGCTGGTTCTTTGAAAGCAGTAATAAGAAACAGGGAAGTGAGGATGGACGTGAAAAAGTTACTACATGACAGTATTGTGATACCAACTCTAATGTACGGAAGTGAAGCTTGGATATTGTTGGAAGGACACAAGTCACGAGTGAGAGCAGTGGAAATGAGTTATTTAAGAGGAGCCTGTGGAGTCACATGGAGAGACAGGCTGACGAATGAGGATATAAAGGAGCGTTGTGGTGTGGATGTGGATGTGATAGGAAGTGTTATGAGGAACACAGAGGTGGTTTGGCCATGTGGAGAGGATGGAGGGTGAAAGACTGACGAAGAGAGTGTTTGTGAGTGAGGTGGAGGGGGGAAGAGGGAGGGGGGAGGCCGAGGATGAGATGGAGGGATGGGGTGGAGAGGTATAAGAGAGAGGGGGGTGTAAGTTGGGAGCAGGGCAGTGAAATGGCGGGGGATAGGACGACGTGAAGGCGATTTGTTTGTGGCCCCCCGAAAAGGGATTGAGACGTCTGGCAATAGATAGATAGATAGAAATATATATACATATATATATGTATATATATATATATATATATATATATATATATATATATATATATATATATATATATATATATATATATACAGTGTGTGCGCGCGCACACCCACACACCCACCCACACACACACACACACACACACACACACACACACAAAGCAATACGTGCGGGCGGAGTGTGTGTGTGCGGGCGAGCGTGAGTTTGTGCGTGTTTGTGCGTGTGTGTGTGTGTGTGTGTGTGTGAAGCCCATTCCTTACTGGTCAGCATCATTAACAACAATGTGATAGGACTTATGCCCTTTAGTTGGTAGACCTGCTCTACACACTGATAACATAATATTGCCCTTGATCCTATAATTACAAAAGACGCACTCCCTCTCACCTCTCTCTTTCTCTCTCTCGTGTTGGACAAAGTTCACAAGGACAAAAGTCCCTTAAGACAAAAGCCCTTAAAGCAAACCCCCAAAACACACACACACACACACACACACACACACACACACACACACACAGTCACACAGACGAACACACACACACACACACACACACACACACACACACACACACACACACACCTACGAGTGATTATCAATAACAGACTATCTCCGGCTGACTACATCAGTGAGAAGGTACCCCTCCGGACAGAAATTCGTGATACAGGGTAATCTGCCACTTTAGGTCAGGTTAATCGCGCACGTCTACCCCTCCCTAACTCCCCCTCTTTATCCCCACCAAAACACTGATTTGTTAGGCGGATGGATCGGAGATATGAAGCTTCGCTCACTCGCACGTTTTGCCGCATGTAATGTTACTTTCATTTATCTTACTATTAGGTGTATTATCAAGTGCATAGATCCATCTTCAGTTCCATGAGAAGTGATTATATCGAAGTTTTAGCAGATTTCAATACAATGACCTTAATGTATAGAGTTTGATTTCCAAATAGTTATTCAACGTGCTCTAAGCGATAGACTAAAATCCAAGTAACAGTTAAAAGTTATATGGCCAGATACGTCCCTCTCTTGCCATGGCATGTGGACAGCCACATATACACTCACCTACTTATTCAACTACCCACTCAACCCATCCAACACAACCCACCGACCTCACCCCTGCCACCCACCCAGCCCATCGATCCCTGCTATCCACTCTGCTAACCCACGAATGCCACAAACTAAGTTCACCCAACAATGCCACTCAACCCATTTACTCATTCACTTCACCCTCAACCCATCCAGCCACCCAACCCAACCACCCACTTAGATCACTCCGACCACGCAATCGTCTCAGCCACCCTGGCGACCAACGGTGCCCATTCACCCTGGTGACTCACTTTGCCCACACATCTCGACAACCTATCTTGCCCACCGACCCCCACCACCCCCCCTCACCACTCACAAATTCCACCCACCCTTCCCAATCACGAGTTCCACCCTCCCTGGTCACCCAGCAATGCCATCCATCTCATCCATCCACACAACCCTCCACTTTCATCCCTTTTCTGTCCAACTCTCTAATGCAAGAGTTAACCGTTACTCCCAGTCCTTCATTTATGAAACAGGTCAACTCTGGAACTGTCTCCCTCTGTCTGTACTTCCTGCTTCCTATGATCTCCAGTCTTTCAAACGCAGTGTGTCCAGGCATCTCGAAATGATCGGATCTTGAATTTGGCTCTCTCTTGTACTTTGTTTTTCTCTTGGAAGGAACAATTTTGTGGGCTCGCGGCCTTTGGTTCCTTCTTCCTCACATAAAAAAAAAAAAATCTTTGAACACTCCCAGCCCACGTCACCCTGGCCATCCACCCATCCTGTCCATCCACTCCTCCCACCGACCCACCTGCCCATCCACCCTTCATACCCAAACCCATTCACTACGCCACCCCATTCACCCATTTGAACCCGACTTATCCCTCAAACTCATCTTATCCAAACCTAACTTACCGACCCCATCCCGACCACCCACACATCCAGCCACCTACCCACCCAGCCCACGAAACGCATCCACCCACTAACCCAATTACCTCTACAACCCTCCCAAAACCACTCCACACACCACACCCAACAACTGTCCCCCTCCCCGCTCCACCATTACCACTTTCCACCCCCCCCTGGCGATGCACCAAACTACCACACCCACCAACTCAACCTCATCAACTCCAACCACCCAACCAACTGACTCTCTCAAACACACACACACACACACACACACACACACACACACACACACACACACACACACACACACACAGGGAGAGAGAGAGAGAGAGAGAGAGAGAGAGAGAGAGAGAGAGACTGACACAGTAAGGACACGCCCACACGTGTGCTCGAGCAAGTGCTGACAACATGTAAGCAACACAGTAACGACCAAGCTGCAAACATGTTGGGAACAGCAGCGTCCAGATCATGTTGCCAACATCATGATGAAGTCTCAGCTGCCAGGTATGGATACACTTATCCCATCGCCTCTCCTGCAAGTGTTCGAAGCTGCACTGAAACATGTTTGGATACATCTGTCCAAATACTGCTGCAAACATGTTCCCGAACATGTTGCCTGCCGTGTTGCCAATATATGTTCGAGAGCACGTGTGGACTTGCCCTAGGAGAAACAAAACATGCATAAACACACACACACACACACACACACACACACACACACACACACACACACACACACACACACACTGGCTCAGAGAGAGAGAGAGAGAGAGAGAGAGAGAGAGAGAGAGAGAGAGAAACAAAACACACATAAATAGATAGACAGACAGACAGCCGCACACACACACACACAGAGGCAATTAGAGAAGCAAGCAGTCTTATGGACCAGAGCAGTGATATTGAGGAGAAGTTAACACAGGTGAATGAAGCTGTGCAAAGCTACAAAAATGATGTAGAAATCACGTATGCTGAAATGGTGAAAGTAAAGAAAGACTTAGAAACAAGGGTGGAGGAAAAAAACATTAAAAAGGAAGTGAAAAGAATAATCCAAAACAATCCAAAGTTAGTCAGAGATTCATTAGAAATAAATAAATCAATAGTAATCACTGGTATAGAAGAGGAAGAAATTAAAAACAAAATCAGTAGAGACAAAAAGGAGATGGCAAATGTAATGAGCTTACTGAAAGAAGTATCAGAGGAAATCTGTAGTAAAGACATAGAGGAACACAAAAGGTTAGGGAAATACGAGAATAGCAAGACAAGACCTCTAAAGGTGACTTTCCAGAGTGTAAACACTGTGGAAGAGATACTAAAAAATGCAAAGAATCTTATGGAAAAAGAGGAGTTCAAAAATGTATGGATAAAAAGATGTCTAACACAAGAGGAACTGGAATTACTGAAAGAAAAAAGGGAGGAAGCAAAAACAAAAAATGAGGGAAGATCAGAAGAGGACAAGAAGAAATTTTTTTTTACAAAGTAATAGGATTGCAGGTACGAAAGTGGTACACAAACAGGATGGAAGAAAAACGAGGAAGTTAGTAGAACCATGTCATGACAAGTATATAAACAAGATGATAAAGTTGATGTACTCAAATGTGGATGGAATGGTATCTAAATTACTAGAGATGAATGATTATGTCAGAGAAAATGAACCACAAATAATATGCCTAACTGAGACAAAATTAACACCAAGGATATCCAATGACATACTAAACTTAGAGGAATACAATATATGGAGAAGAGACAGAAATTTAAAAAAAGGAGGAGGAATTATAATATTAACTAAGAAAATTCTAAAAGTCAAGGAAATAAACCTAGATATACCATCACAAGTAGAACTGATTGCAGTAGAGATCGACACATCTGAAGGTAAAGTAATTGTAGCCAATTTGTATATGCCACCCAGATGAAACGCATGGGAAAGAGACGAATATGAGGACCTGGCAGAGAGTACAATTCAGAGTATAAGATCCTTGCTACATAAAATGGAAGAGAAATCGGAAAGAATTATACTAACTGGGGATTTCAATACAAATATCAATTGGAATACTCTAGATATAAATAGCCAAGAAAGCTGTTGGGACCAAAAGCTCCTGGATCTCGTACAAGAGTTTTTCTTAACGCAACATGTGAGGGAAACCACTAACAAAAGAGGACTTGATGTACCTTCAGTGCTAGATCTAATATTTACTAGGCAAGAAAATGACATTGACAGTTTAATATATCACCCTCCACTCGGCAAAAGCGATCATGCAGTACTAAATTATAACTTCAGGATAGCATATGACATAGTAAACAGCAATGACAGTTACAAAAAGAGCCTAAACTATAAAAAGGGAAATTATCAAGCCCTAAAGAAATATTTCTTAGAAGTTGATTGGGAAAATGAGCCTAGAGGACAAGATTTAAATGCTGTATATAAGAATTTTTGTGATTTTTATGAAATAGGAGTCCAGAAGTACATCCCACAACACAAAGAAGCAGATAAGAAAATACAGAAATGGTTCAATACAGAATGTAAAAAATCTAAAGAAAGAAGAGATTTGTTGTGGAATAGATACAGAAGACACAATAGTGAAAGGGCGTATAATAATTACAAACAGGCAAGAAACGACTATACAAGAATAAGGAGGGAAGCCCAAAAACAGTTTGAGGAGGATATAATAAATAAAATTAGTGATCAACCAAAGCTGTTTTACAGCTATATCAGAAGCAAAACCAAAGTAAAAGATATAATACAATCCATCACGGACGAGGGAATCACTTATACACAAGAGAAAGATATTTGTGAAGCACTAAATAAGAATTTCCAATTAGTTTTTACAGAAGAAAAAAATTTTGAGAGGGAATATGTGGAACACGCATATCCACACATACTACCAGATATACAAATAGCAGAAAAAGTAATACAAGAGGAGTTAAGTAGATTAGACAGAGGAAAAGCAAGTGGTCCTGATGAAATTTCATGTTGGGTGTTACGAGAATGTGCAAAGGAGTTAAGTAAACCATTATTTTTAATTTTCAAGAAATCCTTGAGTCAAGGGAAACTACCTGATATTTGGAAAAAAGCAAATATAGTCCCCTTATTCAAGAAAGGAAATAAACAAAATCCTCTCAACTACCGACCAGTATCACTGACCAGTGTTGTAAGCAAGGTATTAGAAAAACTTATAAGAAAAGCTTGGGTAAATCATCTAGAAGAACACAGTATGATAACAGAAAGACAGTTTGGTTTCAGAAAAGGAAAATCATGTGTTACTAATCTGTTGAGCTACTATGACAGAGTAACAAACACAATACAGGAAAGGGAAGGATGGGTGGACAGTATCTATTTAGATTTCAAGAAAGCTTTTGACACAGTACCACACCAAAGACTTTTATGGAAGCTGTACCATCAAGGAGGAATTCGAGGCAAACTGTTTTGTTGGATGCAAGACTTTCTCATAAAAAGAGAAATGAGAACAGTACTAAGAGGAAACTACTCATCATGGAAAGAAGTGACTAGTGGAGTACCACAGGGTTCGGTGCTGGCACCAATCATGTTTCTAGTGTACATAAATGATATAAACAGTAACACTGGAAATGAGAGCTATCTGAATATGTTTGCAGATAATGCAAAAATACAAAGGAGAATTACTAGCATAGACTCTTGTAGGGAGCTACAAGAAGAATTAAATAGACTTCATGAATGGAGTAGTACATGGCAAATGGAATTCAATGTGGACAAGTGTCATGTAATCAAGTTTGGTAAAAGTGGAAAAAGACCTGATTGGGATTATAAGTTAGGAAATAAAACCCTATACACATCAGAAAGAGAGAAAGACCTAGGTGTGATTATCAATAACAGACTATCTCCGGCTGACCACATCAGCGAGAAGGTACGGAACATGTATACACTGCTTGCAAACATGAGAATAGCATTCACATACATAAATGAAGACATGCTAAGAAGGATAATAACATCATTCATTAGACCAACCCTGGAATATGCATCAATAGTCTGGAGTCCTCATCTCAAAAAGCATATAGACAAGATTGAAAAAGTTCAAAGGGCCGCTACAAGATGGATACCAAGCTTAAGGGACCTAAGCTACGAAGAAAGACTAAATAAACTGAATCTACCAACACTACAGGAGAGAAGGAAAAGAGGTGACATGACAATGCTATATAAGTGCATATCAGGAAAGGAGAAAATAGACATAAATGATTACTTAACATATGGAGAAGCATCAGCAAGAGGACACTGCAAAAAACTGCATAAGAAGAGAGGTGATAAAGACGTAAGGAAATTCAGTTTCCCAAACAGAGTAATTGATCAATGGAATGCACTACCGAATGAAATAGTGTGTGCCAAAACAATTCACAAATTTAAGGATATGTACGATAAATATGGTCTAAGAGACGGGACAATACGAGCTTGACTCATTCCTGTAAAGATACAATTAGGTAAGAAATTAGGTAAGAACACACACACACGAGAGAGAGAGAGAGAGAGAGAGAGAGAGAGAGAGAGAGAGAGAGAGAGAGAGAGAGAGAGAGAGAGAGAGAGAGAGAGAGAGAGAGAGAGAGAAACAAAGCACGCACAAACAGACAGACAGACAAACACACAAACACAAACACACACACACACACACACACACACACACACACACACACACACACACACACACACACACAAACACACACACACACAGTGAGAGAAACAAAATGCAGAAACAGACAGACAGATAAACACACACACACACACACACACACACACACACACACACACACACACACACACACACACACACACACTGGCGCAGAGAGAGAGAGAGAGAGAGAGAGAGAGAGAGAGAGAGAGAGAGAGAGAGAGAGAGAGAGAGAGAGAGAGAGAGACTCAGCAAGACACAAACAAAACACGCATAATGACACACACACACACACACACACACACACACACACACACACACACACACACTCACACAAACATTGTTTCTCTATTCAAGAAGAGAACTAAACAGAATCCACTCAACTATAGACCAGTATCTCTGACATGTGTTTTATGCATGGTACTAGAAAAACTTATGAGAAAAATTAAGATAAAGCAAATGGAATAATACAATATGATAACAGCAAGACAGTTCGATTTTAGAAAAGGAAAATCATGTGTTACAGATATATTAAGCTACTATGATAGAGTTGCAGAAACACAACGGAAATGAGAAGGATTGGTGGGCGGTATCTATTTTGATATTAGGGAAGCATTTGACGGAGTACCAGATCAAAGACTTCTATGGAAGCTGTACCATCAAGGAGGAATCCAAGGTAATCTGTTCTGTTGGATGCAGGATTTTCTCAGAAAATGGAAATGAGAACAGTAATAAGGAGTAATTACTCATCATTGAGGGAAGTGACTAGCAGAGTTCCACAGGGCTCAGTGATGGCACCAATTATATTTTTAATATATATTAATGATGATTATAGGCTAGACAGGAACATTTGAATGGGATGGTGTCTAAATATGTCTGCTGATGATGCAAAAATACAAAGGAGAATTACAGACCCTTGTAGAGAGCTACAAGAAGAATTAAACAAGCTTCATAAATGGAGACATTAGATGGCAAATGGAAGTCAATGTGGACAAATGCCATGTAATTAAGTTTGGTAAAAGTGGAAAAGGACCAGATCGGGATTATAAGATACGAAGTTCAACCCTACACATATCAGAAAAGAAGAAGGACCTAGGAGTGATTATCAATAGAGGACTTTTTCTCCGGCAGACCATATAAATGAGAGGGTACGAAACATGCATACACTGCTTGCTAATATGAGAATAGCATTCATATATATAAATGAAGGCATACCGAGAAAGATAATAACCTCATTCATCAGACCAACCCTCGAATTTGCATCAGTGGTCTGGAATCTTGATCTCAAAAAACACATAGATAAGACTGAAAAAGTACAATGGGCTGCTACAAGATGGGTACCAAGCTTAAAGGATTTAAGCTGTGAAGAAAGACTAGAAAAACTGAACCTACCAATACTACAAGAGAGAAGGAAGTGGAAATATGATTACGCTATATAAATATATCTCAGAGAAAGAAAGAATACACATCAATGCGTGTGTATATATATATATATATATATATATATATATATATATATATATATATATATATTTACGTGTCCGACTCTGGGCAAAGGCTTCAGGGCCTATTTCTCGGGGGCAGTGACCTATCCCAAGGCCCAGTAGTCCTCCTCCACCTTCCACATGTCACCACTTCGGCGCTAACACCCACCGTCCATACTGAATACATGCTAGGACTGTCTCATACAAGACTGGTGTATTGGTATTAGCGGGGGTATTTTTACGACATGTCGGCGGGTCATCTGGTAGATCAGAAAAGTCTGCTTTTAGGAAATTCAAATCCGTAAACTGTTCCCTGCCCCAGCCGGGATTCGATCCTGGGTCCATTAGACTGCAGGTCGCCTCTCTACCGATTCAGCCACCGCCTCCCCCATATAACCTATGGGGAAGCATCAACAAGAGGAGAATGAAAAAAAAGATGCTTGAAAAGAGAGGTGAGAAAGACGTAAGGAAATTCAGTTTCAGAAATAGTGCAACTGATTTGTGGAATGAGCAACTGAATGAAATAATGCGTGCCAAAACTATTCGTAGATTTAAGGATATGTATAATAAAAATGGTTTAATAAACGGGACAGTACGAGCTTGACTCACTCCTGTAAAGATACAATTAGGTAAGAACAGATATATGCACACACACACACACACACACACACACACACACACACACACACACACACACACACACACAGATGCGGAAGGGTGAGAAAGGAGGGAGGGAGGATTTGGGGTCGGTGAAGGGAACGGATGAGATGTGGAAGTGTGTATTACTGTTCTAATAGCAGCTTGCGCAGTACTCTGACTCGTATCTCCGATATAAACCCTTAAATTCAGCTATATTATGGATGTATTTCCATTAGGATTCCATGATATGCCATCCAATTGGCTATAGCTGTAATGAGCTAATACTTTGGTAAAATATAAAATATTATAACTATGCTAGTTTCAGTATTACATTTTGTTCATACTTTTCAGTGATTATGCAGTTAACCATTAAACAGTAATTCGTAAGACGTAGGGGCAATCTTTCTCGGGGATAAACAACCACTGAGGATGAATAGTGAGTGAAGTTGTTGTGAACTACTCTCTCTCCCTGTGTGTGTGTGTGTATGTGTGTGTGTGTGTGTGTGTGTGTGTGTGTGTGTGTGTGTGTGTGTGTGTGTGTGTGTGTTTATGCGTATTTTGTTTCTCTTAGGGCGAGTCCACACGTGCTCTTGAACATATATTGGCAACACGGCAAGCAACATGTTCGGGAACATGTTTGCAGCAGCATTTGGACAGATGTATCCAAACATGTTTCAGTGCAGCTTCGAACACTTGCAGGAGAGGCGATGGGATAAGTGTATCCATACCAGGCAGCTGAGACTTCATCATGATGTTGGCAACATGATCTGGACGCTGCTGTTCCCAACATGTTTGCAGCGTGGTCGTTACTGTGTTGCTTACATGTTGTCAGCACTTGCTCGAGCACACGTGTGGGCGTGTCCTTACTGTGTCAGTCTCTCTCTCTCTCTCTCTCTCTCTCATTCTCTCCCTGTTCTTACCTAATTGTTCTTACCTAATTGTATCTTTACAGGAGTGAGTCAAGCTCGTACTGTCCCGTGTCTTAAACCATATTTATCGTACATACCCTTAAATTTATGAATTTTTTGGCACACACTGTTTCACTCGGTAGTTCATTCCACTCAACAATTGCTCTATTTGGGAAACCAACTTTCCTTACGTCTTTATCACCTCTCTTTTTATGCAGTTTTTTTGCAGTGTCCTCTTGCTGATGCTTCCCTATACGTTAAGTAATCATTTATGTCTATTTTCTCCTTCCCTGATATGCATTTATATAGCATAATCATGTCACCTCTTTTCCTTCTCTCCTGTAGTGTTGGTAGATTCAGTTTATTTAGTCTTTCTTCGTAGCTTAGATCTCTTAAGCTTGGTACCTATCTTGTAGTGCCCCTTTGAACTTTTTCAATCTTGTCTATGTGTTTTTTGAGATGAGGACTCCAGACTACTGATGCATACTCCAGGGTTGGTCTGATGAATGATGTTATTATCTTTCTTAGCATGTCTTCATTTATGTATGTAAACGCTATTCTTACATTGGCAAGCAGTGTATACATGCTCCGTACCTTCTCACTGATGTGGTCAGCCGGAGATAGTCTGTTATTGACAATCACACATAGGTCCTTCTCTCTTTCTGATGTGTGTAGGGTTTTATTTCCTAACTTATAATCCCAGTCAGGTCTTTTTCCACTTTTACCAAACTTGATTACATGACACTTGTCCACATTGAATACCATTTCCCATGTATTACTCCATTCATGAAGTTTTTTAATTCTTCTTGTAGCTCTTTACAAGAGTCTGTGTTTGTAATTCTCCTTTGTATTTTTGCATCATCTGCAAACATATTTTCATTTCCAGTGTTACTGTCTATATCATTTATATACACTAAAAACATGATTGGTGCCAGCACTGAGCCCTGTGGTACTCCACTAGTCACTTCTTTCCATGATGAGTAATTTCCCCTTAGTACTGTTCTCATTTTCCTTTTCATTAGAAAATCTTGCATCCAATAATACAGATTGCCTCGAATTCCTCCTTGATGGTACAGTTTCCATAAAAGTCTTTGGTGTGGTACTGTGTCAAATGCTTTCTTGAAATCTAAATAGATACTGTCCATCCATCCTTCTCTTTCCTGTAATGTGTCTGTTACTCTGTCATAATAGCTCAACAGATTAGTAACACATGATTTTCCTTTTCTGAAACCAAACTGCCTTTCTGTTATCATACTGTGTTCTTCTAGGTGATTTACCCAAGCTTTTCTTATAAGCTTTTCTAATACCTTGCTTACAACACTGGTTAGTGACACTGGTCGGTAGTTAAGTGGATTTTGTCTATTCCCTTCCTTGAACAAGAGAACAATGTTTGCTTTCTTCCAAATATCATGTAGTTTACCTTGACTCAAGGATTTCTTGAAAATTAAAGATAATGGTTTACTTAACTCCTTTGCATATTCACGTAGCACCCAACATGAAATTTCATCAGGACCATTTGCTTTTCCTTTGTCTAATTTACTTAGCTCCTCCTGTATTTCTTTTTCTGATGTCTGTATATCTGGTAGTATGTGTGGGCATGCATGTTCCACATAATCCCTCTCAAAATTATTTTCCTCTGTAAAAACCGATTGGAAATTCTTGTTTAGTGCTTTACAAATATCCTTCTCTTGTGTATAGGTAATTCCATCGTCCGTAATGGATTGTATTTTATCTTTTACTTTGGTTTTGCTTCTGATGTAGCTGTAAATTAGCTTTGGTTGATCACTACTTTTATTTATGATATCCTCCTCAAACTGTTTTTGGGCTTCCCTCCTTATTCTTGTATAATCGTTTCTTGCCTGTTTGTAATTATTGTATACCCTTTCACTATTGTGTCTTCTGTATCTATTCCACAACAAATCTCTTTTTTCCTTTTTTTTTTTACAGTCTGTACTGAACCATTTCTTTATTTTCTTTTCTGCTTCTTTGTGCTGTGGAATGTACTTGTGGACTCCTATTTCATAAAGTTTACAGCATTTTTCATATATAGCATTTAAATCTTGTCCTCTAAGCTCCTTCTCCCAAGCAATTTCTAAGAAATACTTCTTTAGGTCATGATACTTTCCCTTTTTATAGTTTAGGCTCTGTTTGTAACTTTCATTGCTGTTATCTATGTCATATGCAATCCTGAAATTGCAATTTAGTACTGCATGGTCGCTTTTGTCGAATGGAGGGTGATATATTAAATTGTCAATATCGTTTTCTTGCCTAGTAAATATTAGATCTAGCATTGAGGGCACATCGAGTCCTCTTTTTTTGGTGCTTTCCCTCACATGTTGCGTTAGGAAAAACTCTTGCACGAGATCCAGGAGCTTTT